>NC_136808.1:53985898-54209135 GCF_951216825.1 Electrona antarctica | reverse complement strand
GCTGTGAAACAACAGGTCTGGCAACGCCTATATATGGACCTTTAAAAAAATAAAAATAATAATTTACGTTTTCGGACTGGGTAGGGCGTAAAATGTGTGCTAGTAAGACCCAAAACTGAATAATATTTTGTTATCGTTGGCTAAGATTTTTTCCGCAATTCAACGCTAAATAACAATTCTTCTACAAATCTACATTCTCTAAGTTGTGCAGACTTCTTGTAAATTAAGTAATGTAGATGTTTTAAAGGAGCATTCAGTGATTTGGGTGATTTGGAAAACCACCCAGTCCGCCCCCGGTAACAAAATGTGCACATGCACGCTCTACAGTGGGGGGAAGTACAACAGACCAACAGCACATGCACCAAGGCCCCGCCCCACTCGATCATGATTGGAGGAAGGCCCCTCTCATCCTGATTGGATGAAGGCTTTGCCACCCAAAGCCCAAACCGAAACTAGGGTTTTTTGACCCCAGGGGTTAACTGGGGACAGGGAGGAACTCATTATATGGTCAGCACACTCTATAGTAGGGAGGATTATGCAGAAAAAAAAGAAAAAATAAGTGATATTTAGATTAAGTCAAATCACTGAATATACCTTTAACAATAATGTAACTCTTGAGAGCGTAAAATGTTTTTTTTTGTTTTTACACCCTCAAGAGTTAAAGATCTATAAGGGTCCATTTGGTTACCAACTCTCCATCCTTTAGCTCATGGGGACCCACCTGGAACCTCCGTAAGGACCACTCGTGGTCCCCGGACCACTGGTTGAATAGCACTGCTTTAACCCATTCTGAGCGGGAACCCCTCTTGGCGTTTTAACTAAGCATTATGTTATACTTTAGCTGTTGAAAAATAGCAGATCTACAAGCTCGTAGCGCGCCAAAATCGTAAAAATGCGGCACACATCTTTGAATATATATTCTTTCAGAGCGAACGTGTTTTTTATTTTGACGCCAGGCTTAAATGGGTTAAATGCTCAATATATTCACAAGTATAAGTACAAGTATATAAGGCCTCATGTTGGCTTTACTGTATAGCCGTGCAGCTTTGCAGACTCCTCAGCTATAAATAATGTGACAGAGCAGCCCAGGGGCACTCCATCCTATACCCCGGCAGCAGCACATGGGGAATAGGGGGGGGGGGGGGGGGGGGGGGGGAAGGAAGGTAGATAGGTAAACAGAGCCATTAGAGACAAATCTATTTCTGAAGAAAACAAAATCACATCATCAAACAAGAAAGAAGAAAAAGAAAAAAAATATGATGCCGCAGCCCCTTTGGGGCTTCGGGCGCAGAAATGATAGCCGACTATGGCATTTGTCTTTATCAGTCCGCCCTGAGGGAGAGAGAACGGTATAGGAGGGGTGAAGAGAGCGAGCCCAGCCAGATAGAGAGAGAGAGAGAGAGAGATGGAGGAATGGAAGAAAGAACACATCTTCTTTGCACTGTGTCTCAGAAGTGCCAGACACATTCATTACTCCTCTGTCTTATCGTCGGGGAGCGGTGGACAGCCCAGGTATGATTCAGGGCGTATCGTGTGCTGCTGTGTACCTTCATACGGTATGCCTGCCTGGGTCTTTTTCTCATTGTTTTGCTGCCCAGCGAAGGGCCCTGCCGTTCACATGGGTCATCCTTTAAGCCATTTTGACCTGGGAACGATTCTGCAAATAAATCCTGACTGTTTTCTTGAAAAAGCTATGTTTTTCTATGTCAGTCGTTCTCAAACACTTTCATGTCACTTTTCACGATTCTTCAAAAATAGCAGAACTACAAGCTCGTAGCGCGCCACTCGGTGGCGCGCTATGAGCTTGTAGATCTGCTATTTTTCAATAGCTAAAGCATAACGTAATGCTAACACCAAAAGGGGTTCCCGCCCAGAATGGGTTAAGCCATTGAGACCTGAGCGATAGAAGCTTGTAGATCTGCTGTTTTTCAACAGCTTGTTACGACCCGGCCTAGGGGAGCCTATAGTCGCAACAACAAATGACACACAGGGTCATAACAACGGCTAAAGTTTAAAATGATGGTTCATAGTGGTTAAGCGCTAAGATGCGGTCCTGTCTTCTACATCCTGACAGTTTTCTGAAAAAGCTATGTTTCTATGTCAGTCGTTCTTCGATTTTTCAAAAATAGCAGACCTACAAGCTCGCAGCGCGCCACTCGGTGGCGCGCTATGAGCTTGTAGATCTGCTATTTTTCAATAGCTAAAGCATAACATAATGCTAACACCAAAAGGGGGTTCCCGCCCAAAATTGATTAAATAGAGTGGAAAGCGAAGGGCTCGGCGGACAGCGGCCCCACGCCCGTCATCAGTCATCGGGCCAGCCCGGGGAGGCACGTGCATGCTTCATCAAAATGACAAGATTGACTTTCCAGATTTTCTCCTTTTCTCCCTGACATTTGGCTGTTTATCCCATTTTTGGCGGGAACCCCTTTTGGTGTTAGCATTATGTTATGCTTTAGCTATTGAAAAATAGCAGATCTACAAGCTCGTAGCGCGCCACCGAGTGGCGCGCTACGAGCTTGTAGGTCTGCTATTTTTGAAAAATGACTGACGACTGACATAGAAACATAGCTTTTTCAGAAAACTGTCAGGATGTAGAAGACATTTTTAGAATCTGATCTCAGGTCAAAATGGTTTATCCTGGTTCAGCCCGGCGAGCAGAGAGGGCCAGGACCCGGCCCGGGAGTGTTCCAATGCCCTCTAGAAGTAGATTTCTATCAGTGGAGCGGAGCGCTGTGACTATGAGCAATTGCGAAAGGGGGTGTTTGTTTGTTATTATGTATACTTTCATAGCAAAAAAAAAACCCACGGTGGTGCCATAACGTACATGCCGTACGTTGCCTTTTGGAAACATGCAGCAGCGCTGGTGGGAAAAAAGTACTCAAATGTTGTACTTAAGTAAAAGTATCATCAACACTACCATGTAGAACAGGGGTGCCCAAAAGGTAGATCGCGATCTACCAGTAGATCACAAAGGCTGTGCAGGTAGATCACATGACATGCCCCTAAAGAGTATTTAATTTAAATATATTGAAGAAAAAAAACGATAAAAAAAAAAAAAAAAAAAAAAAAAAACATTTCTCACCCTCTATTTTCCATTCCAAGTGCATTTGTCTTATACTGTACAGAATGCAACACAAACTCTACTATTCCGAAGCCCCCTCAGGTACATATTTAAACTATTTTCAGCAATGGTATAATAATTGATTTGGTGGGTAGATCTTGCCGAGCTGGTCATTTTGAAAGTAGCTCTCAAGTCAAAAAGTGTGGGCACCCCTGATGTAGAACTACTCTGTTACAAGTAGTGTGTCGCATTGCGACGCATTGTGAGCTTGTCGATCGGCTATTTTCAAATATTAAAACTGAAGGGATGAAGTGGTTAATGTATATGTTTTGTAATAATCCAAATCTACAAAATAACTAGTAACCACAGTTTTCAAATAAATGTAGTGGAGTAAAAGTACAATATATATGAGGCCTCACTCAGACCTTTAAAACATTGATGCATGCTTGTTGTATGAATGTTGTGTAGTGTCATGGCCGCCCCAATGCATTTCCAATGGAAGTCACATGGTTTGTCGTCCACATTTTGGACTACAAGCTGTTGTATGGCTTTCGGCTGTGTTTCGACTGCGCCCCTCCCCCTCGTACAACACAAATGTTGTGTCAAACCATGTGACTCCCATTGGAAATGCATTGGGGCGGCCATGACACTACACAACATTCATCCAACAAGCATACAGCAATGCAGTAAAGGTCTGAGTGAGGCCTAAGGCCTCACTCAGACCTTTACTGCATTGCTGTATGCTTGTTGTATTAATGTATTTCCAATGGAAGTCACACGGTTTGTAGTCCACATTTTGGACTACAAGCTGTTGTATGGCTTTCGGCTGTGTTTCGACTGCGCCCCTCCCCCTCATACAACACAAATGTTGTGTCAAACCATGTGACTCCCATTGGAAATGCATTGGGGGCAAGCTGTGTCACACCCTTTGGATACAACAAGCATACAGCAATCTGTTGCGACCGTGTGAGTGAGGCCTGAGATGTAGTGCAGTAGCAGTAAAAGCATTGGAAATTGGAGATACTCGAGTACAAATACTCAAAATCATATAGGTACAGTAATTAAGAAAATGTACTTAGTCACTTTACAGCGTACTGTGCGCGGCCGGTCATCTCAATCAGTCATGGTCATGGCAGGCATAATGAAGTCTCCAAGCAAGGCTTTAACCCATTCTGGACGGGAACCCCTTTTGGTGTTTTAAAGGAGCATTCAGTGATTTGGAAAAAAAACCCTGGTCCGCCCCGGTAACAAGATGTGCACATGCACGCACTACAGTGGGGGGGGACACAACAGACCAACAGCACGTGCACCAAGGCCCACCCCATTCGATCATGATTGGAGGAAGGCCCCTCTCATCCTGATTGGATGAAGGCTTTGCCACCCAAAGCCCAAACCGAAACTAGGGTTTTTTGACCCCATGGGCTCATTGGGGACAGGGAGGAACTCCTTATATGGTCAGCACACTTTATAGTAGGGAGGATTATCCAAAAAATAAGAACAAATAAGTGATATTTGAATTAAGTGAAATCACTGAATATACCTTTAACTAAGCATTATGTTATACTTTAGCTATTGAAAAATAGCAGATCTACAAGCTCATAGCGCGCCACCGAGTGGCGCGCTATGAACTTGTAGGTCTGCTATTTTTGAGAATCGTAAAAAATGCGGCACAAATCTTTTGAATATATATTCTTTCAAGAGCGAACATTTTTTTTATTTCGACGTCAGGCCTAAAAGGGTTAAGGACAAAAGCATGTCCCAAGGACGCGGACAGATCCCCCGTATGAATAAAAGCTTAAACAGATTAAAACATTGACATTAATTGGTTCTCAAGGAGGGGTCATTGAATAGGTTTCCAGGGGGGTCCATAGCATAGCATATATATGACTCACTCACAACATGTTGTGAGCAATCATATCCGCCATTTCTTTTTTTAAATCTTGAACATTTTGGAATGATTTAGATTGTATTTGACATTGTGGTCTGCGGCGGCCAAAGGCATGTCAATTTGGGGTTACTTGACATGACAATGAATGAGATGAACGAGCAGAACGGCTGACATTATGAATGAGGTCACCAATGGACTGAAATAAAACGTCTGGGTTTCCGAGGCTACCAATGGATGGACCAGAGGAAGGACAGAGTAGTATGAAGTTAACGAAGGTTAAGAACATTCATAATCTCCTTGATAATGACCCCGTTGTGTCTTGTTGTTAATGTGTCTTCTGCCCATCCCCCCTCCCCCTCCCTCCCCCCCTCCCCCCCTCCCTGGCCTTTCATTAACCCGTTTAGGCCTGACGTCGAAATTTAAACAATGTCTTCTAAATTCTGACAGTTTTCTGAAATAAAAAATGTTTCTGTATCAGTGGTGCTCCATATTTCATGTCAAGGACCCCAAAAATGATATGTACTGTAATTGGCCACCAACCCCCATCTGAAAATATGTTGTTCCAGGAACCCCTCAGAAGCAAATATTTGAGTTAAAAACGTTCGCTCTGAAAGAACATAATATTCAAAGATTTGTGCCACATTTTCACGATTTTTCAAAAATAGAAGACCTACAAGCTCGTAGCGCGCCACTCGGTTGGCGCGCTACGAGCTTGTAGATCTGCTATTTTTCAATAGCTAAATCATAACATAATGTTTACAACACCATATGGGGTTCCCGCCCAAAATGGGTTAACCCCATTCCATCAAAAACAACCTGGCACATTATTTGGTCCTTGGCATCAGTTTGAAATGGATTGAATTCCCTATAAAAAAAAAAGAAAGGTTGGTTCTCCTCCCCCCAAAACATCAGAAGGATGCCAACATCTTGACCTCCATTCTTGGCGGTGTAACGTAGTCCCCTGTCTGTCTGTATATCTGTCTGTCTGTCTGTCTGTCTATCTATCTATATATCTGTCTGTCTGTCCTCTCAGCCTATGCGCTGCCTGTCTGTCTTTCTGTCTGTCCTCTCAGCCTATGAGCTGCCCCAGGCATTTTGTTTATTTTAGGGGTTTGACACCCCCTAGTGTCATATAGAGGGTATGCGCGTGACATCATCATACCTGGAAGTTATGCGGGAACGCCCACTGAGTAGCAAAAAACTACTTTCTGGCCATGACAGCCCATTCACCCAAACAGAAAAGTCCTGTCTGATTGCATTAAACAATGTTAAATTCACCAACATTGCAGCTGTACGAAAAGCTTGAATTATCCTCTTTCTATCTGCAAAAATACAGTACAGTACAGTACAGTACAGTACAGTACAGTACAGTACAGTACAGTACAGTACAGTACAGTACAGTACAGTACAGCAGTCAGTTTTTCTCCAGCAGTCAATTAGCAAACACACACCCAAGCTGCTACTACCGCCATTCTTTGTTATTGGCTTGAAACCAAATATCTCCTGTAAGTTTTTGTTTGTGTATAATAGACTTGAGTCATGTTTTGCAATCTGAGAATTGTTTTGTGATATTATGTGGGAGTCAGTGGGACGCTTAATCCATTCTAGACGGGAACCCCTTTTGGTGTTAGCATTATGTTATGCTTTAGCTATTGAAAAATAGCAGATCTACAAGCTCATAGGTCTTGTAGGTCTGCTATTTTTGAAAAATCGAAGAACGACTGACATAGAAACAGCTTTTTCAGAAAACTGTCAGGATGTAGAAGACATTTTTAGAATCTGATCTCAGGTCAAAATGGGTTAATACGTTTACTGATTTGATTGTTTGCCCATTGTATTGGGTAGAGTTTGAACATTGTGCTAGTGCTTACTAGTCCTAGTATAAAGTAAGATTAGGCCATCTTATGTTATTGACATGATTGTGTATTTTGTGTTTCCATTTTACAGTTTCACTCACTAAAAGTTGACCACCGGCAACAAAGACAAACTGAGATGAATCCTGACTTTTATTGAACAGAGTTTGGCTGACTGTTGATTTGTGTCAAGGACGACACCCTGGGTGAGAACAATACAGCCTATGCCAAGTCATTACAGATGCTTTGCCATTTCCTCTGTCCAACTCATTTCTCATGTTCTTTTTTTTTCTTTTCGTTCAATGTGTCCGGACGGAGGCACTCTGTTTGTGTTACAGCCAACCCACAAAGCTATGGTGGAAAGTAACTAAGTACCTTTCGAGTACTGTCCCCTTAACCCATTTTGGGCGGGAACCCCTTTTGGTGTTAGCATTATGTTATGCTTTAGCTATTGAAAAATAGCAGATCTACAAGCTCATAGCGCGCCACCGAGTGGCGCGCTACGAGCTTGTAGGTCTGCTATTTTTGAAAAATCGAAGAACGACTGACATAGAAACATAGCTTTTTCAGAAAACTGTCAGGATGTTGAAGACATTTTTAGAATCTGATCTCAGGTCAAAATGGGTTAAGACCTGAGGCCGATAAAAAATAAAGCCATGTACAGTAAATGGTGCATTTATATAGCTCCTTTATCCAAGGCGCTTTACATAGATTGTGCATTACATTCACCCATTCACACACACACACACATTCACACACCGATGGCGACGGAAACCATGCAAGGCACCAACCAGCACATCAGGAGCAATTAGGGGTTCAGTGTCTTGCTCAAGGACACTTCCGACACTAACTCTGGGGGAGCCCGGGTTAGAACTGGGAACCTTGCGGTTACCATCTGGCCACTCTACCCCTGAGCCACCGCCGCCCCATGTAAATCCTCAAGTTTTCTGGAGAAAAACAATGATGTTGCTGTTTCAGTGGTTCTCAAACTTTTTCCATGTCAATTAACCGAATCTGTTTGTTTAATGTAATTTAATCCAGTTAATAAAATATGCAAGAATGGCTCAGATGCAATTTATCATGTTTATTTGTCAACGCTGACGCGTTTCGGCAGAGCCTTCTTCAGAGCAGACTAGTAAAAAAGTAAATTTAAAGCTATTTAGTCCTTTTCATTTCCACTTTGCTGGCTTGGAGTATTTTGTAACCATTGTAACGATCGGCTTATGTTAGCATTAGCTCACACTGTTTAATTTATCCAGAAACGTTACCATGTCGGAAGCGATGCGATACAAAATCACAAATCACACCCGAACCGGCTCGGATGGATCGTCATAACCACGGACAGCGCTCACAGTTTCAGAGATAAGAGGCATAGAAGATCCTACTTTGACTGGAGGTCATAAATCCTGGTGCTGGGGGTGACGGAGGCGTTGCCTAGCAACCGGGCCAATGTTAAACGTTGATTTTCGGCTAAACTGTTTCATATTTGGTGTAAAAAAACCCCCCAAAAAAAAAACGTTTGAATACAGGATTATTCCTGCGTGTATTGTTGCTACTTTTACTTAACGCATTTTGGGCGGGAACCCCTTTAGGTGTTACCATTATGTTATGCTTTAGCTATTGAAAAATAGCAGATCTACAAGATCATAGCGCGCCACCGAGTGGCGCGCTATGAGCTTGTAGGTCTGCTATTTTTGAAAAAATTGAAGAACGACTGACATAGAAACATAGCTTTTTCAGAAAACTGTCAGGATGTAGAAGACATTTTTAGAATCTGATCTCAGGTCAAAACGGGTTAAGTAAACAATGGGAGTATACTTCTTCCATCACTGCTATTGTGTCTCTCCTACCTCCGTGTCCTGTTTAAAAAACCCCAGGGAAATGCATGTCTCCGATATATTCCTTTTTGTCGTGCTGACCACTTTCTCTCCCTCTGCCTGCCCTCATTGGCTTTCAGTTGGCCGAGGTCCTGTCACTCACTTTGATGTCTAATTGTCTCCGGAGTGAGTTTATAGTCTATGGAGCCTTCAGAGGCATGTCCGTTATCTTTGGCACTTGTCACAAACTCCCCCTCACAAACGCACGCACGCACGCACGCACGCACGCACGCACGCACGCACGCACGCACACACACACAGACAGTAGATGGCAATAAATGTTGACATTCCGTACACTGTCAGTGTGGATATTGAAATTTGCTGGGAATGGAAATAGCACGATATTACAAAAAAAGAATTGTTACGAGGTTCAACGCATGATGAGAACGACATGCTGTGTTGGAAAACTATATATATTATATATATATATATTTACTCAAGTTAAAGGACAACTTTAGTTTTTTTCAACCAAGGTTCATGTTTTAGGTTGTTATTAGAGAAAGTAAAAGATGAATGTTAATTTTTCTTCATTTGCTGCTTTCTTTCGTTTTAGGGATTTTAGCGGTTTTTGACAGGGGGGCGGGGGCATTCGAGCATGGGGCTAAATATGATTTTATAGCGATTTATTTTTTTATTATTTACTCTAGTCCTACTAAACCCCAAGAAATTACATCTGGCCACAAAAGATCACAAGATCTACTGAATGTGTCAAACTGACATATTGAGCCTAACACACAGTGTGGCTTCCCCCCAATAGGCTACCTTCACATTCAGTAGATCCTGTGATCTTCCGTGGCCAGATGTAATTCCCTGGGGTATATTAGGACTATAGTAAATAATACAAAAATAAATCGCCATAATATTTTGTAAATAAATACATATTTAGCCCCATGCTCGAATGCCCCCGCCCCCTGTCAAAAACCACTAAAATCCCTAAAACGAAAGAAAGCAGCAAATGAAGAAAAATTAACATTCATCTTTTACTTTCTCTTATAACAACCTAAAACATGAACCTTGGTTGAAAAAAACTAAAGTTGTCCTTTAAAACATAGATAGATGGAAGCGCTGCAGGGATCAGTTAGTGGCTCTTAGGTGGTCTTTACACCAGAACGCTGTTCATAGAAAACGGCTCAATAAAGTATCGTTTGCTGGTGTCCCTTTAGACGAGAATGGTGTTTTCAGGTGGTGAAAACGCAACAAAGTGAAACCACCTTCCAGAGTGGAAATCTTTGAGAAGGCCGTTTTATCCCTTCTCCGTGTAAACAGGCAAAACGGTGAATCCGCAAAACTTATGACATCATGGCTCACGTTGGCTCGCAGCGCATATGTTTATTACATTGATGCAGAGCCATATATGATATAATGGAGTTCCTGAACAAGCCTCCCTCCTCGCCTACAAAGCGCTGCTCATCAGCGATGGTGAATGTAAAACCATGATGTAAAGCGCTGCTCATCAGCGATGGTGAATGTAAAACCATGATGTAAAGCGCTGCTCATCAGCGATGGTGAATGTAAAACCATGATGTAAAGCGCTGCTCATCAGCGATGGTGAATGTAAAACCATGATGTAAATAGAAATGCACACCTGTGTGAACTTAGTGATATATAGAACCATATATAGACAAAAGGTATCTTTAGTGATACCATATATATAGAACCATATATAGACAAAAGGTATCTTTCCAAAAGGTAGTAAAAAGGAATCCAAGGCACTCCTCCGTCTTTGGTGGAAAAAAAATCAAATAATTTATTGATGAGCAAAGGAAAATAAATAACAGGACCTACGCGCTTCGACCAAAAGGTCTTCGTCAGGGTCTAATCTCAACAGATAGACCCTGACAAACCTGGGTCAGGGTCTATCAGGGTCAGGGCCAGGGTCTATCTGAACTGATAGACCCTGACAAACCTGGGTCAGGGTCTATCAGGGTCAGGGCCAGGGCCAGGGTCTATCTGAACAGATAGACCCTGACGAAGACCTTTCGACGGGGTGCCTTGGATTCCGTTTTTCTTTTCAAGTATGCAACTTACACCTTTGACAAGCAGTACAACTTGGAGGAAAGATACCTTTTGTCATATATTTACTCAAGTTCTGTACTTATATGGACAATTGGTATTGTTCAATACTCCTACATCTCAGTGGCAAGTTGTAGTTTTTTACGCCACTACAATTATTTGAAAACTTTAGTTACACATTGCTTTGTATATTTAGAGGATTAATACATAAGAATAAGAAATAATCTTAAATTATGACAACTTCAGTCCGTTATACTTATAGTACTATAGGATGGTACTATAGGCCTATCTCACAGAATTTCCCCGCCCCCTTAATACGCCCCCTTTCCGCGTTAGTGGTGATAGCGTGACGTCACTCCATAGACACTACATGTTAACAGAGGTAATTTAAGAAGTCTACAACTTTTGTTTTCTCAAGGTAAGGTTTGTTCTATCTGTTCGAGTTGATTTACCATCTTGTTTGCTTCATAATAATATTGGTCTGTCACATTTTTACATTAGGAAATGTACTTAGATTCTCCAGAGAAAAAAACGTGTAAATGCTAATGTTAAATGACACCACTATTTACCGGAAGGGGGCGTGGAAAGGGGGCTGTGAGATAGGCCTATTATATAATACTTTTAACCGTTTGCCTTTTACTGGTACTTTTACTCGAGTACTTCTTCCACCACTGGGACAGTGCTGGTACAGTGGAATATGAAAAAAATGAATACAATATTAAAAAATAATTGTTGTGAAGTTGAGGACATGAGAGTGCTGTGCTGCGGGCCACTTTATTGCCGTGCCAATGCCGTTAGACGTCCAATCAAATTACAGTCTAGTGCCACCGCTAAGCCACGGGCCATCTGCACTGCACGCACACACACACATATATACACACACGCACACGCACACACACACGCACACGCGCACACACTCAAGTGGCTTCATTGGTTCCCAACCAGTACTGTAGTACCACCTCCGAAAATATCTGTCTCTCCAAGAAGCACCACCATAATAACTGATGTTAAAATACAGGAGCAATACCTGCCCTTTTTGTTCCATTCCTAAGTCCAATAATGCTGCTGCTCTGACAAATAAATAACTAATAACTATCAGCACAACTGATGATATTTCTAATGTGATTAATCCGTTCTCAAATCGTCTATTAATGTCTAGGTGTGCCGTCATGCTCATTTCAGCACGGCTGGAGAGCCTACCTGTACTAATATAAATATTCCTTTTTTGGGCGACTCCTCTAAGTGCCACCAGTGGGTTGGGAACCACTGGGTTAAGGGTTAAGTCATTTAGGCCGGACGTCGAAATAAAAAAAAAGTCCGCATTTTCACGATTTTTCGAAAATCACACCCGTGTGAGGTAAGTGGTGCAACTCCGTGTGGGGGTCCCCGGGGGGGGTTGGGGGGGAGTTCCAGACCCACAGGAACGCACCCAGGGTGCCGGCCCGATTCCGGCGAGCCGCCCAGCGTCCGAAACGGTTGAGAAATGACAGTTACCGTGTGGGGGTCCCTCTACTGTACCCTCTACTGTACTGTACTGTACTGTCACTGTACTGTACTGGCACACCCAAAATCACCATATATACAGTTAATATGTGCGTGTGTGTTTGTGTGTGTTAGGTTGCGCACAGGTGATGAAAAACAACCATGGTGTTTCCGTGCTCAGACGCACCCAGCCACCCAGGCAGGCAGGCACCCACCCACACACATACTCACTTAAGGAAGTGGTTGCATCACTTAAAAATAGCAGACCTATAAGCTCATAGCGCGCCACTCGGTGGCGCGCTATGAGCTTGTAGATCTGCTATTTTTCAATAGCTAAAGTATAACATAATGCTTATAGTTAAAACACCAAAAGGGGTTCCCTTCCCGAATGGGTTAACCCGTTCAAACCGGGGAAGCACCCGTGTGTCATTTTGGATTTAAACATTTTTAAGAATTATACTTTGGCTATTCTAAAAAGATCTATAAGCTCGTGAGCCGGTAGATGGTTTTGCAAATGAGGGGGCAGAAAACAGCCCGGTCATGTGGTTGATGTATAACTCATTTGTCACACTAAAGCCCATAGACTCCAATGCATTCCGTAAAACGTAAAAACATTTGTCACTCTTTGCCAATATAAGTCTACATGTATGTAGAAGAGCCGCCATTGGACTAGCCCACGGGTAGGCAACCTTTATCAGAAGAACCATTTTTGGCCCAAAAACATATTACAATTCTATCTTAGAGCCGCAAAATATGTTTGCTTTAATTAAGCAAACTTTCATTATTTGTGATTTTTTCTGGTCTTTTAATATTACATTTTATTGTTTGCTAATTTCTCAAAGCATGTCAAGTATACTGTACCAGTAAGCTATACCAGTATATACATATGGTATACTGTACCAGTAAGCTATACCAGTATATACCAGTATATACATATGGTATACTGTACCAGTAAGTATACTGTACCAGTAAGCCAGCAGCATTGGTGGTGAAAACAAGTATACTGTAACCAGTATACTGTACCAGTATACTGTACCAGTAAGCCAGCAGCATTGGTGGTGAAAACAAGTATACTGTACCAGTAAGCCAGCAGCATTGGTGGTGAAAACAAGTATACTGTACCAGTATACTGTACCAGTAAGCCAGCAGCATTGGTGGTGAAAACAAGTATACTGTACCAGTAAGCCAGCAGCATTGGTGGTGAAAACAAGTATACTGTACCAGTAAGTATACTGTACCAGTAAGCTATACCAGTATATACCAGTATATACATATGGTATACTGTACCAGTAAGCCAGCAGCATTGGTGGTGAAAACAAGTATACTGTACCAGTATACTGTACCAGTAAGCCAGCAGCATTGGTGGTGAAAACAAGTATACTGTACCAGTAAGCTATACCAGTATATACCAGTATATACATATGGTATACTGTACCAGTAAGCCAGCAGCATTGGTGGTGAAAACAAGTATACTGTACCAGTATACTGTACCAGTAAGCCAGCAGCATTGGTGGTGAAAACAAGTATACTGTACCAGTAAGTATACTGTACCAGTAAGCTATACCAGTATATACCAGTATATATATATGGTATACTGTACCAGTAAGCTATACCAGTATATACCAGTATATATATATGGTATACTGTACCAGTAAGCCAGCAGCATTGGTGGTGAAAACAAACATAGATGTCTTATCATGAATACATTCTTCTATTCTTCTATTTTCCTTCATTAAGAATTAAATTCTTATTTTTATCTGGTATATAGGCACATTGTTTTGCAATATCAAAATGAAAGAATAACTTTATGCCTACTACAAATTCAATAATAAATTATGATTAAAAAAAAGAAAAGAAAAAGAAAACCTCATTCCTTTTCATACTTCTTTGCCGCCCGTAGCAACTGGGAGCCACGGGGGGAGGGGGAGGGGGAGAGAGAGAGAGAGAGAGAGGGGGAGAGAGAGAGAGAGAGAGAGAGAGAGAGAGAGAGAGAGAGAGAGAGAGAGAGAGAGAGAGAGAGAGAGAGAGAGAGAGAGAGAGAGAGAGAGAGAGAGAGAGAGAGAGAGAGAGAGAGAGAGAGAGAGAGAGAGAGAGAGAGAGAGAGAGAGAGAGAGAGAGAGAGAGCCACATGAGGCTCTAGAGCCACATGAGCCACATGCGGCTCTAGAGCCGCAGGTTGCCTATACCCCTGGATCGACTAGCCCCATGAAGTGAACGGAGTCGTCACAACGTAACTCTCATCTATACGACTCTGCCTGGAACAAAATGCCTGGGTTTGACTTGGTGGCGGCACTGCAGTAACCTGACTCTGCCAGATGGGGCAGCAGAGAGTACAGTAGGGGGGAACCCAGTGTGCTCTCTGCTGCCCCATCTGGCGGAGTCAGGTTAGCACTGCAGTATCGTGCACACTGCACAGAAAATAGCAGATTTAAAAGCTATGTTATAACATGGCATTCATAAAACTAGAACTACATTGTGTAAATGTTGATGTCCTCACATCGTATAGTAGCCTCGTATAAACGTGTGTGTGTGTCCAGGGCGCAGATAGCATTTTATAACTGGGGGGGGGGGGACATATTTGGGGGCTATCTGCGCGCACAAAGCGCGCGCGAAAAAATTCATGATGAGAGGGGGATATCCCCCCCCCACACTTTTGCGCATAATTACGCAGATTTTCCACGTTTTTAGCAGATTTCACGACAAAACACTGCCAACACAGCAAAACACATGCAGCCACGGTACATGCCTTTTTTGGGGGGGGGGATAATCCCCCCTCCTCATGAAACTGAGGGGGTCGACCCCCCCCCACCCCTATCTGCGCACCTGTGCGTGTCTATGGGAAAAGCACAGGACATATTGGATGGATGTGGTGGTGGTTGAGGTGATGATGATGATCATGATGACCATCATCATAGTGATAACAAGATAATAGTTATTATCGTATTACTATTAGGATTAGTCTCTTGGTGTGTGTGATACTTTAGGATTTTATAACAATGTAATATAATATAACAATATTATAACAATGTATGTATTAGTTTTGAGCTTGTAGATCGGCTGATCGGCTACTTTTGCTACGGCAGTCTATGTGCAATATATATGTGGCCCTCTTCATCTTCAAAGTTGCCCACCCCTGGCCTATAGGAACTGTTGTGGCAATCTGGATCAATCAGTAATTGATGAGGCAATAGAGCGTCGCAGTCCCGGCCCCCTCGAGAGACCCGGAAAATAAATCCCTGTTCATTTTCCTCATAGACTTTTCAGAAAGTATTTATTTAAAGACGTTTACGCCACGGACAAAGCCAACACAAACACAATGGTTTGGGCCAAACAAAGAATTAGAAAGTAGAAAAAAACGGCAGGTTACAACACTTTTTTTTTGTTCTGTTTCTTCTTTGTAATTATTTGTTAGGCGGGCCGCAAGCGCCCCCCTTGTGGCCCCTGGAAGAATTTCCCCAAAAAAAAAAAGTTTTTTCTTTTGTTTTGGGGGGATGTCCCAGATATAAATGGCATTAAATGGGGGTCAGTAGCCTATGCATGTCAAACTGGGCACCCCCTCAAGGACCACTGGTGGTCCCCGGACCACTGGTTGAGAACAATTTTTAATTAATTAATGAAACAATTAAAAACCCAATTTTTCGCGTGTGCGCACTCGGCCCCCAGCCTGGTTCCCTAGTCAAAATATGGCCCTTGAGGAAAATTAATTTGGGGAACCCTGACTTACAGTATACTAGCTGAATCATATTCAGATAGAGGCTGTAACAAAAACAATAGCTATCAGGCCTTGCTGAGACATCTCGGATCCTACAACGCTGCCACATTATGTCATATTATCATAAAGTGCTGGTATAAAAACAACGATAATAGCATAACGTAGAATTACTTCCAAAAGGAGAGCCGATCTAAAAAAAAAAAGCTCACATACCGTGTCACAGCGCTTTAGTTTACACGTACATATTTCCGGTGCTCGACACACGCCTCGCACCAACTAAAGCATACATCAGGGCATTAGCATGCTGCCTCCTCTTCCCACTGCAGTTTGACTAGGGCCAATACATAATGACAGAATTCCTCCTCTTCCCACTGCAGTTTGACTAGGGCCAATACATAATGACAGAATGCTGCCTCCTCTTCCCACTGCAGTTTGACTAGGGCCAATACATAATGACAGAATTCCTCTTCCCACTGCAGTTTGACTAGGGCCAATACATAATGACAGAATTCCTTTAAAAGACATGCCTCTGTATGCCTTTGCCTTAGGCTCTCATTATAAAACAGCATTTCTCATTTTCATCTTTGCTGCAGTCTTTGGGTGGTTACCGCAGATATCCTGTCGAAAACTTGTATGTAATGTATATATTTTTTAATGTTTTTTTTTTGCGGCTTTCGCCTTTATTTTATATTTTTTATAGAGGGACAGACAGTAGGCTGACAGGAAATGGGGGAGTGACATGCAGTTAGGGCCGTCGGGATCGGGAGTCGAGCCCGCGGCACGCTGCTAGACTCGGGCTAGCAGCCAAGGTGCCTGGACCGCTGAGCCACGGCCCAGGCCCAAGGTGCCTGGACCGCTGAGCCACGGCCCCAGGCCCCAAGGTGCCTGGACCGCTGAGCCACGGCCCCAGGCCCAAGGTGCCTGGACCGCTGAGCCACGGCCCCAGGCCCAAGGTGCCTGGACCGCTGAGCCACGGGCCAGGCCCAAGGTAAAAGCAAAGCAAAGTTCTTTGTTTACCCAGGGTGAATGGACTAAGCTCGAGATGCTTGTTTACAGCCAGACCCTGCTCATAGAACATTTCATTGTAGGGGTGCAATGCCTTGCTCAAGGGCACTTCAGCGGTGGTAATTTTAACGTGCCGGTCCGGGGATTCGAACTGGCGACCTTCCGATAACAAGACCGCTCCGCAAACCGTTCGGCCACCGCTGCCCAAAGGTGCCTGGACCGCTGAGCCACGGCCCCAGGCCCAAGGTGCCTGGACCGCTGAGCCACGGCCCAGGCCCAAGGTGCCTGGACCGCTTTGAGCCACGGCCCAGGCCCCCAAGGTGCCTGGACCGCTGAGCCACGGCCCAGGCCCAAGGTGCCTGGACCGCTGAGCCACGGCCCAGGCCCAAGGTGCCTGGACCGCTGAGCCACGGCCCAGGCCCAAGGTGCCTGGACCGCTGAGCCACGGCCCAGGCCCAAGGTGCCTGGACCATTGAGCCACGGCCCAGGCCCAAGGTGCCTGGACCGCTGAGCCACGGCCCATGCCCAAGGTGCCTGGACCGCTGAGCCACGGCCCATGCCCAAGGTGCCTGGACCGCTGAGCCACGGCCCAGGCCCAAGGTGCCTGGACCGCTGAGCCACGGCCCATGGGCCCAAGGTGCCTGGACCGCTGAGCCACGGCCCAGGCCCAAGGTGCCTGGACCGCTGAGCCACGGCCCATGCCCAAGGTGCCTGGACCGCTGAGCCACGGCCCAGGCCCAAGGTGCCTGGACCATTGAGCCACGGCCCAGGCCCAAGGTGCCTGGACCGCTGAGCCACGGCCCAGGCCCAAGGTGCCTGGACCGCTGAGCCACGGCCCAGGCCCAAGGTGCCTGGACCGCTGAGCCCAAGGTGCCTGGACCGCTGAGCCACGGCCCAGGCCCAAGGTGCCTGGACCATTGAGCCACGGCCCAGGCCCAAGGTGCCTGGACCGCTGAGCCACGGCCCATGCCCAAGGTGCCTGGACCGCTGAGCCACGGCCCATGCCCAAGGTGCCTGGACCGCTGAGCCACGGCCCAGGCCCAAAGTGCCTGGACCGCTGAGCCACGGCCCATGGGCCCAAGGTGCCTGGACCGCTGAGCCACGGCCCAGGCCCAAGGTGCCTGGACCGCTGAGCCACGGCCCATGCCCAAGGTGCCTGGACCGCTGAGCCACGGCCCAGGCCCAAGGTGCCTGGACCATTGAGCCACGGCCCAGGCCCAAGGTGCCTGGACCGCTGAGCCACGGCCCAGGCCCAAGGTGCCTGGACCGCTGAGCCACGGCCCAGGCCCAAGGTGCCTGGACCGCTGAGCCACGGCCCAGAGGCCCAAGGTGCCTGGACCGCTGAGCCACGGCCCAGGCCCAAGGTGCCTGGACCGCTGAGCCACGGCCCAGAGGCCCAAGGTGCCTGGACCGCTGAGCCACGGCCCAGAGGCCCAAGGTGCCTGGACCGCTGAGCCACGGCCCAGAGGCCCAAGGTGCCTGGACCGCTGAGCCACGGCCCAGAGGCCCAAGGTGCCTGGACCGCTGAGCCACGGCCCAGGCCCCAAGGTGCCTGGACCGCTGAGCCACGGCCCAGGCCCAAGGTGCCTGGACCGCTGAGCCACGGCCCAGGCCCAAGGTGCCTGGACCGCTGAGCCACGGCCCAGGCCCAAGGTGCCTGGACCGCTGAGCCACGGCCCAGGCCCAAGGTGCCTGGACCGCTGAGCCACGGCCCAGAGGCCCAAGGTGCCTGGACCGCTGAGCCACGGCCCAGGCCCAAGGTGCCTGGACCGCTGAGCCACGGCCCAGGCCCAAGGTGCCTGGACCGCTGAGCCACGGCCCAGGCCCAAGGTGCCTGGACCGCTGAGCCACGGCCCAGGCCCAAGGTGCCTGGACCGCTGAGCCACGGCCCAGGCCCAAGATGCCTGGACCGCTGAGCCACGGCCCAGAGGCCCAAGGTGCCTGGACCGCTGAGCCACGGCCCAGGCCCAAGGTGCCTGGACCGCTGAGCCACGGCCCAGGCCCAAGGTGCCTGGACCGCTGAGCCACGGCCCAGGCCCAAGGTGCCTGGACCGCTGAGCCACGGCCCAGGCCCAAGGTGCCTGGACCGCTGAGCCACGGCCCAGGACAGTGGCCAGTAGTTCTAAACTCTTTCTGGATCAGTGTCTCATGGAAATGTGGAAAGCATTGTGTGCCGCAGGCAGGCTTCACCATCTGATCAGTCAATCAATACCACACACACACACACACACACACACACACACACACACACACACACACACACACACACACACACACACACACACACACACACACACACAGGCACAGGCACAGTGTCGTTGGCCGTCACTGGTGGAAAAAGTACTCGCATGCTTGAGTAAAAGTATCAATGCTGCAATATGTAAAAGTCCGGAGTTCAAAATGTACTTGAGTAAAAGTAGCCTGTCTGTCCCAGCCTGTGTGATTTCTGGTCTGGGGGGGCGGGTTGCCAGCGAGATCATGGATCCTATTGGTTCATTGATCTGAGCAATCCTTTGAAAATGGCCGATCTACAAGCTCACAATGCGTTGCATTGCGACGCATTGTGAGCTTGTAGATCAGCTATTTTCATATGGCCAAAATGTACTGTAGTATGGCTTAAGTGTGTAATGTATGTTTTGTAATAATAATCCAATTCCACAAAGTAATTAGTAAACTAAAGCTGTCAAATACATGTAGTGGAGTAAAAGTACAATATTTGGCAGTCGATGTCAGTCCATTGATCTTGAGGTATGGATCCTTTAAAAAGGTAAAAAATGTTCCGCTATACGTTTGAAATATGTCTTCCACTGGGCGGGGGAGGAGGAGAGTAGAGCTCAACCTTTGGAAAGTGGTAAAAGGTTCACACAGGGGTTGATATTGACGGAGGAGCAGCAGGTTTGCTGAGCATGCACACTTTTTCCTCCTCTCTCTCTTCCACAATATGTTACCCGTCTGACATCTTTTTAAAGCCCGCGGGGCACCACTCTGTGGTGCTTGGAAACGGAAACACCAAATCAAATATTGATTACTATATCAGAACATTAGACCTTTAACTAATACAATTAAAATAATTATGTTTTAGCCAAAATCCCTTATTTATCCTGTATATGCACGTGTCCATTTTGGTTCCATTTTGTACACGTCTGGGAGTGATACGTAAGTAAGAAGTGAGAGGCTTTGGCTTGGCCGCGTCTCCAAATTGGCCTCCCGTTCGCCAGCACTTAGAGTACCATGATTCTTAGAAATGTGCGAGGAAAGGCTTTTCTTTATTCAGACAAATGCCCCTAAAGTGTGAGGAAAATAATGCTTTGTCTCCTCCTCCTCCTGTTCCCTATTGCCCTCTCACTCTCTCTCTTTTATGTATGGACATGTAACTATAAATAATTCACGTCAGTGTACTTGTTCATCCATTTTGCTCGCCTTATTAAAAATGCAGTGTGTTGGTGGTGGAAGGACATTAGCATGGGGGCGAGCTTCCCTTGACATTTTTTTTAGGGCCTCGCATCTTTGGCTAAATACTGTTTCTTAAACAAAATAAATGTTTTAATGTATCACAAATCAAATCAGAAGCGTAATAAATGTAAGCTAGATAAAGGTTACTGTCCTTCTGCTACGAGCACTCATACTGTACTGTGTGTTCCCCGAGATATCATCTTTAAAAGATTTGTAATGTTCTTCTGCATAAAAGTGCTATCAAAGACATACTGTAGCTCTATTATCATTACCACTTACCCAGAAGCAGCCATCCTTAAATAATACTGTATACTGGTGATAATTGGATGTACTGTTAGTGTTCACCGGCCTCCGCATCGCATGCCCTTTGAGAATGTATTAGATATACATCTTGGAAGAGTACATTATTTTACTGCTAAGTCGAACATATTCACATAAAATCACAAAAAAAATTGTATCGCATCGCTCCCGACATGTTAAAGGTGAAATAAAAATTCTCCCCTGAGCAAGCAGGCAGGCTCTATTAGCTAAGTAGTAAAAATGTCGGCACTTGCATGCAACACAATCTTCCCTGAAATATTTTTGAAATACAGATTATTTTGGGGGTCCTTGACATGAAAAAAGTTTGAAAAGCATTGCTTTATTTGGCTAACTCAGCGGTGTTGACAGCATTCAGGCCCACCCATCTGACCCCTTAACATGGCAGCCGGAAGGGAGCTTGTTTATTTGAATGATCAATCAATTGATTATGTTCCACGCTGGATCAATGGAACTAACGTAGTATACTTAATTACGTTCTTATTTATTGGAGAAAGATTTATCACGTTTATTAATGTTATATATAAACATGAAAATCTTGATGTTTTGCCAATTATTTATTATTATTTGCCAATAATCTCTGTGTGATAGGAACTTATTTTTTTCTTTTTTACATGAACAACTTGAACCCTACCATGCCCTATTTGGTGGGAACGATGCGATGCGCTGTGCGCTTGTAGATATGATGTGTGCTTGTAGATCTGCTATTTTCGGCAAAGAGGTTTGCGCGTAGAGGGGGAAAAACAGCAGGCCAAGTACAGAGTCGGAGGCCAAGTTTACCAAATATTGAGGGTTTAAGCCAGGGGCAGGTAAATGAGATTGGCCTCGGGGCGTTCTTTGACTGAGGTATTGGAATGATGGTACGTGGGCCACAACATCATTTATGATACTTTATTAGGACTAGCCCTTACCCGTTGTGAGATATTCCCCCCCCCCCCCCCCCCCCTTGTGACCGCAGGGGGTACTGCGCCCTGAGCGCATTTTTAATTCACTAATAAATTCATTATTAATCATGAATGTGTAAAATCGAAAAAAGGGCTTCGTTAAGACCTCCATATTATTATGGTCAATGCCTGTGTGAAAAGTGGGAGTGATTGGTGCAGGCAGTGAGGAGATACGGCTGTGTTTCTGACAGACACACAAACACACACACACACACACACACACACACACACACACACACACACACACACACACACACACACACACACACACACTCAGACATTGTCAGAATTATAGTATGATAGAAGTGATAGAAAGCCTTATACTGTCTGCTATACAACGTAATAAGAGATTTGTGTGGAATAACTGCAGACTGATAGAAGTGCACATGTGGTTCTAATACATACTGTATACCGCAACTAGCAGTAGTAGTAGTAGTTTATTTTGGTCATAAAATGAACATTTAACCCATTTTGGGCGGAAACCCCTTTTGGTGTTTTAAACATTATGTTATAATGTAGCTATTGAAAAATAGCAGATCTACAAGCTCATAGCGCGCCACTCGGTGGCGCGCTATGAGCTTGTAGATCTGCTATTTTTCAATAGCTACATCTTGTAGGTCTGCTATTTTTGAAAAATCGTGAAAATATTTATTTCAGAAAACTGGAGGATTTAGAAGACTTTTTTTTAAATTTTGAGGTCAGGCCTAAATGGGTTAAACATCTGGGGCTCCATTTTCGTCACCGCTAAACCCCTTATCCCTAAACTTCTTTGCCTTTTTTGACTATTTTGCGAAACATTTTTGAATAGTTAAAATGGCCAGTCTACAAGCTCACAACATGTCAATGTAGATTGGCTAGCTGAAATATTCAAAAATGTTTTTCAAAATATTCAAAAAGGCAAAGAGGTTTAGGGATAAGGGGTTTAGCGGTGACGAAAATGGAGCCCCTGATCTTTTTTTCCCCTTTTTTTAGGCTGAAGCCAATGGCTTATTTTGCCTATCCTTTTCACACAAAAAACTACAAACAAGAGGGGAGAGAGGAGGGACAGAAAACTACAAACAAGAGGGGAGAGAGGAGGGACAGAAAACTACAAACAAGAGGGGAGAGAGGAGGGACAGAAAACTACAAACAAGAGGGGAGAGGAGGGACAGAAAAACTACAAACAAGAGGGGAGAGAGAAGGGACAGAAAACTACAAACAAGAGGGGAGAGAGAAGGGACAGAAAAACTACAAACAAGAGGGGAGAGAGGAGGGACAGAAAACTACAAACAAGAGGGGAGAGAGGAGGAGGGACAGAAAACAAACAGAAGAAAACAAATGAGGAAAAAAACAAGACATGACGAAAAATGTGATCACTCAGAATCCAGAATTGCACGGCAAAACAAAATGTTAGTATACGCTTATAACATTGCTTTATCATAATAAATATATACTAATAAGTATGATTAATAGATACGTATACTAAAGTATATTAGTGTTCTATACTTATCTATTATTTTAGAACAAAATGAAATGTCCGAACAATAAGAAAAAAAGAAGAACTGCACCTTATGCTATCATCATGTACAGATATAAATACTATTGTGTGTGTATATATATATATATATATATACTTTAGTTCATTAAAAAGTTGAATAAGAACATTTCATCTGGACACAGACAGTCATCCCGTTCCAACAGAGTTAATACACAAGAGCTCTTTCAAAGAACAGGAGCTCTTTGATGATTCAAGGTCTCTTTGGAGAGAAACATTGTTTAAGTGAAACACAAACATATCGTGCTTTGGTTTTTAACACAAGATATAACTATTTTCACACGAATGAAAGCATTTTAAGCATTCTTCCGGTACAGGTAAGACTCTCGACTTGGACATTATAGCCTAACTAAATGTGACCAAATTTGACTGAGGGACTGCCATTGGATTTTTTTAAATTTTCGTTTTTTCACGTCATATGAAAGCAGTGAATCATAGCTTCAAATTGACATATTGGTTGTTCAGTTTGACCCAACAGTTTTGGAGATATGGCTTATAGAGTAATGTCTTGCAGAAAACAGCGAGTTGAGAAAACAGGCTTGAAAGGTTCACTTCTGTGGACTCTATCATTACACCTATAGCTACATGTTTAAGCATTTATTTCATAATTATTTACATGTCGATTTCAGCTCCGACACTTATTTCAGACATGCTCTAGTATGTGAAGAGTCTGCCTGTGCTATTAACTCATTTTGGAAAAAAATAAAAATAAAAAAGTTTTTCTCCTCTGGTCACAAATATGGGACTGTCAGGCAAACTAATAGATGCCGGGCCGGATATTATTATTATTGTTGGGCCAGTTTTGGCACACTGGCTGTCATTGCACATCTGTTGTACAACGAACTATAGGACATTAAATTACCAAAAGATAAATAATGATAATAATAATAAAGTTGATGTACGGAGATACTAGATTTCTGCCCGACAGCACCATTGTATATAAGAAAAGAATCAATGTCAGATTTACAGCATGTTTATGATGTTTGAGGATTACAGCATGAATCCTGCATTAGCCCATTAAAACCTGGAACGCATCTGTGTCACCTTAGCGTTTAACCACATTAGCCATTATTTTAATCTTTAGCTGTTGGGAAAAATAGCAGATCTACAAGCTCGTGGCGCGGATCTGCTATTTTTTGAAAAATCGTGAAAACGTGTGCAAATCTTTGAATATATTATTCTTTCACAGCAATTTTTTTTTAACTCAAATATTTGCTTCTGGGGGGGGGGGGGGGTCCCTGCATGGAACGAAATATTTTAAGATGGGGGTTTGGCGGCCAAATACATTGTGGGGTTCTTGACATGAAAAAGTTTGAGAGCCACTGACATAGAAACAGTATTTTTTTTACTTATTTTTTTTTATTCGTTTTTTCAGAAAGCTGTTAGGCTTTTTAGAAGACAAGGATCTGGTCTCAGGTCTCAAGGCGTTAGCTCTGTGACCTTCATTTCCAGGCTCTACTTCTTCAGTAGAATCCTGGCTTTATCCCATTTTCACCTGAGATCAGATTCTAAAAAATGTCTTCTACATCCTGACAGTTTTCTGAAAAAGCTATGTTTCTATGTCAGTCGTTCTTCGATTTTTCAAAAAAATAGCAGACCTACAAGCTCGTAGCGCGCCACTCGGTGGCGCGCTATGAGCTTGTAGATCTGCTGTTTTTCAATAGCTGAAGCACAACATAATGCTAACACCAAAAAGGGGTTCCCGCCCAAAATGGGTTATTCTTCCATCTGTGGACGTATAGCCAAGTCATCCGTCTCCCATGCAGGGCAGCCCGTAATATTTCAAACCCTGCAGCGGCGGGTTACATTCCCCCCACCCCCCCCCCCCCCCCCCCCCCCGGCGGCGGGTTACATTACCGTTACCGGGAACACAATATCATCATATTACGACATTGTTTCCGGGTAAGAAACCTCTTATGTCCAATATTTTAACTTGTTTTATGATTTATTTGTACGTTTGCCCTACTTCGTTTGTACGTTTGCCCTACTTCGTTTGTACGTTTGCCCTACTTCGTCATAAAGTGTCACACTAAAGTAGCAAACACTGGCCGATCTACAAGCTCACAGTGATAGATTGGCTATTTTTTTCTTTAACCCATTTAGACCTGAGGACGATTCTACAAAATGTATTCTAAATCTTGACAGTTTCTGAAAAACCCTATGTTTCTATGTCAGTCGTTCAGCTCGTTCTCATACATTTTCATGTCAAGGACCCCCAAGATTATTATGTAATTGGCCTCCGACCCCCATCTAAAAATATGTTGTTCCAGGGACTCCCCCAGAAGCAAAGATTTGAGTTGAAAACGTTCGCTCTGAAAGAATATATATTCAAAGATTTGCGCCACATTTTTACGATTTTTCAAAAATAGCAGACCTACAAGCTCGTAGCGCGCCACTCGGTGGCGCGCTACGAGCTTGTAGATCTGCTATTTTTCAATAGCTAAAGCATAACATAATGCTAACACCAAAAAGGGGTTCCCGCCCAAAATGGGTTAAAGTGACAGTGAAAGTGGTTAAGACTATAACAAGAACTTGCGACTAAAATAATGACTACATTGGATCTGTCGGTCGGATCATCACGGGTCTCATATCCTGAAAACTGAAAAGTCACGTTTTTTTGACACATACAAGGTTTCCGACGTGACAGTGACGGAATGTGGGCTCCGTGGACACGCAATATTGAATTGCAAAGGGGGTCAGCCGTCCCCTGCCTTGACCATAAGTCATTTAGCTGACATGTACACTTGCTGCACACACCGAGGATAGAGTACACAGTGCACGGACCATAACTCATCCTCATGGGATTCATTCATTGTTGTGCAGTACAAACACTTGGATTATTGTTTCCCGCCCAGAAGCAAATATCTTTGTTAGAAACGTTCACTGTGAAATAATATATATATATATATAAACACATATAAACATATAAACACTACCCTTCCTCTCTGCCTGACCTACTTGTTGTTAACTAGTTGTACGAACGCTTGTTTTCTATTGTTGTATTGTTTATTGGATCTTGTTTAGTCGATACACTTAATTGTTTTAGCTCATGCTCATTTGATTTAGCTATTTTGTCTCATCTGTTTAAGGAAATAGGTAGCTGATATATTGCACTTTTACCTTAGCGCTAGGTATACTCTTGGTTGCTTGTTTTTGCAGAAAATGCACTAAAGACTTCTGGTGATTAGTAGTTTTTGTTCCCTACCTATGTTGAATACACTTATTGTAAGTCGCTTTGGATAAAAGCGTCTGCTAAATGACTGTAATGTAATGTAATGTATATTCAAAGGTTTGCACACATTTTCACGATTTCAGAAAAATAGCAGATCTAAAGGTTCAAGGTTCAATACAAAACAATACAGGACAACAACAGACAAGAGACACCATAGCATAAACGGAGGTCTGGTCGCATCTAGTGCAGGTAGAAGAATAAGAGATAAAAATAAGAAAGCAAAAAAGTGCTTAAGATATAAGATATAATATATAAAGTGCTGCATAAAGTGCATGTTTCAGCATCATCATCATCACATTACATGATTACTGGCAGCATTGACTGCACGGATCGAGGCAGGGACAAAGGAGTGCTTATATCTGTTGTATATCTACACGCTCGCAGTGGCCAGACACGAATCTGCTGGTGGCAATGGTTGTTTTTTGTTGCCTTTGACGGATTACGTGTGATATTAGTATGGCCAAGCCAGGCTATCATAGTGCGGCACTCTGTAACTACCTGCAGGGACATTGTGGATGGGGAATACAGCCAATAGAAACAGCAGGCTCATTCAATTCACCCTTTAAAACCCATTTTGGGCGGGAACCCCTTTTGGTGTTAGCATTATGCTATGCTTTAGCTATTGAAAAATAGCAGACCTACAAGCTCGTAGCGCGCCACCGAGTGGCGCGCTACGAGCTTGTAGGTCTGCTATTTTTGAAAAATCGAAGAACGACTGACATAGAAACATAGCTTTTTCAGTAAACTGTCAGGATGTAGAAGACATTTTTAGAATCTGATCTCAGGTCAGAATGGGTTAAGTCCCGCCCGTGGTTGTGCCCCTCTTCGCACCCATTGGTTGCCGTTTCGTGGTTGGACAAAAATCCTCTCTCTCTCCATCCACTACCATTGAAATCAGTTGCTTTGTATTGATATTATGTGCGTTCAATTCTTATTTTAAACATGGTGTCAGTAAAAAGGAACATCACAGGTGCAGCACGGTGACTGCAGGGCGCGCTATGAGCTTGTAGATCTGCTATTTTTCAATAGCTAAAGCATGACATAATGCTATAAACACCAAGAGGAGGAATTAACCCATTTTGGGCGGGAACCCAAAATGGGTTAATTCCTCCTTCTAGGAACAACCAAACACATTTTGGGGATATTCTGACTTACAGGCAGACATGGCACGCGTACAGTATTGTTGCATGTTGCGATAAAATGTGTGTGTGTGTGTGTGTGTGTGTGTGTGTGTGTGTGTGTGTGTGTGTGTGTGTGTGTGTGTGTGTGTGTGTGTGTGTGTGTGTGTGTGTGTGTGTGTGTGTGTGTGTGTGTGTGTGTGTGTGTGTGTGTTGGGGGGGGGTGTTTGTTTGTTTGAAATTAAAATGTATTCTGTGTTTGTTTACAACAGCTGCTGTGTGCTCAACAACTCCTGTAATTAATGTTGACCTAGACTCTTCCACTGATATAGCAGAGGACGCGGAGCTGGGACTGATATGTAAGGGATAATATCTGGCTAGGTAGGTGGTCATTGTCGGGAGATAATTCACCGACAGGGAGTTTAAACTCCCTGAAGGTGAATTATATCCCGACAATGACCACCTAGCCAGATATTATCCCACTTATTACATACAGGCTACCTAACATAAATTAATACATTGACCCAAAACACAACAAAAAGAGTATTCCATAAGTTTGCGCTGGTTGCGTTTGGCCAGCTGCAGGGCTGCAGCACTGTCGGAAAACAAGGAAGTGAGTTGATCAAATATAGAATCCATTTCCGGGTCCTGCTTCGTCTAATTTCTTGCTCAAATGTTTTCAAAAACATTTTTGAGAGTAATGTTTAGCTGTAAATGACATTGTGTGTCACTAGTGTGTGTGTGTTTACATGGCTGTCATGTTGGAAACAGCAGTAAATCAAGCAGGGCGCAGCTGGTGCTCAGAGGGTTAGATTAGGCAGCGGTCTGTTATACAGCGGAGCGGTCATTATGATGAGATAACTCACCGATTAATTAAACGATTGACCAATCAGAATCAAGCATTCAACCAAGCCATGTAATAAAGGCCAGTACAATTCAGCTAGTGCTGTAACAATAACACACAGTAGAGAAATAAAGGTGCCAACTGGAAACAAACTGATTTTGGTTCTTTAACAGCAGTGGTTCTCAATTAACCTGTTCAGGCTGTGATGCCCCACAAATTAATCATATTTGAACTGGGTAAGTAAGAGCTTGTAGGTAACTAGAATTTCGCCGCCCTTCGGGCAATGGGAAGAAGGAAATTGCGAGATTTGACAGACTCCACTTCATGTTTCAGCTGTGTTTTTAAACCCAGTATTGTGCCCTTCACGTGTAGTAACGGATGGGTATTATTATTATTTGTTGTATTTTATTTTCACATCAAAGCAAATTAAATTAAAATAAGCACACATGAAACTGCTTTTTACTGTTTTTGTTTACTTACAATAAGTTACTGTTTTTGGAAACCAAAAGATGTTGAGAATGGAGCAGAACATACTGTAGTATATTTTTGTGGGGACCTTGACTGCATTATAGTAGGCCTACAATCTTTTGGATTGCAGTGACCCCACATTGTTTCTTCGGGAACAATATTTGTAGTTACAATGAGGGCTACATGAGCCGAAGGGAGAGAAACACGTCGCCTCTCTCCAGTCCGTGCGTATGGTGCTGCTGGTGGCTGAATAACAACGGATCGCATCGCTGACTGACATAAACGCACAGTTACAATTCAGAGGCACTTCAATAAGAAAACTCAACTAATAACGCTTGTGTGTGTTAATCTGCCTGATGCTGACGTTAGTATATAATGTTTAGATTGTTTTCCTCTTGTACATGCGTTTGTGGGCACAGTGGCAGGGGGTGAAAAGGCGATTTGTCCCATGGTGTGCACTGCGCAACTGTGCAGTGTAAAACATGCTGAAATCAAACCACACACACACACACACACACACACACACACACACACACACACACACACACACACACACAGTCACTCAGTCACAAATCGTCCACAGTGTGATTACGTGTCTGCAGTGACACTGATGCGAGGTTACAATGAGTCCGTGGTGTGGTGAGACTGGGAAAGGAATAATGCGCGGAAGAGCTTGGCATCCGACTGCGCGCGTTGTGTCGATGAGATGGGCGCGTTGGGAAATACCGCACCGAAGCAGCAGACCTACAAGCTCGTAGCGCGCCACTCGGTGGCACGCTTGTATGAGCTTGTAGATCTGCTATTTTTCAACAGCTAAAGCATAACATAACGCTTAAAACACCAAAATGGGTTCCCGCCCAAAATGGGTTAAAGAAGGATTTAAGAACTTTTTTCCCCTGTGTGCTGTACACTCTTCCAAACACGCAGCACACTCACTCACTCCAGAATCAGACAGGGTTGAGAATCCCATTTTTGAGGAAAGGCAGTGAAATCTGCTTAACCGTTTGACCGCTACCATTATTCAATCCCTCCGCCGTGTCCTGCCAGGGTTTTATCGCAAGAGCCAAATATCCGTAATCGCATTTTACTATGAAACCATTCCGTGTGTGTTGACGAAGCTGGTGCTTGTTCTCTCGGTCGGTGGTGGAAAAAGTGGACCGCGAGTATCACAGCGCCTGCTACAGGCCGTTGAAAACGCTTGTCTGGGACAAAGCGACCCCTCCAATGTCGCTTCTGTGAGATACAGCCGTCTGAAAACAGAGCAGGCAATGTAAGTGGATGTGCGCGCATCTTCAAAATGGCCGCGGCCATTTGGCTCAGAAGCATAACAGAGCTAACGAACGGTAGCTTTCGATACGATCGTATTAAAACATGCATTAAAGAATACATCGCTGTTAAAACGGCTTTTCCGGGTGTGGCACGGTACGCTATTCTACGTGTCTATGTTCCTGGCAGGCCTCGTGTTAAATGTCTAGATGAGAAAGGAAAGGTGCAGGGGGGAAACGTGGGGAAAAGACATGGAGAGGAAGAAACGTGAACAAGTAAAGCGAGAGAGAAGCTGGTACTACGAGGTATAGAGAGGAAGAGAACCAGAACTCTCCCCCCGATCCCTGATTGAAAAATTACGATAGTAATACAAGTCTCCCCCAGGGGCAGAGAAGGAGTTTGACAAGGTTAATTTTGACAAAATGAAACCCTTTACCCACAGAGCTGAGTGGCCTGTGAGCCTGACGTGAGCCATGCTAGAAGAAGTAGATGTACTCAGTATTTTTAACACTTTGACGGCGGCTAATTGTTTAATCCAGGGTTCCACCGCGCGTAATACACTATACCCACTATTTGTTTAATGCGTTTAATTTGCCGTTTTAAAATAATTAAAAATAAACCTCTCCCCCTCTCATGCAAGTAATTGTCGATATATAAAGTCACAACACCGACTTTGATGAGGCAGTATTGCTTTGTTTTCAAAACATATGGTTTCCTTAATTTCCTGAAAAATGAACATTTTGGAGTTGGAACATTTAGAGTCGGTGGTCCGACTGGGTTCAACCCGGGACACTGTGACCACGTACTAGCCGGACGGCCCTGAAGCGTCTTCTTTTTGTGTCTCTATGGGGACAGGTGCAATAAGGTTGACCACTCTCCTTCCCTTATTGATACAGATTGGCGCCAGGGAACTGCCCGATGAAAATTAACTTCTCCGGTGGTGTGCGATGGAGCATCGTGTTAGTCCAGACAGGAGGACACACTGAATTCCTGTATAAAGGACAGACAGGCACTGTCCATCCATCACCGTGGCTACAGAGAGACAGGCACTGTCCATCCATCACCGTGGCTACAGAGAGGGACTGTCCATCCATCACCGTGGCTACAGAGAGGGACAGACAGGCACTGTCCATCCATCACCGTGGCTACAGAGAGGACAGACAGGCACTGTCCATCCATCACCGTGGCTACAGAGAGGACAGACAGGCCACTGTCCATCCATCACCGTGGCTACAGAGAGGACAGACAGGCCACTGTCCATCCATCACCGTGGCTACAGAGAGGACAGACAGGCCACTGTCCATCCATCACCGTGGCTACAGAGAGACAGGCACTGTCCATCCATCACCGTGGCTACAGAGAGACAGGCACTGTCCATCCATCACCGTGGCTACAGAGAGACAGGCACTGTCCATCCATCACCGTGGCTACAGAGAGGACAGACAGGCACTGTCCATCCATCACCGTGGCTACAGAGAGACAGGCACTGTCCATCCATCACCGTGGCTACAAAGAGGACAGACAGGCACTGTCCATCCATCACCGTGGCTACAGAGAGACAGGCACTGTCCATCCATCACCGTGGCTACAAAGAGGACAGACAGGCACTGTCCATCCATCACCGTGGCTACAGAGAGACAGGCACTGTCCATCCTTCACCGTGGCTACAGAGAGGACAGACAGGCACTGTCCATCCATCACCGTGGCTACAGAGAGGGACAGACAGGCACTGTCCATCCATCACCGTGGCTACAGAGAGGGACAGACAGGCTCTGTTCATCCATCACCGTGGCTACAAAGAGGACAGACAGGCTCTGTCCATCCATCACCGTGGCTACAGAGAAGGACAGACAGGCTCTGTTCATCCATCACCGTGGCTACAAAGAGGACAGACAGGCTCTGTTCATCCATCACCGTGGCTACAGAGAAGGACAGACAGGCACTGTCCATCCATCACCGTGGCTACAGAGAAGGACAGACAGGCCCTGTCCATCCATCATCGTGGCTACAGAGAGGACAGACAGGCACTGTCCATCCATCACCGTGGCTACAGAGAGACAGGCACTGTCCATCCATCACCGTGGCTACAGAGAAGGACAGACAGGCACTGTCCATCCATCACCGTGGCTACAGAGAGGGACAGACAGAGAGGGACAGACTGTATAAAGGACAGACAGGCACTGTCCATCCATCGCCGTGGCTACAGAGAGGGAGCACACTGTCCATCCATCACCGTGGCTACAGAGAGGACAGACAGGCTGTCCATCCATCACCGTGGCTACAGAGAGGGAGCACCCAGGGGGCTCCCAGGGGTCCTTGTACAGGACCGGGGGCTCCCAGGGGCCCTTGTACAGGACCGGGGGCTCCCAGGGGCCCTTGTACAGGACGGGGGCTCCCAGGGGGCTCCCAGGGGCCCTTGTACAGGACCGGGGGCTCCCAGGGGTCCTTGTACAGGACCGGGGCTCCCAGGGGCCCTTGTACAGGACCGGGGGCTCCCAGGGGCCCTTGTACAGGACCGGGGGCTCCCAGGGGTCCTTATATATGTACAGGACCAGGGGCTCCCAGGGGCCCTTGTACAGGACCGGGGGCTCCCAGGGGGCTCCCAGGGGCCCATGTACAGGACCGGGGGCTCCCAGGGGTCCATGTACAGGACCGGGGGCTCCCAGGGGTCCATGTACAGGACCGGGGGCTCCCAGGGGCCCTTGGACAGGACCGGGGGCTCCCAGGGGTCCTTGTACAGGACCGGGGGCTCCCAGGGGCCCTTGTACAGGACCGGGGGCTCCCAGGGGTCCTTGTACAGGACCGGGGGCTCCCAGGGGCCCTTGGACAGGACCGGGGGCTCCCTGGGGCCCATGTACAGGACCGGGGGCTCCCAGGGGCCCATGTACAGGACCGGGGGCTCCCAGGGGTCCATGTACAGGACCACTGTCCATCCATCACCGTGGCTACAGAGAGGGAGCATGGCCTTGCTTTAATGTGACAATCACAAGGGATTATAACGTGCATTTGGCCGAAGCCTAATTCAGAGACGATTAGTTGTTAGAATGTACATTATGTACAGGACCGGGGGCTCCCAGGGGCCCTTGTACAGGACCGGGGGCTCCCAGGGGCCCTTGTACAGGACCGGGGGCTCCCAGGTGCCCTTGTACAGGACCGGGGGCTCCCAGGGGTCCATGTACAGGACCGGAGGCCTGTACATGGATTTGTGGTGCAAATCTTTGAATATATATTCTTTCAGAGTGTTTTTAACTCAAATCTTTGCTTCCGGGGGTCCCTGGAACAACATATTTTCAGATGGGGGTCGGCGGCCAATTTCAAATAATTCTGGGGGTCCTTCACATGAAACTGTTTGAGAACCACTGACACAGAAACATAGGTTTTTCAGAAAACTGTCAGGGTTTAGAAGGCATTTGTAGAATCAAAGTCAGGTCTAAATGGGTTAAAGGTATAATCAGTGATTTGACTTAATTCAAATATCACTATTTTTTTCTTTTTTTCTGGATAATCCTCCCTACTATAGAGTGTGCTGACCATATAAGGAGTTCCTCCCTTTCCCCAGTGAGCCCCTGGGGTCAAAAAACCCTAGTTTCAGTTTTGGTGGCGGGTGGCAAAACCGTCATCCAATCAGGATGAGAGGGGCCTTCCTCCAATCATGATCGAGTGGGGGCGGGCCTTGGTGCACATGCTGTTGGCCTGTTGCACTTCCCCCCACTGTAGAGCGTGCATGTGCACATTTTGTTACCGGGGCGGACTGGGTGGTTTTCCAAATCACCCAAATCACTGAATGCTCCTTTAAATTAATGCTGAGGACTTTTACTGTGTGAGGCCTCATAATCTGATGATTTACTGTGTGAGGCCTCATAATCTGATGATTTACTGTGTGAGGCCTCATAATCTGATGATTTACTGTGTGAGGCCTCATAATCTGATCATTTACTGTGTGAGGCCTCATAATCTGATGATTTACTGTGTGAGGCCTCATAATCTGATCATTTACTGTGTGAGGCCTCATAATCTGATCATTTACTGTGTGAGGCCTCATAAACAGTGATTTGACTTAATTCAAATATCACTTATTTTTTCTTTTTTTCTGGATAATCCTCCCTACTATAGAGTGTGCTGACCATATAAGGAGTTCCTCCCTGTCCCCAGTGAGCCCCTGGGGTCAAAAAACCCTAGTTTCAGTTTTGGTGGCGGGTGGCAAAACCGTCATCCAATCAGGATGAGAGGGGCCTTCCTCCAATCATGATCGAGTGGGGGCGGGCCTTGGTGCACATGCTGTTGGCCTGTTGCACTTCCCCCCACTGTAGTGCGTGCATGTGCACATTTTGTTACCGGGGCGGACTGGGTGGTTTTCCAAATCACCCAAATCACTGAATGCTCCTTTAAGTTAATGCTGAGGACTTTTACTGTGTGAGGCCTCATAATCTGATGATTTACTGTGTGAGGCATCATAATCTGATGATTTACTGTGTGAGGCCTCATAATCTGATGATTTACTGTGTGAGGCCTCATAATCTGATGATTTACTGTGTGAGGCCTCATAATCTGATGATTTACTGTGTGAGGCCTCATAATCTGATGATTGACTGTGTGAGACCTCATAATCTGATGATTTACTGTGTGAGGCCTCATAATCTGATGATTTACTGTGTGAGGCCTCATAATCTGATCATTTACTGTGTGAGGCCTCATAATCTGATCATTTACTGTGTGAGGCCTCATAATCTGATCATTTACTGTGTGAGGCCTCATAATCTGATCATTTATAGGAGGGAAAAAAGGAAGAAAGGTGAGGATTGTTGTTGTTTTGTTTTCCAAAGTCACACATGGTAGTTAACCCCTTGAGGACCTATTTAATCCATTCATAAAATGTGGCCATCATTTATAGCGCCCGGACCACTTTTACCGACGGACCGGAAGTTGTTGTGAATGTCTATGTAGCAGCTAACAATAGCCAGACCACTCTAGAGTCGATCGACAACAACGGGAGGTAAGAATAAATCTATCGCGACTATAGCGACTGGACCGCGGAGCGCCGTCTAACACAGGATCTTTTTTCATAATTAGACGGGGTGATTTAGATCGCGAGTTATGAACGTTTTAAGATTTTCGTTTTTCGTCCGCTAAACAGGCAGGGAACATTTTCGATGACGTGTCACTGTTGTGCAACACCGAGGATTGGGCAACAAGCGCTCCTAGGCTGTGGAGCGATGCGACCGGTTTTGATATCATTAATCTCCGTCCTATTTATCAATCTCCGTCTCGGGCAACTGACCGTGAACTTGAACTTGACGGTGATCTCCGTCTGGGGCCCTTAAACTGTTAATCAAAGACTACTTTCAATGTGCCCTTGCTGCACATTACAGCTCCAGACTGCCCCAGGAGAGCTGCCCAGCTCAGTCAGACACACTTTATACGGCAAGGGATTTAGCACCGTTTATTGCGACAAAGACAATATGAACTTATTTTAATATTCATACTACAGCGTCGCACAAAAGTATCAAAAGTAGCAGATCTGAAAGCTCCAAAAACTAAGCAACATGTTTTGTAGCTCGCAAATCTGCTAGTACACAGTACACTGTAAATGGTAAATGGTGCATTTATATAGCGCCTTTATCCAAGGCGCTTTACATAGATTGTGCATTACATTCACACATTCATACACCGATTGCGGCGGAAGCCATGCAAGGTATACCAACCAGCACATCGGGAGCAATTTGGGGTTCAGTGTCTTGCCCAAGGACACTTTGACATGTAGACAGGAGGAGCCGGAATTCGAACCGCCGACACGTGGCTCATTGGACGACCTGCTCTACCTCCTGAGCCACAGTCTCCCTGTATATACTGTATATTATATTACTGTATATTATCTCAGGTACTGTACATATGTTTTTTTTTATTTTTTGTGTAGAAAAACCTAAGAAACCCTTTGGTTGTACAGTTTGTAGCGCTTGTAAATAAGATATACGAGACCATTTGGTTGTAGCGTTTGTGGCAAAACTAAGAACCACAAAGAAGAAAACACTTAAAGGAGCATTCAGTGATTTGGGTGATTTGGAAAAAAACCCGGTCCGCCCCGGTAACAATATGTGCACATGCACACGCTCTACAGTGGGGGAAGTACAACAGACCAACAGCACGTGCACCAATGCCCGCCCCACTCGATCATGATTGGAGGAAGGCCCCTCTCATCCTGATTGGATGAAGGCTTTGCCACCCAAAGCCCAAACCGAAACTAGGGTTTTTTGACCCCAGGGGCTCACTGGGGACAGGGAGGAACTCCTTATATGGTCAGCACACTCTATAGTAGGGAGGATTATCCAAAACATAAGAAAACATAAGTGATATTTGAATTAAGTGAAATCACTGAATATACCTTTAACCTGTACCTTTTGTGGTAAAAGTGCTCAAAATGTATTTCCCTGCCTTGATGTCCTCCTAACCCCCCACCACCAACCACCACCACCCACCCCCCCACTTCTTCTATGAGGTTTCCACCCGACACAGACGATACAGTATTATGGGCAGAAAGAGGCTGGACTCGTGAGCATGCTCCCTACCAAAAGGAAGCCAAGCAGCATGCAGAATTCCCTGCAATAAATCCTAAGACATATCGTCATTCTATAAATATGAAACTGCAGCACAAAAAGCAGACATAATTCAGCAAACAGCAATAGTCTGCACAGCAGCTACACACGCAGCAGGAGAGGAGGCGGAGGGGAGGCGCAGCGACTACAGACAACAACAGCACCACGGCTTCAACCATTAAAGGGACACTTCACCCTTTTTGCTAAAAATGACGTTTAGAAGATTTAGAACACTTTTCCTGGGTGTCTTTATAATAATAATAATAAGGAATTGCATTTTTATAGCGCTTTTCCAAGTGCTCAAAGCGCTTTACAATGGTTCATTCATTCATACATTGGGAGGTGAAGCGGCGAACAGTCGACGCCAGCGTCCTCACTTCCCACATTCACACACCAATGGTGGCAAGCTCACACCGACCAACTCATTGGAGGCAATGTAGGGTTCAATGTCTTGCCCAAGGACACTTCGACATGTGGACAGGAGGAGCCGGGATTCGAACCGCCGACCCAGGGATCATTGGACGACCTGCTCTACCTCCTGAGCCACAGCCGCCCAGTATTATGTGTGTAATATGTGGTTTAGATATTTTAGCTGTGAGCCCAGTGTCTCTGATGTCATCGACACTGGGCTCACTTCCTTAACCCATTTAGGCCTGACGTCGAAATAAATAAAAAGTCTTCTGAAAGAATATTATATTCAAATTATTTGTGCCACATTTTCACGATTTTTCAAAAATAGCAGACCTACAAGCTCGTAGCGTGCCACTCGGTGGCGCGCTATGAGCTATGAGCTTGTAGATCTGCTATTTTTCAATAGCTAAAGTGTGACATAATGCTTAGTTAAAACACCAAAACGGGTTCCCGTCCAGAAATTTACATTTATTTTTTGACCACCAACCGTTGGTGGTCAAATGCGGAAGTGCAAACGAGCGCTCAATGTTAAACCCCAGCAGCTGCGCGGTGTTTCCTCTTGCTATATGCACGGTTCCAGCACAATTCCAGCTTTGACCACTACGTCTCGGCGGCTTCAACGTTGGCCAGCCCTTCTGGGGGCTTGGTGACAACTCATCATCTGACTCTCTCAATCACCACCAGTCACATCCAATCACCAGTCACATCCAATCACCAGTCACATCCAATCACCAGTCACATCCAATCACCATCACATCCAAAATGAAGGGCTCTCTCACTCCGGCGGTGGCTCAGGGGTAGAGTGGCCACTAGGGGGCGGCGGTGGCTCAGGGATAGAGTGGCTGGATGGTAACCGCAAGGTTGCCAGTTCAAACCCGGGCTCCCCCAGAGTTAGTGTGCTGATGTGCTGGTTGGTGCCTTGCATGGTTTCCGCTGCCATCGGTGTGTGTGTGTGTGTGTGTGTGTGTGTGTGTGTGTGTGTGTGTGTGTGTGTGTGTGTGTGTGTGCGTGTGTGAATGGGTGACTGCACAATCTCTGTAAAACACCTTGGATAAAGGCGCTATATAAATGTACCATTTACTCCGCCACGTAAAGTGCAGCATTTTTATCAGCTTGCAGAGCTGATCAAAGTTCGCCCAGAGTAGTAGTAGCAGCGACGTAGTGGGGAGATTGTCACGATTGGCTGGCCTCTAAGCCAATGGAAGACTAGCCCTACACGACCAATGGTCATGCTTGGCTGGCCTGTAAGTCAATGGGAGACTAGCCCTATACGGCCAATGGGATACTAAGCCCCACGGCCAATGGGACATGTATGCACGGCTCTCTCCCTAGGCAGACAGCGACAGACAGGTGTCATGTTCTCCTCTCCCCCACCACTAGGGGGCGGCGGTGGCTCAGGGGTAGAGTGGCCACTAGGGGGCGGCGGTGGCTCAGGGGTAGGGTGGCCACTAGGGGGCGGCGGTGGCTCAGGGGTAGAGTGGCCACTAGGGGGCGGCGGTGGCTCAGGGGTAGGGTGGCCACTAGGGGGCGGCGGTGGCTCAGGGGTAGAGTGGCCACTAGGGGGCGGCGGTGGCTCAGGGGTAGAGTGGCTGGATGGGAACCCGGGCTCCCCCAGAGTTAGTGTTGAAGTGTCCTTGAGCAAGACTCTGAATCCCCAATAAGGGCCTTTCTCAGCCCCACCCTTCTCCCATGTGTTTAGGATCCAAGATGGCCGCAGCACCAGGAGGGGGTGGCCTTACTGGGCTGCATTCAGTCATTCAAGACACCTGTCTTGTGTTTGTCTTGTGTCTGTGTTTAATGGCCGCTCCAATGCATTTCCAATGGAAGCCCATATGGTTTGACCAAACATTTTGTTTGATTGGGGGGAGGGGGGGCAGAACACATCCATCAAAACTGTGTTCAGAAGTCAGGTGTCAGACACAAGGCAAGTGTCAGACACAAGGCGTGTGTGTGTGTGTGTGTGTGTGTGTGTGTGTGTGTGTGTGTGTGTGTGTGTGTGTGTGTGTGTGTGTGTGTGTGTGTGTGTGTGTGTGTGTGTGTGTGTGTGTGTGTGTGTGTGTGTGTGTGTGTGTGTGTGTGTGTGTGTGTGTGTGTGATTTTTTTGCCAGAGCATGTGTCCAAATAAGTGCTTTAGCTTCCCGCATGCAGGCTATAAACCAAAACGCTGCTGTTCGTTGCTTCCATACTGAACTCCTTTACAGGCCTAATTTAAATGCAATTAACGGAATCCTTTCACAGAGGTGGAAAAACAGCGTTCTAAATGAATCTGTTGTCAGCAGAGAGTGTAGCGAGCAGAGCAGCCGGCTACCACCAATGGAGCGGCTGTATTAAACCAATAAGACCTGGAACGCATCTGTGTCACCATAGCTTTTAACCACTTTTTTTTAACCCATTTAGATCTGATCTCAAAATTTAAAAAAAAATCTTCTAAATCCTCCAGTTTTCTGAAATAAATATTTTCACGATTTTTCAAAAATAGCAGACCTACAAGCTCGTAGCGCGCCACTCGGTGGCGCGCTATGAGCTTGTAGATCTGCTATTTTTCAATAGCTAAATTATATATTTAAACCTTTTAAATAAAGCTGTTGAAAAATAGCAGATATACAAGCTCATAGCGCGCTAGTACGAGCTATATAGTAAATCTTCTATTTTGGACGTTTTTAACTCATATCTTTGCTTCTGGGGCGGTCCCTGGAACAACATATTTTCAGATGAGGGTCGCTGGCCAATTATACATATACTTTTGGGAGTCCTTGACATGAAATAGTTTCAGAACCACTTGTTTCATAGAAACATCCAGAAAACGTTTAGAATTTAAAAACCGGTCTTAATGGCTTAATTAGTGTCCAAGGCACCAAGCGGGGTTTCTTTTTCGCTTCCCTCTCCCGCTGAACGAACGCCTTGACTCTGTCTTATCAGGGAGCCACAAATAAATAAATAAAATAAAATAAAATAAAGAACAAAGCAAAAAGTAATAGGGCAATCTAAAATTAATTCAGGTGTAGGCGGCAAGGAATGGCAGCTTTGTAAGCATATCATTTTCTACATCATTCAGGATTATGAAGTCGGGTTCACGTGCACTGTCACTGCTTCACCATGTTAGAATGTCCTGCTCTGGACTGTACTGGGGGGGGGGGGGGGGGCAGTTGAGTATTGGGAAGTTGAGTAATTCTGTTTTTGCGCGGTCCCCTCGCTCCATTAAGCAGCTATGTGTGTCCCCAGGCTCTCCACCGGCCGGTTCCCTGGCCGGTTCCCTGCCCGCTGCATTGAGAGAAGGATTATGGCCTGGCGGCCGGTTCCCTGCTCGCTGCATTGAGAGTAGGATTATGGCCTGGCGGCCGGTTCCCTGCTCGCTGCATTGAGAGAAGGATTATGGCCTGGCGGCCGGTTCCCTGCTCGCTGCATTGAGAGAAGGATTATGGCCTGGCGGCCGGTTCCCTGCTCGCTGCATTGAGAGAAGGATTATGGCCTGGCGGCCGGTTCCCTGCTCGCTGCATTGAGAGAAGGATTATGGCCTGGCGGCCGGTTCCCTGCTCGCTGCATTGAGAGAAGGATTATGGCCTGGCCGGTTCCCTGCTCGCTGCATTGAGAGAAGGATTATGGCCTGGCGGCCGGTTCCCTGCTCGCTGCATTGAGAGAAGGATTATGGCCTGGCCGGTTCCCTGCTCGCTGCATTGCTCTTTTTAGAACGCTACAATCACACAGATCAAATGAGCTCCTCTGCTTTTGTGCCGGGGATTTATTTTGTTTTCTTTTTCTTCTTTTTTTTTAACTCCAACGGTTCTATGTCCAAATATCTTCTGTGTCTACAGTTAAAAACTAGATCAAACGGAGCTTCACAGCTAGTGCACCTGGACTGTGAAGTTATGTTTTAGAGCTTCACAGCTATAGTGCACCTGGACTGTGAAGTTATGTTTTAGAGCTTCACAGCTATAGTGCACCTGGACTGTGAAGTTATGTTTTAGAGCTTCACAGCTATAGTGCACCTGGACTGTGAAGTTATGTTTTAGAGCTTCACAGCTATAGTGCACCTGGACTGTGAAGTTATGTTTTAGAGCTTCACAGCTATAGTGCACCTGGACTGTGAAGTTATGTTTTAGAGCTTCACAGCTATACTGCACCTGGACTGTGAAGTTATGTTTTAGAGCTTCACAGCTATAGTGCACCTGGACTGTGAAGTTATGTTTTAGAGCTTCACAGCTAGTGCACCTGGACTGTGAAGTTATGTTTTAGAGCTTCACAGCTATAGTGCACCTGGACTGTGAAGTTATGTTTTAGAGCTTCACAGCTATAGTGCACCTGGACTGTGAAGTTATGTTTTAGAGCTTCATAGCTATAGTGCACCTGGACTGTGAAGTTATGTTTTAGAGCTTCACAGCTATAGTGCACCTGGACTGTGAAGTTATGTTTTAGAGCTTCACAGCTATAGTGCACCTGGACTGTGAAGTTATGTTTTAGAGCTTCACAGCTATAGTGCACCTGGACTGTGAAGTTATGTTTTAGAGCTTCACAGCTATAGTGCACCTGGACTGTGAAGTTATGTTTTAGAGCTTCACAGCTATAGTGCACCTGGACTGTGAAGTTATGTTTTAGAGCTTCACAGCTATAGTGCACCTGGACTGTGAAGTTATGTTTTAGAGCTTCACAGCTATAGTGCACCTGGACTGTGAAGTTATGTTTTAGAGCTTCACAGCTATAGTGCACCTGGACTGTGAAGTTATGTTTTAGAGCTTCACAGCTACTGCACCTGGACTGTGAAGTTATGTTTTAGAGCTTCACAGCTATAGTGCACCTGGACTGTGAAGTTATGTTTTAGAGCTTCACAGCTATACTGCACCTGGACTGTGAAGTTATGTTTTAGAGCTCCACAGCTATAGTGCACCTGGACTGTGAAGTTATGTTTTAGAGCTCCACAGCTATAGTGCACCTGGACTGTGAAGTTATGTTTTAGAGCTCCACAGCTATAGTGCACCTGGACTGTGAAGTTATGTTTTAGAGCTCCACAGCTATAGTGCACCTGGACTGTGAAGTTATGTTTTAGAGCTCCACAGCTATAGTGCACCTGGACTGTGAAGTTATGTTTTAGAGCTCCACAGCTATAGTGCACCTGGACTGTGAAGTTATGTTTTAGAGCTTCACAGCTAGTGCACCTGGACTGTGAAGTTATGTTTTAGAGCTTCACAGCTAGTGCACCTGGACTGTGAAGTTATGTTTTAGAGCTTCACAGCTATAGTGCACCTGGACTGTGAAGTTATGTTTTAGAGCTTCACAGCTATAGTGCACCTGGACTGTGAAGTTATGTTTTAGAGCTTCACAGCTAGTGCACCTGGACTGTGAAGTTATATTTTAGCGTCTCATTATCTGTTTGCATTGTTTGGACATTTAGTACAATAATAGGGAAGTAAGCGAGGTGGGAATGAACGCCCCACCCTGTTATGCATTACCCGCTGTAACCGCTGTCTGTCTGTCTGTCTGTCTGTCTGTCTGTCTGTCTGTCTGTCTGTCTGAAATTCGTTTATTGCGAATAGTTCCCATCGTGTCCCAATGTTTTTTTTGTTTTATTAAGTATAGAGGGGGTTGGTAAGGACTAAGGAGATCAAGGCAACAAAGAAGAAAGTTTGAGCGCTTTTACCACAAAAAGTACAAGTAAAGGCTTTCAGATAATTTATAGTAGTATCTTGTTTCACAAACGGCGTAGCCGTTGAGTTCCTCTTTGCTTATTTACAGGTACAACCAAGGAGTCTCTTTTTTCCACAGAGTAGTCCAGTCAAGCGGTACTCAAGATAGGCTGCTTTCTCTCTAGCTCACTCGCTCACTCACTCACTCACTCACTCACTCACTCATACTCACTCGCTCAGCTAATTTATACTATAGAATGATTTTTGCTGTAATCTGAAGACTCTGCTCTTCAGACTCAACCTTAGCCCGTAGAACTTGCCCTATAAAGCCTCGACGACCTTGCAGGCTTAACCCATTTTGACCTGAGATCAGATTCTAAAAATGTCTTCTACATCCTGACAGTTTTCTGAAAAAGCTGTGTTTCTGTCAGTCGTTCTTCGATTTTTCAAAAATAGCAGACCTACAAGCTCATAGCGCGCCACTCGGTGGCGCGCTATGAGCTTGTAGATCTGCTATTTTTCAATAGCTAAAGCATAACATAATGCTAACATCAAAAGGGGTTCCCGCCCAAAATGGGTTGCAAAGGTTAACATGTCATTTAGATAGCATGTTATGTAAACACGTGCTAGGTTAATTTTGTCGAGGACCAGGCATCCTATAGATCGTTCTATATTCTACTGTTTAGACTGACGATATGTTATTGGTTTACCTACGTATAGATTACTATATTTCTATGCATGCGATCAGCGATGTATTACCTCGTGTTTATCTCGCGTACTGTTAAGTGGCTCTGGATTAAGAGTGTCTGCTAAATGTAATAATTTGTTGGCCTCCGTCCAGTAAAGTGCACATAATATGTGTCTTGGTGGCGTGCCCTGGTTGTCCACGTGTACTTTATCTCCTCGGATGAACCCGTCTAGTCGGTGTCTGTATCTTGGGCCTCATGCAGGCATCATGACAGCCCCCCCCCCCCCCCACACACACACACACACACACACACACACACATCCAGCAGCCCCCACCCCCACCCCCACCCCCGGTGACATATTTATGTCTGTCCTCAAAGCCTGGAGGGAATCTGTCTCTTTATGTCCTTTCTCACTTCTCCCCCTTTTTCAGGACGGCGTATTTATGACTGCAGTAAAAAGCAGCAAAAGCCCCCTTTTGTCATTGATGGAAGTCATTTTGATGAGGAGTCCAGTGGGCTACAGGGACTCTGGTCACACGGGGGGCCGAGGGGCCTCCCTCCTGCTGCGGTCGGTCGGTCTAACGGCCCGAGTTACTACATATATACTTCCGACTATGAGCCGTGTCGCACGTTGTAAATAGCAGAACTGTTAGCTCACAGCACGCCGCGCTATAGATCTGCTGGTTTTGTTTTCATTGTACCTGTACCTGTACCTGTACCTGTTACAATGACAATAAAGTCTGATTCTGATTATTTTTGTCGTGCAACACCTCCCGGCACGCTGCTAAATGTAAATCTGACTTAATCATTTTTATCCCACGATTTTTGTAACCCATTTTTCACCCCTGTGTCAATTATCTAATGTGATCCTGGGCTCTACACACCCTCCGCCAACCTAGTCCCCATATATGGGGGACATGGTAAATCTGCCTTAACGGCAGTTCTCACACAAGATCATGTAAAACAAATAATAATAATAATAAAACATCCTGTCAAGATGGATTGGCTTCCACTGCTGGAAAGTAACATTTACTCAAGTATTGTAGTTAAGCACAATGTTGAGGTGCTTTTAGTTTAGTATTTACATTTTTATATTTTTTTACTTTTTACTACTATTATTTTCTTTTGTTACTTTACAATTATTTAGATTATTAATAATGAATCCAATTATGAATGACATTTTTTTCTTCTAAAAAAAGCTGAGTTACAATGCATCACGATGCGACAAATTGTGAGGCCATTTGCGGCCCGCGGAGCGCCCCCTTGTGGCCCCTGGAAGAATTTCAACAAAAAACAAGAACGTTTTTTTTAGGGGTCCCATATATAAATGGCATTAAATGGGGGTCAGAAGCCTATGCATGTCAAACTGGGCATCCTTTTCAAATGGGGTCTTGCCCTGAAAATAAATTTTCAGGGCAAGACCTCGACCTCGACATTGTGCGTGCGGACTCGGCCCCCAGCCTGGTACCCTAGTCAAAATATGGCCCTTGAGGAAAATGTATTGGGGAACCCTGTTGTAGAACGTATTTTATAGTATATGGCTCAAGTGGTGAATCGTGAATAATTAGTGCAATAACATGATATGATTCTGAAATGGTCATTATTTTACCTTACGTTCATTTTGATGCTAATACTTTTGTACATATACTCAAGTCAAAATGTTAAGTATATACAGGCCTTTCAATTGTTCAAATTGTACTTCTCCCTGCGCTGTGTAGAAGTAAGAGGTATACTGGATGGCTCAGGGAGGTCTGGCATCCAGTCTTGGCTACAGTATTATACCATATGAAACCATAATATTATTGGTTGCAGTCAGAGATGGGCTGCTGCTGACAAGCGGTTAGGACATACCTTCAAACAGGCTGGGCCTTTTAATTATTCATATCCATTTATTTGATCTTTAAAACCCTCGCATTAGATTAGAGCGAGGAATTACCCTCCCCGCAAAGGATGTTTGCAACCTCTTGTAAATTGCTTTTGTCCTGGCAGAGTCAAAGCCAGTCCAAATCAATGGGCTGACTATACACAAAGAGCATTGTCTGGCAAGTAATGTCTTTTCAATTAGGAGCCGCTCGCCTCGCTGAGATATTTAGCTGCTTCTCGGGATGGGTTGTCTCTGTCTCTCTGATAGCTCTGGAGAGGCGTTGATTAACTCACCCACCACCATTCACGCCTTTTCACGCCTTCTGGTCCGAACGCCCACAGCGCCGATGTCGCCTTTTCATGCCTTTTTTGAGTGGTGTAAACCACTCCTACAACTGGCTTTGTTAGTGTACGTGTCTGTCTGTCTGTCTGTCTGTACCAAAAAATTAGCATGGTTGCTACGGTCACCCAGTTCACACGGGTGTGATTTCATTACGTCAGACCACAGCTGATCAGGCTATATAAGACCTTACACCACTCAGTTCACATGGGTGTGATTTTTTTAATATTAATTGATTACAGTTCCTGTCCTGTCCTGTACGCGCTTGTTACCAGTGTTGTTTTTGGCGGCACATTTTGATTTTAGTTTTAGTCATAGTTTTTTGAATAGCTTTCATTTAGTTTTAGTCACATTTTAGTCACCTGGAATGTTTTAGTGTTAGTCTAGTTTTAGTCGACTAAATCAACTGTAGATTTAGTCGACTAAAATCTTATGATCTTGTAAATCTTATACAATGTGTTTTGGCGGGCCTTGATGCCCTCGTAATGACTGATTTTACACTTATTTTCAGCATGCAGCCAAGTGTAAAATGACTTATACTGGATCTCTTGTCCACTGGTCCCTTCCTAACATTTTAGTCTAGTTTTTATTTGTTGACGAAATTGTCAGTATATTTGTGACCAGATTTGACCGAGGGGCTGCCATTGGATCTTTTTGAATTTCCGTTTTTTCATGTCATGTGAAAGCAGGGAATCATAGCTTCAAATTGACATATTGGTTGTTCAGTTTGACCCACCAGTTTTGGAGATATGGCTTATAGAAAAATGTCTTGCAGGAGTAGTGGAAAAAAGACCAAGCAGAGAAAATGGACTTCTAAGCTTTAGTTCAGTGATCTGTGACTTTAGGGGGCGCTGTTTTCCCTTCATTTCTCCATTAGTCAACCAGCAGTGTTGCCATGTCTGCTTATTATAATTAGTTGGCCTTGTTTCTAAAGAAAAATAATGCATAGGCCTACTGTACCAATTTTATAATAATTTATAACCTGTTAATAAAAATGTATTTGACAAAAATAAAGTGTAGTTGATTATTTGGGCTTGTTTTTAAAGTGTAGTTGATTATGGAGAGTTGGTAACCAAGTGGACCCTTATTAGATCTTTAACTATCAAGTGTAAAAATAAACCTTAAAAAGGTCCATTTTGTTTCATTTTACACTCTCAAGATATACATAATTGTTAAACATCTGCATTACTTAATTTACAATAAGTCTACACAATTAGAGAATGTTGTTATCTTGATCGTTTGCCTGTTATCTCTCCTTTTTAAAATAGGCTACTGTATTTATTTGGCCTTTTGTAGTATGAAAAATGGAAAATAACAGTGGCAGATAAATTAGGCCTATGTAAATGTTCCAGATGAGTACAAATAAAATAGCTATATGAATGCAATAAATAAAAAAATAAAAAAACAGTAACCAACAGACAACAGGACAGTTTGCTCTCAAACCCTCCCAGCACAAATTGTGCCCTCTTGGCTCTTCTCTTAATTCCTCTGTTTCATTAGCCTGTTATTATTATTATTTGTCTGCAGACCCCCATCTGAAAATAATTTATGCCAGACACAAGATTTGTGTTGTTTGTATGCATGTAGATCCGCTATTTTCGCTTATTTTGGGCTTGTTTTCATATACCGGGTTGCTTATTTCTCTCGCAGAAACTGGCAACCCCACAATGATAGCCGTTAGCTACATTCAGCTAATATATTGATATCAATCCTGTAAGCTAAAACAAGTACATTATCGCGCTATATTACATATCGATGCGATCTGCGTTATTATGACCTTAATTTTCATGGCAGGTACATTCCAAAGCAACTAATAATAACCACGTTATGGTGACATAATGTTACAATGTTTACAATACATTCATTCGAGTCTTCTTCTTCTGCTATTGGAAATAGGAAGCCATTTCCGCATTTTCCATTGTTGTGGTCAACAGTGCCCCCAGCTGGAACATTAGCATGAATTAGCTTTAGGCGGACCAAAATAAACACACTTTTTACAAAATATCGTTGTTAATACTTCTTTCTGTGCTATTTCTGTTAGCCAGTTAGTAAAAGACTAGTATTATCTTCCAAAACGATTGTGTACAAAAAGGCGGATTTTAGCGGAATTTGCATACTATAGCAGGGAAGCCGTATGTCTAGTTAGCATTGGTTAACCCAATGGTTATAACATTAGACATAGTGACATGTTTAAGCATTTATTTCATATTTATATGTCGATATCAGCTCTGACATTTATTACAGACCTGCTCTAACATGACATGAATAATAATATAGCTTCAGATTATTTTAGACAGAAAAATAAAAAAGGACAAAGAAAATACTTTTTCAGCTGTCCTCAACAATTGCCACCCCCGCGATGGCAGGCTCTATATCGCGTGTGGTCACATTTAGTCTCAGTTTTAGTCACCGTAGCTTAGTTTTCATTTAGTTTTCATCAGTGCAAAAAGGTAGTCGACGAACATTTTTTGTCATAGTTTTAGTCGACGAAAACAACACTGCCTGTTACACTCCGGTGCGGGTGCAATGAAAAAAAAAAACAGGAAAAAAAAAACTGAAATAAAAATTCCACTGGCTTATGCTGTCTGTGGGAACGCGTAATATCTCTGATTCTTCTGTTTGGCTCAAAACAAGCTTGATTTGCGGCTCTTCTCTAAACCATGTTTTGGGTGAATCAAATAACAATTCGCGGGACATTTTTTCCACTTCCTGACCCGCCGTTTCCGGGTAAATCCGGGCTTTCAAACTAAGACGTTGTAATGTTGAAGTGAACTGGCAATCTGTGAGTTTATTTTCAGCCACTAGATGGCAATGTTGGCAGTAAATAAGTTTACTGCCAACGTTAAAAGGTTGTGAAACGGGAGGTTAAGTAGTAAGTGCGGACGGACCTGGTGTGGCCGTGTTCCCCAAAGCACATGCAGGAGACCCCACCATATGAGGAAAACTTGAATTTAAAACTCAAAAATGTCAATTCAATTAGTTCTTTATAGAAAAAGGCCGATGCACACCTCAAAAGGACGGTGACAGACAGGTGCATATCTCTGCTTTAGGGAAGAAACCACCTAACTCCAAAATGTCAAATTTCCAGGAAAAAAAAACAAACACTTTGTAACCCAGCCTATGACGACGTATCCGTGATTAATGCATTATGTCCTCATGTGACACGTGTGGACGGACGGGCCGGACGGATAGAAGATGGTGATGACTCATAGTTTCCTTCAGGTTGGCATTAGCACCTTCCTGCTGCCTCTCTCTCTCTCTCTCTCTCTCTCTCTCTCTCTCTTCTCTCTCTCTTCTCTCTCTCTCTCTCTCTCTCTGTGCAGCACATTACAGACAAACCGTCGTCACAAGGAAATAAACTCACTCCACTCACCTTATTAATTTTGTCAGCCGTGTTTAATTTCAATCGGCTTACCGCCGCCGCTAGCTGGCGTGTACCTGCACGCGCGTGTTGTTGCGGCACTGAGCGCATGCAGCGGCTCTCTGTCAGCGCATGGAGACGCGGGCGGCTCTCTGACCCGCACTTAAAACGCCTGTCATATCCGTAATGTATCTGTCCACTCGCTCTCAGCCACTTTTACTCCAGCAGATGAGGAGTGTATGGGGGGAGGGAGGGGGTGGGGGGGGGGGGGGGGAGTGGGGGTGCAAGTCTTTGCCTTCCTGATGTGGTTGTTAGCAGAGAAAACTGTGTCATCTGAGCAGCTCCAAACCATGTGAGAGAGAGAGAGAGAGAGAGAGAGAGAGAGAGAGAGAGAGAGAGAGAGAGCAGAGAGAGAGAGCAGCGGGTGAGAGAGAGAGAGAGCAGAGAGAGAGAGCAGCGGGTGAGAGAGAGAGAGAGCAGAGAGAGCAGAGAGAGAGAGAGAGAGAGAGAGAGAGAGAGAGAGAGAGAGAGAGAGAGAGAGAGAGATGAGAGGAGAGAGAGAGAGAGAGAGAGAGAGAGAGAGAGAGAGAGAGAGAGAGAGAGAGAGAGAGAGAGAGAGAGAGAGAGAGAGAGAGAGAGAGAGAGAGAGAGAGAGAGAGAGAGAGAGAGAGAGAGAGAGAGAGAGAGCAGAGAGCAGAGAGCAGAGAGCAGAGAGAGAGAGAGAGAGAGAGCAGCGGGTGCAGCCAAGCTGAAAACTGTTTTGTAGTGAGCAGGGGTTAACAGTTTGACTGCGGAATTAATTACCTCGCAGTGCCCCGTTGACTGCCTAGACTTCACTAGCCTTTGAGCCTTTGAACGTCATCGTTCCTTTTCATGAAAATCCGCTTCAAAATGGTGTGACGTAGTTTGTCGTATAGTGTTGAAAAATAATCCAAAGTGGCGATCAACAACGACGGAGCGGAGGCGGAGCGCGCCCGCACCGCACCACGACGGAGCGGAGGCGGAGCGCGCCCGCAACCGCACCACCGCCAGGGACGGATTCACCCCCACCAGGGCCCCTGGGCCGGTAATGTTTGCAGGGCCCCAGCCCCCCGCGACATTTTCGTGTTTTTTCGTGTTTTTATCATCTTTTTAACCTAAATTTAACAAAATCAAAAGCCAATGAAGGGCCCCAGGAGCCCTTTTCAGGGCGCCAAACCTAGTACAATTTCCCCGAAGGGCCCCTGAGAGCAAGGGCCCCTGGGCCACGGCCCCACTGGCCCAATGGCTAATTTGTCCTGGCCACCGCCGCCATTGGAATGCATTGGGCCTCCATTTCCAGAAGCCTTTGCATGCCAGTGCGACAGAATCCGAACGCGTCACCTATCCTCTGTCTGATGGAAACCCTGTAAGTCTTAAAACGTATTAAAACGGCGAATTAAACAATAAACAAGCCCAAAATGACATGGTCATACTTTACCAGCTGCACGCACACACGGGTGTGCGCACAGCGCGCGCACACACACACACACACACCACACACACACACACACACACACACACACACACACACACACACACACACACACACACACACACACACACACACACACACACACACACTCACTAGTGGGTTGTTGCTGGCTGCAATGCTATCCCATTGGCTGAGAGGTCGGCTAGAGGCAAAAAAGTGTCTGGTTGCCTTACGTGCCTAGAGACGAGGCAGCCAATCAGGAGTCAGGACGATAGGTAGTCAATACAGCAGCCAATGAGAAAGACAGGTGGAGTGGGCGTGAAAAGCCAAGCAGAGAGAACATAGACCAGCTGTGTTTACACAGCAGCTGGTAAAAACATAACTTGTGTAACTCATTATTGTGAGGAAAGCTATTCTACAATCAATGAACTTGTGTAACTCGTGAATGGGAGGGAACCTGTTAACGGTCTGCAGCGCTTGGACATTATTATTATATATTTATATATTAGGCAGCAGAAGAACACCACCTCTCATAAGATGCAATGGAAAGGTTCTAGCTGCACTCACGTGTAAAAAATGCCCCATCAAACTTTTAGATGCTGTTTTATCCCAGTGTGGAGGAAGAATGATTAGGATTTGTATTGTGATCTCTCGTCCTTGAAATATATAATCAATTGGTTTCTGTTGTGTTTGAACAATAATAGCAATTCAAAACCACACCTCCAGTCGCTGTCATAAGAACGGGAGGTGCGCTCATGATCACGGCAGCAGAGCCTGGTTGTCCGTGGCTGCACGCGCACCTGCAGCCCATGAAGTATAATTTATGCTTCGTCCCGCGATGGTGTCGTGCACGCAGGACCTCTACGCTCACAACAGTCGCATCCGCGATGCGATGTGAGCTTGTATATCAGCTGTTCTCTGCGTGCAGTACTGTTGGGCTTTGAAGTATAAATGTCTCCTAGGGTGCATCTCACTAGCCAACACACAAGAGAGATTGAATGGACTGAAACCAGCGCTCCCCAAAACAACAGGTTTGGAGATCTGTTGATTACATGAAACAGTCACCCGTGCGCCCAGTCCCAATGTTTGTAAACAAATAATTGGTCTATACAGTGGTATAGACCAATTATTAATAATCTTAATGATAATGAAGGACTATTCCTGATTTATCAGTGTTTCTCTTTGCTTTCTGTCTCCAGGCCTGCACACTGTGTGCTGTGTGTGTTTCATTTGCTGCATGGTGCTCTTCCATTCTTTTGGCTCTTCCTATTAGCTGGGTGCTTTCAGAGCATTCTTTATTTCCACCGTGCTGAACAGGAATCGCCTCTCGCCCATGAGAACGTCTGTTTGCACGCCTGGCCGTGCCCCAAAAAATGTGCCGCTGCAGAGAACAAAAGACTTCTTCTGTGAGGGCGGGGGGGAGGAGGGGAATGCCCTGGCTGACACTTTGACTAACGGAGATAAAAAAATCAAAAATAAATAATCAAAAGGCAATTCACGCCGCTCTGATATTGTGTGATCTTTACACTGCCCGTCTCCTCTATAGCTGGCGAGAAGTCCAAATGTCAGGATTTCCATCATAAGGGTGTCTGTCTGAGGCCTCATCATTACAAAGCACACGCCAGCCAGATGCTTCCCTGAAACCAGACAAATCCCTCCCAGTGTGAAGGATGAGCTCAGTCCCTTTGAGTTCATTCCACTGAGCAGGGCCTCAACGTTCAGAGTTATTCAGACCAAGGACCCCTTTAGCTGAGAGACAGTAGGTTATACCTTTAGCTGAGAGACAGTAGGTTACTACTCCTTTAGCTGAGAGACAGTAGGTTACTACTCCTTTAGCTGAGAGACAGTAGGTTACTACTCCTTTAGCTGAGAGACAGTAGGTTACTACTCTTTAGCTGAGAGACAGTAGGTTACTACTCCTTTAGCTGAGAGACAGTAGGTTACTACCCCTTTAGCTGAGAGACAGTAGGTTACTACTCCTTTAGCTGAGAGACAGTAGGTTACTACTCCTTTAGCTGAGAGACAGTAGGTTACTACCCCTTTAGCTGAGAGACAGTAGGTTACTACTCTTTAGCTGAGAGACAGTAGGTTACTACTCTTTAGCTGAGAGACAGTAGGTTATACCTTTAGCTGAGAGACAGTAGGTTACTACTCCTTTAGCTGAGAGACAGTAGGTTACTACTCCTTTAGCTGAGAGACAGTAGGTTACTACTCCTTTAGCTGAGAGACAGTAGGTTACTACTCTTTAGCTGAGAGACAGTAGGTTACTACTCCTTTAGCTGAGAGACAGTAGGTTACTACCCCTTTAGCTGAGAGACAGTAGGTTACTACTCCTTTAGCTGAGAGACAGTAGGTTATACTCCTTTAGCTGAGAGACAGTAGGTTACTACTCCTTTAGCTGAGAGACAGTAGGTTACTACTCCTTTAGCTGAGAGACAGTAGGTTACTACTCCTTTAGCTGAGAGACAGTAGGTTATACTCCTTTAGCTGAGAGACAGTAGGTTACTACTCCTTTAGCTGAGAGACAGTAGGTTACTACTCCTTTAGCTGAGAGACAGTAGGTTACTACTCCTTTAGCTGAGAGACAGTAGGTTACTACTCCTTTAGCTGAGAGACAGTAGGTTACTACTCCTTTAGCTGAGAGACAGTAGGTTACTACTCCTTTAGCTGAGAGACAGTAGGTTACTACTCCTTTAGCTGAGAGACAGTAGGTTACTACTCCTTTAGCTGAGAGACAGTAGGTTACTACTCCTTTAGCTGAGAGACAGTAGGTTACTACTCCTTTAGCTGAGAGACAGTAGGTTACTACTCCTTTAGCTGAGAGACAGTAGGTTATACTGTCTCTCAGCTGAGAGACAGTAGGTTACTACTCCTCCAATGCAATCGAGCCAGCAGGCTCGATTGCAACGCCACGCAACGCTCGGCACGGAGACTCGCTCGCTTTAGCTCAAGTCACCTTCAAGCAGCACGCCTCCGAAAATGAGTGCACCTGGTTTTCCAATAGTAATGTGATATATGTGGCCCACCAGTTTTGGAGATATGGCTTATAGAGTAATGTCTTGCAGAAAACAGCGAGTTGAGAAAACAGGCTTGAAAGGTTCACTTCTGTGGTCTCTAACATTACACCTAGCTACATGTTTAAGCATTTATTTCATATTTACATGTCGATTTCAGCTCTGACACTTATTTCAGACTTGCTCTAGTATGTGAAGAGTCTGCCTGTGCTATTAACTCATTTTGAAAAAAAAAAAAAAAGTGTTTCTCCTCTGGTGAAAAGCTGTAATTTGCGCGATGGCAGTCTCTCAGTCAAATCTGGTCACATATAAATATATATATATATATATCCTCTTTTAATTTCTTCTTCTTCTTCTTCTCAGTCAGAGTAACGGTTCAGCTCTGCAGACATAAATGTGAAATAATGAAATGTCTAATTAGGTTCCAATAAGCATAACCATCAGTTCTCGGGCATTGCTAAATGAGCTCAGCGCGCTGATTATTTTCCCCGATGCGACTCAAGCGGCTATTCATCAACGGCGTGAATGTGCTACGCGGTAATAAAACACGGAGGGAGATGGAACGCCTGCTCTCTAAACAGCTGCCGGTGGGCCAGGCTCCTGCTGCTGCTGCTGCTGCTGCTGGGCACGTCCCGTTCAAAACACTGGCGATGACCTACAAGGCAATCAAGGACATGGCAACCCCCCTACCCCCCCCCCCCCCCCCTCCCCCCCCACCACCACCACCCCCCCCCTCTCCCACCACCGCCACCTTCAGGATATCAGCGCTGTTCATGTTTCACGTTTTTTCTCTCTTTTATTTTTTGTAAATGAATGGCCTGCTTTGTTAGGATAGCGGAAAAATAGCCGATCAATGTTGTGAACTTGGAGATATGGGGCTCCATTTTCGTCACCGTCACCTTCTTTGCCTTTTTTTTACTATTTTCAAAAAAAATTTGATTAGTTAGAATGGCCAGTCTACAAGCTCACATGTCAATGTAGATTAGCTAGTTGAACTATTCAAAAATGTTTAGCGGTGACGAAAATTGAGCCCATGGTATTTTGGCTAGTTTTAGGAACTTGAAAGTGAAAGTGCCGTAATCTTATGTACTGTTACTGTTTTGTATGTGTCTATATGGAGTTAACGTTACTCTAACGCCGTGGCTCCACCGGGCGCGTCAGCGTCGCGTCTCCGTCACCGTCAGGGAATGTTCCCTTTTAATCAATGAAGGGTGGCTCCACTGCCCGCGTTGCGTGACATTAACGCGTGCATTAAAATTGAACCGGTGCCTTTTTTGACGCACGCGACGGAGACGCAACGCCCTGGCGTAATAGACCCCCAGGTTGTGGTTATAATTATTATAAATGTCTTCCCTGTGTGTATTTCTGGTTTCTTCCTGAAAGCTGAACGTCTTTGAGTGAAAAGGCCAAATTGAAATACACCACTTTAGTGACATCATAACCCTAACCTGTGTGTGTGTGTGTGTGTGTGTGTGTGTGTGTGTGTGTGTGTGTGTGTGTGTGTGTGTGTGTGTGTGTGTGTGTGTGTGTGTGTGTGTGTGTGTGTGTGTGTGTGTGTGTGTGTGTGTGTGTGTGTGTGTGTGTGTGTGTGTGTGTGTGTGTGCGCATGAATGAAATGCACATTGTAAAGCAATATATACCATAAATGGACCATTTATCATTTATTCTTTTTCCACGCCTTGCCCATGAACCTGCTTTGCCCTTAAGGGTATATATTAACCCATTTTGACCTGAGATCAGATTCTAAAAATGTCTTCTACATCCTGACAGTTTTCTGAAAAAGCTATGTTTCTATGTCAGTCGTTCTTCGATTTTTCAAAAATAGCAGACCTATAAGCTCGTAGCGCGCCACTCGGTGGCGCGCTACGAGCTTGTAGATCTACTATTTTTCAATAGCTAAAGCATAACATAATGCTAACACCAAAAGGGTTCCCGCCCAAAATTGATGAGTAGAGACGGAACCGGATTCCTCCTCCCATCCACTTTACTTGCATTAAGTTGCTCAAAAGCGCATGAGGCGATTTCACTCCTCCTTCCGGGTAGGAACAGAGTGCATTCTGGGATGGATTGGACCCAAACACATGAACGCGCTGTGCCGTTGACTATCATTGCACGCGTTCACATGTCATCATGAACGTGCGCAATGATAGTCAACGAACGGACCTCGCTCTGGCCCAGCGCTGCAATATCAAATTCGGCCACTCACTGTGTCCATTTGGCCTCAGGGTTTATTTCCTCCGGGTGCCGTCTCTATTAATATATACTCTAAGGCTTTGCCACACAGGCCAGCCATGCCTCGCACCGTGACCGTCCCCCCCCCTCCCCCCCACCATGTCACCATGTCCCCCCCGGTCACCTCTCTCTGCTGTACATAATGTTTAGTGCGGTGCGGTACACTATAGCGCTGGTTGCTCCTGGCAGAGCCGCCAAGGCTGCCTGGTCTCTAATGGGGGCAACGCTGTGTGAAATGCCTCATAAATAAAGCTAGGGGTCGCCCCCCGCCCCCATCCCCCCCCCCCCTCCACTCCCCTGGCCCCGGGCCCACGGTCCAGGCTCTGTGGGCGCTGCTGGAACTATAGCGGAACTCCGTCAGGGTTGAGGAGAGGGAGGAGGAGGGAGGGAGGGAGGGAGTAGGTCGAGACGAGAGGTCAGAGAGTGCTGCTCCACTGGGCTGGGAAATGACTGGGCTGTCTGGAAAGTGGACGGAGCGATTGGCAGGCGGGCCGGATGGGGGGGGGGGGGGGGGGGATGTGGTGGGGGGGGCTTGCGGGGGGGGCTTTTCTAACCGTTTTAGATGGCTTCCTTCAAAATGCAAGCGCAGATAGGCCAGTTACAGGGATCACTGAGAGAGCACCCTGTTAAATACAGTATATATACAGTATATATGTGACTACATTTTACTGAGGGGCTGCCATTGGATTTTTTTTTGAATTTTAGTTTTTTCATGTCATATGAAAGCAGGGAATCATAGCTTCAAATTGACATATTGGTTGTTCAGTTTGACCCACCAGTTTTGGAGATATGGCTTATAGAGTATAATGTCTTGCAGAGAAACAGCGAGTTGAGAAAACAGGCAGGCTTTGAAAGGTTCACTTCTGTGGTCTCTAAACATTACACCTATAGCACATTTATTTCATATTTACATGTCGATCCCAGCTCTGACACTTATTCCAGACATGATCTAGTATGTGAAGAGTCTGCCTGTGCTATTAACTCATTTTTGGAAAAAAATGTTTTTCTCCTCTAGTGAAAAGCTGGAGTTTTGCGCGATGGCAGTCTCTCAGTCAAATCTGGTCACATATACAGTATATGGGGAGCAGCAGGGCACCGGGCCTCTGGTATACGCACGTTTACTGGTTCACATCAGAATAGAATAGAGTAGAATAGAACATGTGGAAATGTGGGGATTTGAGATATGACACATCAGTCATATCTCAAGAGACGTTTGTCTCTTCTCTTTTTTTGCAGTGCCAGACGTTTCTACAAGTGTCTGTCTGTCTGTCTGTCTGTCTGTCTGTCTGTCTGTCTGTCTGTCTGCCTGCCTGCCTGCCTCCATGTAGTATGAATGAACACCTGCCACTGATTACAACACAAACCTGCTACTGATTACACCAGGGCTGCACAGCCAGTCACACATGCATGCACACTGGGCGGCACAATCATGCGCACGCACGCACAGACGGAGTGACGCAACGCGCATACAAACAACACACTCGATAGGTGCCTCGTTTCAGGTGCAAAGGGGTGCCTCACTCTCAAGAATATAAATGCCTCCCTGCTTGGCACTCAGCATCAAAGGTAACGAGAGAGAGAGATAATTTATATTCAATATTTATTTGTACATTGTCTTATCTTGATTGTTTTGCTCCACTTTTGCTTTGGCGATTTAAACGTATGTTTTCTCATGCCAATAAAGCTCCTTTGAATTGAAATTGAATTGAATATTGAGAGAGAGAGAGAGAGAGAGAGAGAGAGACAGAGAGACAGAGAGCGCGAGAGGGAGCCACCTTACCTGTGATGGTGACGGAGGCGAGCCCCTCCTCCCCGAGCAGCGGATTGGTCAGCAGACAGCTGTAGGTGCTGTCGGGCTCCAGCGTCTGCAGCGTGAGCACGCTGCGCACGCTGAACAGGCCGCGCTCGTTGGCCACCAGCGAGGTGCTGACGTTGTGCGTCAGGTTGCGGACCCCCGAGGCTCCGCCATCCTCGCGCCACAGCACCTGCGCCTCGGGGAAGCCGCCGTGCGACTCGCACGTCAGCGCCACCCGCTCGCCGGGGCGCAGGTTATTGGACGACGGCTCCAGTGTCACCGACGGCTTGGTGTAGGGGGCTGTGGGGGAGGGAGGAAGACATAGGGGGGCACACGTTTGCACACATTTTTGCACGACTTTTCAAAAATAGCAGATCTACAAGCTCTGAAATCCCAGTTGAAGAGAAGTTTGTATGTGTAAAAACATAAAGCTGCAAGCAGCGATAACAGGCACTTTGAAGAGCCTCGTCTGTCTGTCTGTCCGTCCGTCCGTCCGTCCGTCCGTCCGTCTGTCGAACAGCTGCGGTACGAACAGCTGCAATACCCCTGGGTGACCTAAAGTACCACTCGGGGGGCAATGCCCGTCGGGCAAGTACAGGTCATGTATACTTGCCCTCAGGTCATGTATACTTGCCCTCATGGTCATGTGCGTGCGTGCGTGCGTGCGCGTGTGTGTGTGTGTGTGTGCGTGCGTGCGCGGTGGAAGAAGTACTCATATGTTATTTTGGTAGGATATTCCACTAATTTGGGGTGGAACGAGGTCAGATGATCACCTTCTGGTCAGGTGTCACATACTGTACACAGTACATAGACTGCAGAGAGACAGCGGAGTGCAGCGCTTCTCAAAGTGAGGTTCGGGGATCCCCAGGTGGTCCTTGGCTTGGTTCTAGGGGGCGTCCCCAGCAAAATGAGCTAATATAGTCTCATTGTAACCACTTTATCCATATTGTGTGGACTTCTGCGCTGCTTACGGAATCGGCTCGTTCCTGCAGCATCGCAGGCATGCATTAATGACGGTAAAGCACACCATCTTGTGTAATTTAATTTTGCTTAAAACCCATCTTGGGCGAGAGTGGCTCAGGAGGTAGAGCAGGTCGTCCAAATGATCCGTGGGTCGGCGGTTCGAATCCCGGCTCCTCCTGTCTACATGTCGAAGTGTCCTTGGGCAAGACACTGAACCCCAAATTGCTCCCGATGTGCTGGTTGGTTACCATTTAACCCCTTTTGGTGTTAGCATTATGTTATGCTTTAGCTATTGACAAATAGCAGATCTACAAGCTCATAGCGCGCCACCGAGTGGCGCGCTACGAGCTTGTAGGTCTGCTATTTTTTGAAAAATTGAAGAACGACAGCCTTTTCAGAAAACTGTCAGGATGTAGAAGACATTTTTAGAATCTGATCTCAGGCCTAAATGTGTTAAATCAATAATGGGCCTTGATGTGAAAAAGGTTGAAAACCAACCACTGAACCCCACGTAAAAGAAACCAAGAACCTAATATAGCATCCAGTCAGTCTAAACAATTATACTATGGTATAAATAAGTGGCTCTGCTCCAGCAGAGGGCTGGTAACAGGCTGGTGTAGCAGCAGCGTGTCTGTGGGGAGCAGGGAGGGGGTTTAGAGAAGCAGAGCATCAGGATGTTGCAGCAGATGATGATGCAGTCTGTGGGATCTTAATCCATATAGGCCTGACGTCGAAATTAAGAAAATATATTTTTAAAATTTATTTTTTTCTGAAAAATATGTGAAAAATATCAGTGGTTCTCAATATTTCATGTCAAGGACCCCACAAATTATATGTAATATGTTGCCGAGCCCCATCTGAAATATGTTGTTCCAGGGACACCCCAGAAGCAAGGATTTTAGTTAAAAACTGAAACTCTGAAAGAATATATATTCAAAGATTTCAGGCACATTTTCACGATTTTTCAAAAATAGCAGACCTACAAGTTCATAGCGCGGCACTCGGTGCCGCGCTATGAGCTTGTAGATCTGCTATTTTTCGATGGCTAAAGTACAACATAATGCAAAACACCAAAAGGGGTTCCCGCCCAAAATGGGTTAAGCCGTGCCGCTATGCTAAGCTCCCTAAATATAATTACCAATTTAATGGGAATCATGTCAGACACTTCTTCCACTTCTCCCTCGCCGGGCCATAATCTAGCGAAAACCCACCGCACTGCTGCTCTCTCTCGCCACCCCGCCTCGCCTCGCCTCTCTCTCTAACCACTATAACCTCTACCCTCCAAGTGGTGGAGAGGAACTTAAGTAGTAAGTACCCTACTTAAGGACAATTTCAAGGTGCTTATACGTTACACAAGTATGTCTATTTTTCCATAGTTTCTAGTTTTCTACTTCGAAAACGTTTTTTGTGCCAATAAGGACGTCCTCGTCGGCCAAAAACGTAAAACTAACACTGAAACGAATAAAAAACTAAACTAAAACGAAAAAAGAAAAAAAACCTAATAAAAACTAGCAAACCCTGCTCTAAAAATGAATTAAAACAAACTGAATTAGAAAAAGAAGTTGTCAAAACGAACTCAAACTAAACTATAATGAATATGTCACCCAGTGGTATTGCAGCTATTCCTACTCCAAACAGACATACGTACATAGGGACACACACGGCTAGTCATTGGAACGCCCAAACAGACATACATACATACATACATACATACATACATACATACATACATACATACATACATACATACATAGGGACACACACGGCTAGTCATTGGAACGCCCAAACAGACATACGTACATAGGGACACACACGGCTAGTCATTGGAACGCCCAAACAGACATACGTACATAGGGACACACACGGCTAGTCATTGGAACGCCCAAACAGACATACGTACATAGGGACACACACGGCTAGTCATTGGAACGCCCAAACAGACATACGTACATAGGGACACACACGGCTAGTCATTGGAACGCCCAAACTATAATAACCTTGTAAAAGTAGGGTGTTAATCTACGAAAATACACAAAAAGTTAAAATGAGATAATAGCTCCTGTGTCACCTTAGCTTTTAACCCATTTTGGGCGGGAACCCCTTTTGGTGTTTTAAACATGATGTTATAATTTAGCTATTGAAAAATAGCAGATCTACAAGCTGAACTTGTAGGTCTGCTATTTTTGAAAAATCGTTAAAATGTGCCTCAAATCTTTCCGAAAATTGTCATGATTTAGAAAACTTTTTTTTTAAATTTCGAGGTCAGGCCTAAATGGGTTAAACCACTTTAACACAATCAGTGCCGGAAGTCCTTCAAAATAGGAGCTCTGGGGTGCCGGAAAGACATGGCCGCTTTTACTCTGAAAGACCCGGAAACAATCCACTAAAAAAAGTTTACTTTACATAGCTAGCTTACATTGCGATCGTTTTAGTTTATACGATATATGATCCAAAAAGCGTTCATATTTTGCGGGAGAGACGGATGAGGAGCAGAAATGAAGCGCCAGTATATCGATCCGTTCAACACCACGGAGAGCGCCCTGGATTAGGAGAGACGAGTCATTCTTTCCGCCGTGCTAACGGCTAAGTCAATGGTAAGCTAACAATTGCCTAGCCCTAGAGTGTAGCATACGGTAGCCGAAAGGCGAACTGACAAATGAAAAAAATCAGAATATTCTTATCTCGCCCCTTATCATTGGGGATGTGCTAGGACGTGTGAGGACGTCGGATGTACGCATCGATTGGGACCCCTAGGACGTGTGGCGACGTCCTATGTACGGAAATGGTTAACCGTTATTTTAAACGGCGGCTGATTATATATAATTTTATATATTTTTTTACTTTTAACCCATTCTGGGCGGGAACCCCTTTTGGTGTTTTAACTAAGCATTATGTTATACTTTAGCTATTGGAAAATAGCAGATCTACAAGATCATAGCGCGCCACCGAGTGGCACGCTACGAGCTTGTAGGTCTGCTATTTTTGAAAAATCGGGAAAATGTAGTGCAAATCTTTGAATATATATTCTTTAAGAGCGAATATTTTTAACTCAAATCTTTGCTTCTGGGGGAGGTCCCTGGAACAACATATTTTCAGATGGGGGGGCGGAGGCCAATTACAGATAATTTTAGGGGTCCTTGACATGAAATATTGAGAACCACTGATATAGAAACATATTTAATTTCGACGTCAGGCCTAAATGGGTTAATATTTTACATGTATTTCTCCTTACCCGCCACCAGCAGCAGTAGCGAGGCGCTGCTGTAGTTCTGCCCCACGCTGACGAAGCAGGTGTAGCTGCCCTCGTCGGCCACCTCCACGCGGCGCAGCAGCAGCGAGGCGTCGCCGGCGGCCAGCCGCGGCGGCGCGCGCAGCGCGGTGCGGTTGGCGAAGCGTGTGGCCTGGTCGGCCAGCTGCTCGCGGCCCTCGCGGTAGCTGTGCACGCTGCGCTTGGTGTCCGTCAGCTGCCAGAAGACGCTCAGCTGCGACAGGTTGACGCCGACGACGCCGCCGGGGGGGCCGTAGGAGCAGTCGAGGGTGGCGTCCGCGCCGTGCAGCGCCACCACTGGCAGCTCGGGGACACGCACCTCCATCATGGCAGCTAGAAACAGAATCACAATCATCAATATTGTCACCTCGCCCTCACAAAAAACATGCAGTAATCCTGGTCTCTAAACTGCCTCCTCCTGGCCAGCCTGGGCGCCTGATGGAGGGGAAAGGAACTGGTTGGAATAACGTGTTCCTTCCACGCGCTACGTCCAACCAGGGAAACTCCCCCCTGTCAGGTGTAAAGGAGCAACTTGGACACTCAGGCATGAAGGAAGCATGAGTTCAAGTCCGTTGCTCTCCCCATGTCCCCCATATATGGGGACTAGGTTGGTGGAGGGTGTGTAGAGCCCAGGATCACATTAGATAATTGACACAGGGGTGAAAAATGGGTTACAAAATCGTGGGATAAAAAAATTAATGAAAAAAAATATTGTCACATCACAGTTTCACAAGTACAAAAGTGGGCGAAATTCGTTTTTGTGCATAGTTCCCATCGTGTCATTTTTTCCAAGAAAAAATACTAAGAAAGGGAAAAAGAGAGAGAAGAAAGAGTTTGAGCGCTTTGGCCACAAAAAGTACAAGTAAAGCGTTTCAGATATTTACAAACGGCACAACCGTAGGCTCAGCCAGCCTGGATTGGTTACATTAAAACCCATTTTGGGCGGGAACCCCTTTTGGTGTTCGCATTATGTTGTGCTTTAACTATTGAAAAATAGCAGATCTACAAGCTCATAGCGCGCCACCGAGTGGCGCGCTACGAGCTTGTAGGTCTGCTATTTTTGAAAAATCGAAGAACGGCTGACATAGAAACATAGCTTTTTCAGAAAACTGTCAAGATGTAGAAGACATTTTTAGAATCTGATCTCAGGCCAAAATGGGACTGAGGATGTTTACAGTGTAGATTGGTGGTCCCAGGCAGGAGGTTTACAGTGTAGATTGGGGGTCCCAGGCAGGATGTTTACAGTGTAGATTGGGGGTCCCAGGCAGGATGTTTACAGTGTCGAGTGGTGGTCCCAGGCATGATGTTTACAGTGTAGATTGGGGGTCCCAGGCAGGATGTTTACAGTGTAGATTGGGGGTCCCAGGCAGGATGTTTACAGTGTAGATTGGGGGTCCCAGGCAGGATGTTTACAGTGTAGATTGGGGGTCCCAGGCAGGATGTTTACAGTGTAGATTGGGGGTCCCAGGCAGGATGTTTACAGTGTAGATTGGGGGTCCCAGGCAGGAGGTTTACAGTGTAGATTGGGGGTCCCAGGCAGGATGTTTACAGTGTAGATTGGGGGTCCCAGGCAGGATGTTTACAGTGTCGAGTGGTGGTCCCAGGCATGATGTTTACAGTGTAGATTGGGGGTCCCAGGCAGGATGTTTACAGTGTAGATTGGGGGTCCCAGGCAGGATGTTTACAGTGTAGATTGGGGGTCCCAGGCAGGATGTTTACAGTGTAGATTGGGGGTCCCAGGCAGGATGTTTACAGTGTAGATTGGGGGTCCCAGGCAGGATGTTTACAGTGTAGATTGGGGGTCCCAGGCAGGATGTTTACAGTGTAGATTGGGGGGTCCCAGGCAGGATGTTTACAGTGTAGATTGGGGGTCCCAGGCAGGATGTTTACAGTGTAGATTGGGGGTCCCAGGCAGGATGTTTACAGTGTAGATTGGGGGTCCCAGGCAGGATGTTTACAGTGTAGATTGGGGGTCCCATGGAGGATGTTTACAGTGTAGATTGGGGGTCCCAGGCAGGATGTTTACAGTGTAGATTGGGGGTCCCAGGCAGGATGTTTACAGTGTAGATTGGGGGTCCCAGGCAGGATGTTTACAGTGTAGATTGGGGGTCCCAGGCAGGATGTTTACAGTGTAGATTGGGGGTCCCAGGCAGGATGTTTACAGTGTAGATTGGGGGTCCCAGGCAGGATGTTTACAGTGTAGATTGGGGGTCCCAGGCAGGATGTTTACAGTGTAGATTGGGGGTCCCAGGCAGGATGTTTACAGTGTAGATTGGTGGTCCCAGGCAGGATGTTTACAGTGTAGATTGGGGGTCCCAGGCAGGATGTTTACAGTGTAGATTGGGGGTCCCAGGCAGGATGTTTACAGTGTAGATTGGGGGTCCCAGGCAGGATGTTTACAGTGTAGATTGGTGGTCCCAGGCAGGATGTTTACAGTGTAGATTGGGGGTCCCAGGCAGGATGTTTACAGTGTAGATTGGGGGTCCCAGGCAGGATGTTTACAGTGTAGATTGGTGGTCCCCGGCAGGATGTTTACAGTGTAGATTGGGGGTCCCAGGCAGGATGTTTACAGTGTAGATTGGGGGTCCCAGGCAGGATGTTTACAGTGTAGATTGGTGGTCCCAGGCAGGATGTTTACAGTGTAGATTGGGGGTCCCAGGCAGGATGTTTACAGTGTAGATTGGGGGTCCCAGGCAGGATGTTTACAGTGTAGATTGGTGGTCCCAGGCAGGATGTTTACAGTGTAGATTGGGGGTCCCAGGCAGGATGTTTACAGTGTAGATTGGGGGTCCCAGGCAGGATGTTTACAGTGTAGATTGGTGGTCCCAGGCAGACACGACACAAAAGGTATAAAACGGGTGTCATAATCAAACTGAGGATCATTGAAATTTAAAACGTTGAGTCACTACAATGGTGATGGGCTCTATAGTCTATACTATACGCGCAACGGCCAATCCGCTGCCTGTGTTTGTCCTTTCTTTTTTTTCGTGTTTTCAAATGGATTTGAAAATACGACGCGTAAAATAAATGAATACCACACACACACACACACACACACACACACACACACACACACACACACACACACACACTACTTTCCTTGAGCGCTAGCTGTCTGTCTATCACACACACGCAGAACGGCAAAACAATGGCAGTGAAATGGGTTTGATTACCGTCGCAGGGAGCAAATGATTGCACCTCCATTGCTGCAGCCGTTGCAATAATTGCTTTTCCCATTAACAACAAACAAGTCTTTCATCTGAAGGCCTAACACACGGACGGCTATTTGCAAAGTCAAGGCAGAAGCTATTTTCGTAGATGCAGCAGCCAATCCTCACAAGAGACCACCTTACATCACCCCCCCCCCCCCTCCCCCCAACCACCCCCCCACCCAATTTATCCCATTTAGCCTATTTAGGCCTGACCTCAAAATTAAAAAAAGATATTCTAAATCCTCCAGTTTTCTGAAATAAATATTTTCACGATTTTTCAAAAATAGCAGACCTACAAGCTCGTAGCGCGCCACTCGGTGGCGCGCTACGAGCTTGTAGATCTGCTATTTTTCAATAGCTAAATTACAACATAATGTTTAAAACACCAAAAGGGGTTCCCGCCCAAAATGGGTTAGGACTGAGACCAGATTCTACAAAAATGTTCTTCTAAATCCTGACGGTTTTCTGAAAAACCTTATGATTCTATATCAGTGGTTCTCAAACTACGTCATGTCAAGGACCCCCAGAATGGTGTGTATTTGGCCGCCGACCCCCATCTGAAAATATGTTGTTCCAGGGACCCCCCGCCCCATGCAGATGCAAACATTTGAGTTAAAAACGTTCGCTGTGATAGAATATAATAGGCTATTCAAAGATTTGCGCCACGTTTTCACAACAAACCAAAAAATAGCAGATCTACAAGCTTAACAGTTGGTTAAGCAGTATACAGTAGGTTAACAGTTAAGGTGACACAGATGCGATACAGTCCTTAATGGGTTATTCATCTGTAGACACACTGCCCCCTGTTGCCTGAGTGCAACTGCAAGCTGGGAGGGTGAAAGTTGAAGTACAGCACAATAAAATGATATCTACGGTTGCAGCTAAACATTATTTTCTTTGTGATTATTTCTACTGATTACCTTTTTTATTATATTGTTTGTTTGTTTTTTCAATTAACCCATTCTGGACGGGAACCCCTTTTGGTGTTTTAACTATAAGCATTATGTGGAGGTTCTTTCAATGCTAAAGGTTGTGATAACAGTGTCAGAACATAGAGAGCCCACCGCCTCAGATGGTGTGGTAACAGTGTCAGAACATAGAGAGCCCACCGCCTCAGATGGTGTGATAACAGTGTCAGAACATAGAGAGCCCACCGCCTCAGATGGTGTGATAACAGTGTCAGAACATAGAGAGCCCACCGCCTCAGATGGTGTGATAACAGTGTCAGAACATAGAGAGCCCACCGCCTCAGATGGTGTGATAACAGTGTCAGAACATAGAGAGCCCACCGCCTCAGATGGTGATAACAGTGTCAGAACATAGAGAGCCCACCGCCTCAGATGGTGTGATAACAGTGTCAGAACATAGAGAGCCCACCGCCTCAGATGGTGTGATAACAGTGTCAGAACATAGAGAGCCCACCGCCTCAGATGGTGGCTGAGCTGTCTGGAAAGCTCCCTGAGTTGAATATCAATGCTCGCTATGGTGTGTGTGTGTGTGTGTGTGTGTGTGTGTGTGTGTGTGTGTGTGTGTGTGTGTGTGTGTGTGTGTGTGTGTGTGTGTGTGTGTGTGTGTGTGTGTGTGTGTGTGTGTGTGTGTGTGTGTGTGTGTGTGTGTGTACGCATGCGTGCAGGCTAGTGTGCGCACGCATGCACGCATGCGTACAGTCAGTGCTTACTGCTTACATTAGCCTGCATATTTGTTGTATTTGAATACACAAAAGACATGCAACTGGGGGGAATTGGAGGTGAGATGTCAATGCAAGTGAAGCTCAGGAATGTGTTTACCAACAAGCCACGCATGTCACCCTGTAGCACCCTGTCAGCCAGCACCCTGTAGCACCCTGTCAGCCAGCACCCTGACTGTAGCACCCTGTCAGCCAGCACCCTGTAGCACCCTGTCAGCCAGCACCCTATAGCACCCTGTCAGCCAGCACCCTGTAGCACCCTGTCAGCCAGCACCCTGTAGCACCCTGTCAGCCAGCACCCTGTAGCACCCTGTCAGCCAGCACCCTGTAGCACCCTGTCAGCCAGCACCCTGACTGTAGCACCCTGTCAGCCAGCACCCTGTAGCACCCTGTCAGCCAGCACCCTGACTGTAGCACCCTGTCAGCCAGCACCCTGACTGTAGCACCCTGTCAGCCAGCACCCTGACTGTAGCACCCTGTCAGCCAGCACCCTGACTGTAGCACCCTGTCAGCCAGCACCCTGACTGTAGCACCCTGTCAGCCAGCACCCTGACTGTAGCACCCTGTCAGCCAGCACCCTGACTGTAGCACCCTGTCAGCCAGCACCCTGACTGTAGCACCCTGTCAGCCAGCACCCTGACTGTGGGTGCTCTGATCACCCAACCTACTGCCTGAATCAGTGTTTCCCATCCTTTCTTCCTTCGAGCAGCGCACGGTAGGCATGCACACTTACAGCAGTAGGCTGTGGCTCCAGTAGGCTACTGCTGTGCAGTGTGGTGTTCTGCACACAAGAAGAATGCCTCGATCCTCCAGAACAGATTCATTCGTCCAAAGCAAACTTTTTAGTTTCGTTATAGTGTGCAGTAAAGATGTTTGTCTGACTATTTTAAGTCTACTTTTGTGGTTGTGTCTAAAACTCTCATACACTATTTAACAATAACAATAGGCAGGCTATATCAGCTGTTCTGTGATGCGCACATGCACGCACGTGGCGTCATTAAAACACTGTGGTACCAGTAAAAGAAAACACCATGACACCTCTGCCTGTACCCAAGATACAACCTTGAACATTGAGATAGAATGTATATTTTATACATAGCGGTATGTAAAATGTTGGACTACCTCCAAAGAGACATGGCCCCGCCCCCATGGACATGGCCCCATATTTTATACTTTTGCTTTTTCCAAATATAGCCTATTTGCATGCATTGAAAAAGAAGCAGGTCTACAGGCTCAAAACGTGACGCTACTTTTGATGCTTTCGTGTGACGCTGTAGTGATTAACCCATTTTGACCTGAGACCAGATTCTAAAAATATCTTCTACAGTTTTCTGAAAAAGCTATGTTTCTATGTCAGTCGTTCTTACAAGCTCATAGCTCGGTGGCGCGCTATGAGCTTGTAGGTCTGCTATTTTTCAATAGCTAAAGCATAGCATAATGCTAACACCAAAAGGGGTTCCCCGCCCAAAATGGGTTAAGTATAGGTCGTAAAAAGGAGATATGGGGTTTACTGCCCGACAGCAACGATATAAAATATTGGGGGTCATTGATATGGAAAAGGTTCGAGAAACCACGTGCTACAGGCAGCCAGGCGATGAGGGGTCGACTCGTCTACAGAGAGCCAGGCGATGAGGGGTCGACTCGTCTACAGAGAGCCAGACGATGAGGGGTCGACTCGTCTACAGAGAGCCAGACGATGAGGGGTCGACTCGTCTACAGAGAGCCAGACGATGAGGGGTCGACTCGTCTACAGAGAGCCAGGCGATGAGGGGTCGACTCGTCTACAGAGAGCCAGGCGATGAGGGGGTCGACTCGTCTACAGAGAGCCAGACGATGAGGGGTCGACTCGTCTACAGAGAGCCAGACGATGAGGGGTCGACTCGTCTACAGAGAGCCAGGCGATGAGGGGTCCACGTGCTACAGAGAGCCAGGCGACGAGGGGTCGACTCGTCTACAGAGAGCCAGACGATGAGGGGTCGACTCGTCTACAGAGAGCCAGACGATGAGGGGTCGACTCGTCTACAGAGAGCCAGACGATGAGGGGTCGACTCGTCTACAGAGAGCCAGACGATGAGGGGTCGACTCGTCTACAGAGAGCCAGGCGATGAGGGGTCCACGTGCTACAGAGAGCCAGGCGATGAGTGGTCGACTCGTCTACAGAGAGCCAGGCGATGAGTGGTCGACTCGTCTACAGAGAGCCAGGCGATGAGGGGTCGACTCGTCTACAGAGAGCCAGGCGATGAGGGGGTCGACTCGTCTACAGAGAGCCAGGCGATGAGGGGTCGACTCGTCTACAGAGAGCCAGGCGATGAGTGGTCGACTCGTCTACAGAGAGCCAGGCGATGAGGGGTCCACGTGCTACAGAGAGCCAGGCGATGAGGGGGTCGACTCGTCTACAGAGAGCCAGGCGATGAGTGGTCGACTCGTCTACAGAGAGCCAGGCGATGAGGGGGTCGACTCGTCTACAGAGAGCCAGGCGATGAGGGGTCGACTCGTCTTCAGAGAGCCAGGCGATGAGGGGTCGACTCGTCTACAGAGAGCCAGGCGATGAGGGGGTCGACTCGTCTACAGAGAGCCAGACGATGAGGGGTCGACTCGTCTACAGAGAGCCAGGCGATGAGGGGTCGACTCGTCTACAGAGAGCCAGGCGATGAGGGGTCGACTCGTCTACAGAGAGCAAGGCGATGAGGGGTCGACTCGTCTACAGAGAGCCAGACGATGAGGGGTCGACTCGTCTTGACGGACTGTATGCAAAAGTTTCAGTTGCGCTGCCCTCCGCTAAGCTAGTGCAGTCGCGCTGCCCTCCGCTAAGCTAGTGCAGTTGTGCTGCCCTCCGCTAAGCTAGTGCAGTCGCGCTGCCCTCCGCTAAGCTAGTGCAGTCGCGCTGCCCTCCGCTAAGCTAGTGCAGTCGCGCTGCCCTCCGCTAAGCTAGTGCAGTCGCACTGCCCTCCGCTAAGCTAGTGCAGCGCAGCGCTGGTTCTGGGTCAGGGTGGGGCAGCCAGACACCGCCCAGGGAGCTGGCTTTGGGTCAGGGTGGGGCAGCCAGACACCGCCCCAGGGAGCTGGTTCTGGGTCAGGGTGGGGCAGCCAGACACCCCCCCAAGGAGCTGGTTTTGGGTCAGGGTGGGGCAGCCAGACACCGCCCAAGGAGCTGGCTTTGGGTCAGGGTGGGGCAGCCAGACACCGCCCAAGGAGCTGGTTTTGGGTCAGGGTGGGGCAGCCAGACACCGCCCAAGGAGCTGGCTTTGGGTCAGGGTGGGGCAGCCAGACACCGCCCAAGGAGCTGGTTTTGGGTCAGGGTGGGGCAGCCAGACACCGCCCAGGGAGCTGGCTTTGGGTCAGGGTGGGGCAGCCAGACACCGCCCAGGGAGCTGGCTTTGGGTGGAGGCAGGGGGCGGGGCGGGGGCAGCCAGACACCCCGCCAAGCAGCCAGTAATGACTTTATTTCAACGTGGGGCTGTTTAAAGTATCCTGGCTCTGTCTGGCAAGCACTCAAACGTCGCCGGGGCCCATAAACCCACAAGTGCAGCGCATAAATCCCCACCGTCTCGCCTCTTCCTCCCTCTTCCTCCCTCTCTCTCTCTCTCTCTCTCTCTCTCTCTTCCTCCCTCTCTCTCTCCCTCTCTCTCTCTCTCTCTCCCTCTCTCTCTCTCTCTCTCCCCCTCTCTCTCTCTCTCCCCCCCCCTCTCTCTCTCTCTCTCTCTCTCTCTCTCTCTCTCTCTCTCTCTCTCTCTCTCTCTCTCTCTCTCTCTCTCTCTCTCTCTCTCTCTGGGATCCTGAGCATCTATTCATTGGCTTTCTGACGGAGAGGCACCCAACCCCCCCTTGCCTCACCCACCCCCTCAAAATGTGTGTGTATGTATATATATATATATATATATATATATATATATCTCTCAAATAAGTAGTGAGTAAAAGTACAATATTTGGATCAGAGATGTAGTGGAGTAGAAGTAAAAGTATTGGAAGTAGCCTGGGCCGTGGCTCAGCGGTCCAGGCACCTTGGCTGGTAATCCAGTCTGGCAGTGTGCCGCGGGTTCGACTCCCGACCCCGACGGCCTTTACTGCATGTCATCCCCCCATCTCTCTCCCCATTTCCTGTCAGCCTACTGTCTGTCCCTCCATAAAAAATAAAATGGCGAAAAGCCACAAAAAAAAAAAACATTACAAAAAAATAAGTATTGGAAGTAAAGTAGGCCTACAAATACCTCAACATTGTACTTAAGTACAGTACTTAAGTAAACATACTTAGTTACTTTCCACCACCGACCGAGGGCCTAGCTCGAGGGCACACGGCTCCGCCATCCTCTCATCGCCGCTGTCGCCCGTACAGAAACCTCGTATATGTCCAAAACGGCGACTTCTCAGGAAACCAAAAGAAGAAAGGTGGTTGCACACTGGTGCGTCTTTTTGCTGCGTTTTGCACACTGGTGCGTCTTTTTGCTGCGTTTTGCGGGTCTGCAAATAGTAGGCTATGACTAGCTGTCAGCCTGTCACTACACCCCACTAGACAGTAGAAAGTAGTAGGCTATCACTAGCTGTCAGCCTGTCACCATCACCCCACTAGACAGTAGAAAGTAATAGGCTATCACTAGCTGTCAGCCTGTCACCATCACCCCACTAGACAGTAGAAAGTAGTAGGCTATGACTAGCTGTCAGCCTGTCACTACACCCCACTAGACAGTAGAAAGTAGTAGGCTAGCTATGACTAGCTGTCAGCCTGTCACTACACCCCACTAGACAGTAGAAAGTAGTAGGCTATGACTAGCTGTCAGCCTGTCACTACACCCCACTAGACAGTAGAAAGTAGTAGGCTATGACTAGCTGTCAGCCTGTCACTACACCCCACTAGACAGTAGAAAGTAGTAGGCTATCACTAGCTGTCAGCCTGTCACTACACCCCACTAGACAGTAGAAAGTAGTAGGCTATGACTAGCTGTCAGCCTGTCACCATCACCCCACTAGACAGTAGAAAGTAGTAGGCTATGACTAGCTGTCAGCCTGTCACTACACCCCACTAGACAGTAGAAAGTAGTAGGCTATGACTAGCTGTCAGCCTGTCACTACACCCCACTAGACAGTAGAAAGCAGTAGGCTATGACTAGCTGTCAGCCTGTCACTACACCCCACTAGACAGTAGAAAGCAGTAGGCTATGACTAGCTGTCAGCCTGTCACTATCACCCCACTAGACAGTAGAAAGCAGTAGGCTATGACTAGCTGTCAGCCTGTCACTACACCCCACTAGACAGTAGAAAGTAGTAGGCTATGACTAGCTGTCAGCCTGTCACCATCACCCCACTAGACAGTAAAAAGTAGTAGGCTATCACTAGCTGTCAGCCTGTCACTACACCCCACTAGACAGTAGAAAGTAGTAGGCTAGCTATGACTAGCTGTCAGCCTGTCACTACACCCTACTAGACAGTAGAAAGTAGTAGGCTATATAGCTGTCAGCCTGTCACCATCACCCCACTAGACAGTAGAAAGTAGTAGGCTATGACTAGTCACCCACACAGACTAGACCCCACTGATGAAATATTCAGCGTCACTATGCAAACGTGATTGATATAAAGTGAGGTCATTTTTTTATGTCCTTCCAATGGATACAATGTTATTATTTTTGTCGCAAGCTTGTGTTCATATTTTGACAAGTTCACAGAGCTCTTAGGTCGGCTATTGTTGGATTGTTGGCACTTTTATGTGACACTGTAGTATGACCAAGTAGAGCGTAGAATTCACATTCTCTCTGTCTCCCCCCCCACCCCCCCCCCCCCTCTCTCTCTCTCTCTCTCTCTCTCTCTCTCTCCTTTTTTCCCCTCAATTTCTGTATTATTATCATAACTGAAGGACGGTCGATGGCGCTGCATGGCCGTACTGTGGACAGTTCACCCTGAACGACTGAGAGCTGGTCGTTAAGCTCTGACGGAAAAGGGCACCGTCGTCAGACACATTTTCCGTGACGTCAGACAGACAGCCACCCCGCCGTGCCACGCCATGTCAGACAGACAGCCACCCCGCCGTGCCACGCCATGTCCTTCTGGAGAGGAAATGAACCTGCAGTGCACAGCGTTCCCTCTCCCAGTCTGTCTGCATGGTAACCAGCGGGAACCCCTTTTGGTGTTAGCATTATGTTATGCTTTAGCTATTGAAAAATAACAGATCTACAAGCTCATAGCGCGCCACCGAGTGGCGCGCTACGAGCTTGTAGGTCTGCTATTTTTGAAAAATCGTGAAAATGCGGCACAAATCTTTGAAAATTGAACATATATTCTTTCAGAAGACTTTTTTATTTATTTCGACATCAGGCCTAAATGGGTTAAAGACTAGTGATGGGAGATTAATCGGTATCGGCCGATTAACCAACGGACCGATTAATTAATCGGCCCGATTTTCTTTACAGATAAACAAGCCCAAAGTAACAGCTTGAACAGATCTACAAGCTCACAATATTAAAGAACAAATATAATGTCATTTTTATAACATTAAATCTCTCTCTCTCAGTTCAATTCAACAGGCTTTATTGGCATTTTACAAGTGTTGCCAAAGCACAATCACATATATGACAAACAACAACATAACATAATATCAATGACATGAAAAAATAAATAAAAATAAAATAAAATAAAGCAGGTGGTGCAGAAAATATAACATGGCATACTCTCTCTCTCTCTCTCTCTCTCTCACTTTAACAAAGTGACCCAGCTTACCGGGTATTTTACAATGGCTGGGGGGTAGAAGACCCTCCGCTCCGCGTCGGGTCTGCCTACGCCTCCCAGCCATTGTAAAATACCCGGTAACCTGAGACCTCTCGTGTCTTATTGCTTAAATCTACCATGTCTATAGAGCGTCGCAGTCCCGCCCCCTCGAGAGACCCAGAAAAGAAATCCCCGTTCATTTTCCTCATAGACTTTTCAGAAAGTATTTATTTAAAGATGTTTACGCCACGGACAAAGCCAACTCTTGTCGTGACACAAATCATGACAACAAACAACATTTTTCGGGCTGAACAAATAATTAGAAAGAAGAAGAAAACGGCAGGTTATTTGTTTGGTCCAAAATATTGTGTTTTGTTGTCATGATTTGTCACGACAAGAGTTGGCTTTGTACGACGCTTATAAGGTCTTTAAATAAATACGTTTTGAAATGTCTATGGGAAAAATGCATTGGGAACTATTTCCTGGGCCTGGCGTCGTCATGAAAGGGGGCGGGGCTGCGACGCTCTATTGTGCTTCTGTAACAGTAATGCATGTTTGCTACTTGCTTTATATGTACACTACACACACTATATGCTCACACACACGCACACGCGCACACGCACACACACACACACACACACACACGCACACACACACACACACACACACACACACACACACACACACACACACTATATGCTCACACACGCACACGCGCACACGCACACACAGACACACACACACACACACACACGCACACGCACACGCACACAACCTCATTGTGCACCTTCACATTCTGAATAGATGGACGTTTGTAAGGACGTACAATGAAACTTACACACTTCAAATTAAGTTGCCATTGGCCTATTGTTGTGCATCTCTAAGGCAACTACACAGTACAAACACACCACGCACGCACGCACGCACGCACGCACGCACACAAACACACACGTGTTAGCGTCACTATACTTGCGAGGACATCGACATATTTTTTTTACGCTAATCCTGAAGCAGAAAGCAGCTCTGATCTACAAGCTCACAACGCGCTGACACTGTAACACATTGTGAGCTTGTAGATCTACATAACATCAGCACAATATTCAGCAATCAGGCATAACTCTAAACCTAACAGTCTCAATGCCAATCCCAACCTGAATCTCTTCCTAATCAAGCCTAACTCTAAACATGTATTTTTTGAACCATACAAAACAACCATTTCTCTTGTGACGACCGGGAAAACGGTCCTCACAAAGTCCATTTCTCAAATTCTACTATGTCTGGGCAGTGGTGCATAAGTAACTTACTACCTTTACTTAAGTACTGTACTTGATTAATTTTTTACAATACTTTTGTACATTTTTAATGTACTTGAGTATGAGAATGAAGTACTTTTACTTTAAACGGAGAATTTCTATATTGCAATATTGATACTTGTACTTAAGTAAAACATTTGAGTATACTTTCTCCACCACTACGTGTGGGGACATTTGGCCCCTCACAAGTATAGCAACACATGCACACGTGCACGCACGCACGCACACACACACACACTGATTACACAGTAGATCATGTGATTCAGCACGGCTCCAAGGCCTCCTCCTGTGCGCTCACATCAGCTCCTCCAATAACCCGTTAAAACCTGAGGCTAAAAATACGTCTTTTCAGAAAAACGCATGTTTCCGTATCAGTGGTGATCAAACCTTTTCATGTCAAGGACCAAAATGTATGTATTTGGCCACCGACCCACATCTCAAAATATGTCGTTCTGGGGACCCCCACCCAAGCAAAGATTTGAGTTACAAATGTTCGCTTTAAAAAATAAACATATTAAAAGATTTGCTCAAATTTTCTGTAAAAAAGAAAATCGCAGATCTACAAGCTCGTAGCGCGGCACAGCTGTTGTCATATAGCTTGTAGATCTGCTATTTTTCAATAGCTATAAAGTCTAAAATAATGGTTAAATTGACGTGGTTAAAAGCGTCTAAGCGGTGACACAGATGCGTCCTCAGGTCTCGACGGGATAAACACAATACATCGGCACTTCCAATTACACCGGCTCAATAGCGTTCAGCCGCCGTGCAGACATTACCATTTTCTCTCGTGGACTCGCCTTCATGCGAGCTAATAATGAAGTGTAGCTCGATAGCAGATCGACGCTGACTATGGAGCTACCTTCCTATAACACCCGGCGGTCGGGAGAGAGACCTCGTATCTCCATGTTTCAACTTGGGTTTTTCCCGTTAATCCATTTTGGACTGAGATCAGATTCTAAAAATGTCTGTTTGAAAATGACAGTGTTCTTCGATTTTTCAAAAATAGCAGACCTACAAGCTCGTAGCGCGCCACTCGGTGGCGCGCTATGAGCTTGTAGATCTGCTATTTTTCAATAGCTAAAGCATAACATAATGCTAACACCAAAAGGGGTTCCCGCCTGAGGGATTAAAAAAAAGGCTTCTAAATCCTAATAGTTTTCTGAAAAACCCATGTTTCTATATCAGTTGTGCTCAACCTTTTTCATGTCAAGGACCCCCAGAATTATCTCTATTGGGCCACGGACCCCCATCTGAAAATATGTAGTTCCAGGGACCCCCCCAGAAGCCAATATTTTAGTTAAAAATGTTCGCTCTGAAATATATATTCAATAAGATTTGCGACACATTTTCACGACTTTTCAAAAATAGCAGACCTACAAGCTTGTACGTCTGCTATTTTTCAATAGCTAAAGCATAACATAATGCTAACACCAAAAGGGGTTCCCGCCCAAAATGGGTTAATGAAGGCTCCGCTTCAACATACGAGATCGGAGCCCAAAAAGTAGTGAAAACAGACGATCTGTAAGCTCCCTAACGCGTGAGCTTGTAGATAAGCTGTTTTCACTGTTTTAAACTCGTTTTGAGGGTTTGGACGTACAAGGTTACCACGTCCCGACTGCGACGGTATCCGCTTAGCGTGACTCGTTAACCACATAACGCTTTAAAATTAAAAAAGGGTTTGAATGTTTGAATCTCTCGCACAACCTGCACACACAGGAGAACAGGCGTTAATAATAAGAGACGCGTATACCAGACAGTACATCGAACGGCAGAACTCTAGAAAGGCAAATTGCAGGAGCAATATTGACATAGCAAAGCAAACAGGTACAATGAATGTGCACACGCACGCACGCACGCACGCACGCACCCACGCACGCACGCACGCACGCACGCACGCACGCACGCACGCACGCACGCACGCACGCACACACACACACACATGCATGCACTGTATTCAGGATGTCAGGCTGTCAACTGTAGCAAGGGTTTGAGATTAAAAAAAGAAAATAGGCTTTGACGATACTGCCCCCGTCTGGTTGAGGGTGGGATTACATCAGTGGGCTTCATTTCCATTTCAAAACTTCTCCCACCAAAGGGGGGTGTGTGTGTGTGTGTGTGTGTGTGTGTGTGTGTGTGTGTGTGTGTGTGTGTGTGTGTGTGTGTGTGTGTGTGTGTGTGTGTGTGTGTGTGTGTGTGTGTGTGTGTGTGTGTGTGTGTGTGTGTGTGTGTGTGTGTGCGTGCGTGCGTGCGTGCGTGCGTGCGTGCGTGCGTGCGTGCGTGCGTGCGTGCGTGCGTGCGTGCGTGCGTGCGTGCGTGCGTGCGTGCGTGCGTGCGTGCGTGCGTGCGTGCGTGCGTGCGTGCGTGCGTGCGTGCGTGCGTGCGTGCGTGCGTGCGTGCGTGCGTGCGTGCGTGTGAGAGAGACTTACTTTTGACTTAAGCCCTTTGCTCCTCTAGGGTGCATATAGGCCGTTGACAAATGGGCTCCATTTCACTCGGCTTTTAGCCGTTCTTTCGAGATCTCCCCAGTTGAGCCCACTCTCTGCCACTCTCTCTCTCTCTGTGTGTGTGTGTGTGTGTGTGTGTGTGTGTGTGTGTGTGTGTGTGTGTGTGTGTGTGTGTGTGTGTGTGTGTGTGTATGCGTGTGTATATAATATTATTGGTGGACAAAGTACTCAACCCCAGCACTTGAGTCAAAGCAAAGTAGAAGTAGTAGTAACTATAGATACTCCTGGTCAAATAGTACTCATCTACAGTTGAACGTTGCTCTGTCAAATGTGTACTTGAGCTAAAGTACTGGAGTACTTGCTTTTTTAACAAATATACTTAGGCATTCAGTTACGAATTACCAAGCACATTTTCTTTTTAATATCAACACATTGCTGTATTGACATTAGACACTCACTAGTATGCTATTTGCACACGTGTACACGTGGTTAAGTGGAGTGAAGAATAAGTACAACATTAATTTGTCTCTGAAATGTAGTGGAGTAAAGTATAAGCATCCAAAAACACTCAAGTAATGTATTATAGAGATAATCAAAAGAAAGTACTTCAGTACTTAACCCATTTTGACCTGAGATCAGATTCTAAAAATGACTTCTACATCCTGACAGTTTTCTGAAAAAGCTATGTTTCTATGTCAGTCGTTCTTCGATTTAAAAAAAAATAGCAGACCTACAAGCTCGTAGCGCGCCACTCGGTGGCGCGCTATGAGCTTGTAGATCTGCTATTTTTCAATAGCTAAAGCATAACATAATGCTAACACCAAAAGGGGTTCCCGCCCAAAATGTGTTGCAAAGGTTAACATGTCATTTAGTTCGCATGTTACGTAAACATGTGCCTACCAGGTTCATTTGTCGACGACCAGGCATCCTATATAGATCGTTCCAATGTACAGAACTAGACCGTTCTATATTCTACTGTTTAGACTGACGATAGGTTCTTGGTTTACCTACGTATAGATTACTATATTTCTATGCATGCGATCAGCGATGTATTACCTTGTGTTTATCGCGCCACTCGGTGGCGCGCTATGAGCTTGTAGATCTGCTATTTTTCAATAGCTAAAGCATAGCATAATGCTAACACCAAAAGGGGTTCCCGCCCAGAATGGGTTAAAGGTACTGGAGTAAATGTACACCACGGTTACTGTCCATCACTGTATGGCAGTGTGCAGTGCATACTGTACATACTGTACGCCAGGGAGCTCATTTGCATTTCAAAACCTTCTGGCACCAAAGGGCTTATCAAAGGCTTTGTGGTCAAAGCATCAGGGAGTGCTTTCATATCAGCGCTGGCGGCCGGGTGGAAACCATGTATGTCCAAAACACTTCCTTTATTATTATTATTATTATTATTTTAACATTTAAAAATAGTGAATATAGCCGATCTCTAAGCTTGTAGATCTGCTATTTTAACCCATTTTGACCTGAGATCAGATTCTAAAAATGTCTTCTACATCCTGACAGTTTTCTGAAAAAGCTATGTTTCTATGTCAGTCGTTCTTCGATTTTTCAAAAATAGCAGACCTACAAGCTCATAGCGCGCCACTCGGTGGCGCGCTATGAGCTTGTAGATCTGCTATTTTTCAATAGCTAAAGCATAACATAATGCTAACACCAAAAGGGGTTTAAGTTTAGTTTAGAGGTTGAAACGTGACGTCCATTTCATGCTCTTTAGAACAGATGCACCAGGTGTCTGGCTGTCTGCAAACACTCCCGCGGGAACATGTATTAAAATCAGAAACATCTGGGACACATTATTATGGGATGTTGCATGGTGACAGCGCGTGCATACTGCATACTGCATAGTAACACTAAGAACGTTATTTGTTTGACTGGTGCAACCACACCAAGGAACAGCAATGTCCCTATGTCCGTCCATCCCTATGTATGTTTAGGGTACCAGTAGGGGCAAAAGTGGCGCTGTTGTTTGAGAGAGAGAGAGAGAGAGAGAGAGAGAGAGAGAGAGAGAGAGAGAGAGAGAGAGAGAGAGAGATGTCTGCTAATTCCCCCACACATAGTAACTCTGTCATTTCTCGACCGTTTCGGACGCGGGGCGGCTCGCCGGAACGGGGCGGCATTCCTGTGGGTCTGGAAGTTCCGGGGACCCCCCGGGGACCCACCGGGGACCCCCACACAGAGTTGCACCACTCAGTTCACACAGGTGTGATTTTAATTACACGCTGAAAAGGGCCTCCGTTTCCCAAGCAGCAGTGGATTTCAAATAGCCTCGCGGTGAAGACACTCCGATTCATGGTGGAAATGAGTATAGTAAGTGAAGTAGTGTTGGGTGCATCAGGGTACATGTCCTGTCCTGTGGGCCACAAACATAGCGTGAAGTAGTGTTGGGTGCATCAGGGTACATGTCCTGTCCTGTGGGCCACAAACATAGCGTGAAGTAGTGTTGGGTGCATCAGGGTACATGTCCTGTCCTGTGGGCCACAAACATAGCGTGAAGTAGTGTTGGGTGCATCAGGGTACATGTCCTGTCCTGTGGGCCACAAACATAGCGTGAAGTAGTGTTGGGTGCATCAGGGTACATGTCCTGTCCTGTGGGCCACAAACATAGCGTGAAGTAGTGTTGGGTGCATGGGTACATGTCCTGTCCTGTGGGCCACAAACATAGCGTGCCGTGAGGCAGCTTGATGTATAAATACACCCTCGCAGGGACTTAGCCCCAATCCAACCCTGCTGCATGGAGAGTGTCAAGCAGGGAGGCACTGGGTCCCATTTTTATAAACTTCTCACTACAGACAGAGGATTGAACTCCAAATAAAAGTCCCAATCTCCCAGATTAGGAGTTTGGGGGGATATCTTGTTTGATATTTGTTTTTGTTCAAATAAGTGTTAAACGTCTCTATATTCTGACATTTGCTAAAGCTTACAGTGTTTGTTCAGGATACAGGGGTGTGCCTTGCATAGTCCCCAGTGAATAGGCAGGTTGCCCTTCACTGGTAACCTTACTTTGGATTTTAAATATATGAAGGTATTGTAGGCTGGGATTTTACAAAAAAGCCCCCCTTTAAATACATACATACATACAGACATACATACATACATACTTATAAGGTATGCCATCTGGTGGCTAATGAACCAAACACATTCTCAGAAGTTGAAGCAGTTTTAGAGGACCCACGTTTAGGCCAGTGCAACAGAGCATGCTTTTGCCTTATTTTAAACCTTACCCATTTTAACCAAATACATACATACATACATACATACATACATACATACATACATACATACATACATACATACATACATACATACATACATACATACATACACATATATCACAGCAGTTTCTAAACAAAATAGTTGTTCACTATATGTACCGTGTGTGAGGACAGACAATGTATCGGACACATCACCTCTGATGCACGGCCAGACAGACTCACACTATCCCCACTACGCGTACACTACTCCCACAGTACTCCCTCCACACAGACTCACACTATCCCCACTACGCGTACACTACTCCCACAGTACTCCCTCCACACAGACTCACACTATCCCCACTACGCGTACACTACTCCCACAGTACTCCCTCCACACAGACTCACACTATCCCCACTACGCGTACACTACTCCCACAGTACTCCCTCCACACAGACTCACACTATCCCCACTACGCGTACACTACTCACTCCCACACTACCTGGTGTGTGTTGTACACTTCCTCAACAGAGTGAGGGAGTGATGCTCTATCTGCCTATCTGGTGAGGGTGGAGATGAGATGGGGGTTTGGGGCGCCGGGGCCTGTACGTTCACGTTGCAGTCTCATATCCTGTCAATACGTTGTTAATGGGCTCTGGGCCCATCGCTAGATAATGCTGCTTGAGTTGCACAGCAGCCGCGAGATAAGAGAGAGAGGCGAGCCAGAGGCGAGAGAGAGACAGAGAGTAGTAGAGAGAGAGAGATACAAGCTCACACACTCACAAATGGTTTCACTCTGCAATATGAGTACTTTTTACTTTTAGTACTTTAAGTACATTTTGATCCCGGTACTTTTGTACTTTTACTTGAGTACATTTTTAATACGGGACTTCTACATGTAACAGAGTACATCTGTATATTGCAGTATTTATTAAAGGAGCATTCAGTGATTTGGGTGATTTGGAAAACCACCCAGTCCGCCCCGGTAACAAAATGTGCACATGCACGCTCTACAGTGGGGGGAGTGCAACAGGCCAATAGCATGTGCACCAAGGCCCGCCCCCACTCGATCATGATTGGAGGAAGGCCCCACTCATCCTGATTGGATGAAGGTTTTGCCACCCGCCACCAAAACTGAAACTAGGGTTTTTTGACCCCAGGGGCTCACTGGGGACAGGGAGGAACTCCTTATATGGTCAGCACACTCTATAGTAGGGAGGATTATCCAGAAAAAATAAGTGATATTTGAATTAAGTCAAATCACTGAATATACCTTTAAGTAAACTACTTTTTAGTAGTAAAGTACTTTTTCCACCACTGCATGGCAGTGATGAGGTCAGGAGGTCAGCCATACACTGCTGGGAAGTAAATAAATAGAAATAGCAGATCTACAAGCTTGTAGCGCGGCACTCGGCTATTTTTCAATTGCTAAAGTATAACATAATGCTTAAACCATTCTGGGCGGGAACCCCTTTTGGTGTTTTAACTAAGCGTTATGTTATACTTTAGCTATTGAAAAATGGCAGATCTACAAGCTCATAGCGCGCCACCGAGTGGCGCGCTACGAGCTTGTAGGTCTGCTATTTTTTTGAAAAATCGTGAAAATGCGGCACAAATCTTTGAATATATATATATTATTTCAGAAGACTTATTTTATTTTGACGTCAGGCCTAAATGGGTTAAAACACCAAAAGGGGTTCCAGTCCTGAATGGGTTAATTTTACACTCTCTGGCATCAATGCAAATGAAAATAAAAGCCTTTTTTTATTATTATTATTATTATTATTATTTTAGCTGAGCTTATGTGGATAAGCAACCCCAGCAGGCAGAATGTCTTTAGTGTCTTTAGGAACTTTCTGGGGGGCCATAATATCGTCTGTCCAGGAAACTTTATAGGAAATGAAAAGATTAAATAAAAACTAAAATGCATCCATTGCAGTTATTATTTGGTCACAACAAGCTCTTGTCAATTATTTCCATTGGTTAAATAATTATGAAACCCACAGACAGAATTAACTAATTTCACCTCCACTTTCAACTATAGCGAAAAGCAGACGTGAGCTGGTATAGATCGGCAATGTTTGGCTATTTTTCACAGTTCAAGGTTCGAGTATAGGGCACTCATTCATGAAAAAAACAGAATTGGAGATACAAGGTTTCAGCCGGACGGACAGCAATAAGATATGGTCGAGGCATTCTCTGTAGAGCTCCATCCTTATTGTTCTTTTGTTTGTTTTAGATTTTTCTTACAGGGGCTTCACTGGATGCTTCACTGGACGCAATCAAATTAGCAAGAACATCACTGATACGAGATAATAGCCCTAAATTGAATTTCTGCTCGAGCTAACTAACCCCCCCGCCCCCACGCACGCACACACACACGCGCGCACACACACACACACACACGCACGCTCGCACGCACGCACGCACGCATGCATGCGCACACACACGCACGCACGCGCACACACACACACACACACACGCACACACACCCCCTCCTCCCTCCTGCCCGCAGTATGGGGAATCAATTACTGTGAAGAGAAAAGGAGAAGGCGGCGAACACACCCATTAAAAACACTAGTTACGGGTCCATTTGGTTCCATTTGTACATTCAGTTAAATTGCCGTCTCAGTTCTATGCATAAAATGTAATGCAATGTGACGCCTCTTGGAACTATATGAGGGTACCTCTTGGAACTATATGACGGTACCTCTTGGAACTATATGACGGTACCTCTTGGAACTATATGACGGTACCTCTTGGAACTATATGACGGTACCTCTTGGAACTATATGACGGTACCTCTTGGAACTATATGACGGTACCTCTTGGAACTATATGACGGTACCTCTTGGAACTATATGACGGTACCTCTTGGAACTATATGACGGTACCTCTTGGAACTACTGTATATGACGGTACCTCTTGGAACTACTGTATATGACGGTACCTCTTGGAACTATATGACGGTACCTCTTGGAACTATATGACGGTACCTCTTGGAACTATATGACGGTACCTCTTGGAACTATATGACGGTACCTCTTGGAACTATATGACGGTACCTCTTGGAACTACTGTATATGACGGTACCTCTTGGAACTATATGACGGTACCTCTTGGAACTATATGACGGTACCTCTTGGAACTATATGACGGTACCTCTTGGAACTATATGACGGTACCTCTTGGAACTATATGACGGTACCTCTTGGAACTATATGACGGTACCTCTTGGAACTACTGTATATGACGGTACCTCTTGGAACTATATGACGGTACCTCTTGGAACTATATGACGGTACCTCTTGGAACTATATGACGGTACCTCTTGGAACTATATGACGGTACCTCTTGGAACTATATGACGGTACCTCTTGGAACTATATGACGGTACCTCTTGTAACTATATGACGGTACCTCTTGTAACTATATGACGGTACCTCTTGGAACTATATGATGGTACCTCTTGGAACTACTGTATATGACGGTACCTCTTGGAACTATATGACGGTACCTCTTGGAACTATATGATGGTACCTCTTGGAACTACTGTATATGACGGTACCTCTTGTAACTATATGACGGTACCTCTTGGAACTATATGACGGTACCTCTTGGAACTATATGACGGTACCTCTTGTAACTATATGACGGTACCTCTTGGAACTATATGATGGTACCTCTTGGAACTATATGACGGTACCTCTTGGAACTATATGACGGTACCTCTTGGAACTATATGATGGTACCTCTTGGAACTACTGTATATGACGGTACCTCTTGGAACTATATGACGGTACCTCTTGGAACTATATGACGGTACCTCTTGGAACTATATGACGGTACCTCTTGGAACTATATGACGGTACCTCTTGGAACTACTGCGTTTTTTCTTTCTTTCACAGTTTGACTGCAGAGTTAATTAAGGCGAGACGTGGCAGGTGAAACCATCATTTAATGAAGGCGAGACATGGCAGGTGAAACCATCATTTAATTAAGGCGAGACATGGCAGGTGAAACCATCATTTAATTAAGGCGAGACATGGCAGGTGAAACCATCATTAATTAAGGCGAGACGTGGCAGGTGAAACCATCATTTAATTAAGGCGAGACGTGGCAGGTGAAACCATCATTTAATTAAGGCGAGACGTGGCAGGTGAAACCATCATTTAATTAAGGCGAGACATGGCAGGTGAAACCATCATTTAATTAAGGCGAGACGTGGCAGGTGAAACCATCATTTAATTAAGGCGAGACATGGCAGGTGAAACCATCATTTAATTAAGGCGAGACATGGCAGGTGAAACCATCATTTAATTAAGGCGAGACGTGGCAGGTGAAACCATCATTTAATTAAGGCGAGACGTGGCAGGTGAAACCATCATTTAATTAAGGCGAGACATGGCAGGTGAAACCATCATTTTTCAATGTTGAGACTTTGTGCTGTTTTGCTTCCTAAAATATATCCCGCACCGCAAAACCGCCACCACCACCACCACCACCACCACCACCGCCGCCATTGGAATGCATTGGGACTCAATTTCCCAGAACCCTTTGCATGCCAGTGCGACGGATGTTTTTTCCGATGACGTCATCAAACCGCGTCACCTATCCCACAGTGGGATAGGTCTTAAAACGTATTAAAAACGCGAATTAAGCAATGACATTAAAAATGTCTTAAAAAACTATTTCCATAATTTTTCAGTTTTCCCAAGATTATATATATTTTTAAATCAAATCTACAAGCTCATAACGCATTACGAGTGGCGATGCTTAGTGAGCTTGTAGATCGGCTATTTTCAAATAGCCGATGTTTAGGTTTAAAGTGCTCATGTGGCCTCTAGTCGCTTCTTTTGGGCTTGTTTTCGTACACCTGGTGGTGGCTTATTTCTCTCACAGAATCTGGCAACACTGACCAATTTCCATGCTCCAGGGATCCTGGCACGCTTACTGTAGAGTGATCCAAATTGATCCAATTGTGCTAATTAATTTCAATTACCTCACCGTTCCCCTTATCCACCCCCCTGCCCCCCCCCCTCCCCCCACACACACACACACACACACACATAGGCCCACAACCCATTAATGAGATCGCAAATGACGACGGTTTGCCCATTTTCGTGCACTTGTGCGAGTACACTTTCAGCGTCTTTATGGCAGCAAGTGCCAAGAATCCCGCATCTCATTTGTGAGCTCTGGCAGCCCATGGTGTCTGCTTGCTGCTCTGACGTGAACAGCAGCATGACAGCCAATTAGCGCTTAGTCCAACGTATATACTCAAGATTCTTACTTAAGTAGTAAAAGTAGCAATAGCACCACAATTGAAAATAAAAATATAAAAATATAAACTCCTTTACAAGTGAAAAAAAGCTCGTACAAGCTCGTAGCGTGGCACCGAGTGCCGCGGCGCTACAAGCTTGTAGATCTATTTTTTTTAAATATAGCAGATTATGAACTCACAACGAACGGTAATACAATACAGACCCACACCCCCACACCACGGGGCAGTATTGTTAAGCCATTTTGGGCGGGAACCCCTTTTGGTGTTCTAAGCATTATGTTATACTTTAGCTATCAAAAAATAGCAGATCTACAAGCTCATAGCGCGCCACCGAGTGGCGCGCTACGAGCTTGGGGGGTCCCTGGAACTACATATTTTCAGATGGGGGTCCGTGGCCCATTAGAGATAATTCTGGGGGTCCTTGACATGAAAAAGGTTGAGCACAACTGACATAGAAACATGGGTTTTTCAGAAAACTATTAGGATTTAGAAGCCTTTTTTTTTTATCGACCTCAGTCCAAAATGGGTTAAAGTATACAGCAGCCGCTAAGAATATAAAAAAGAAAATAGTCCCTGTGCGGATGGGATGCACTGACACAACAGCTGTGTGTGTGTGAACGGACAATATCACGGGGCTGCTTCCACTGAGAAACTACTGTAATCCATCATCTACCTCCTCACATACACACACACACACACACACACACACACACACACACACACACACACACACACACACACACACACACACGTTTATATTATTCTTGTGAGGACATAATCAGCAGTTTAGGCCGCCGATATTATGAGTGCTAATATCTAATATTTTTTCAGAACGAACGTTTTTAACTCAAATCTTTGCTTCTGGAGGATCCCTGGAACAACATATTTTCAGATGGGGGTTGGAGGCCAATTACAGATCATCTAAATGGGTTAAAAAAGAGAGAGTGCGGATATTCCCTTTTTCCAGTTCCAATATTGTCTGCTCGTTTCTCTGTCATCACTTCCAATGTCACTTGTTTATCCTGTTTGAGTTCCCTCATAGCCACTGGATACAATGTGTACTCAGACCTGAACAAGCCTTTTCTGTTTACTTAAAAGCTGGAGAGACAGTGACCCTCGTCTGTCACTGTACAAAACAATCTATCAATGATTAACCCAATTAAGACCTGAGACCAGATTCTACAAAATGTCTTCCAAATCCTAACAGTTTTCAGAAAAAAACCTGTTTCTATGTGAGTGGTTCTCAAACTTTTTCGTGTCAAGAACCCCCAAAATGATCTGTACTAGAATTTCGCCGCCCTTTGGGCGGCTCATCCTAGAGTTACGTAGCAGCGCAATATGGGGAGAAGGAAATTGCGGGAGTTGACAGACTCCACTTCATGTTTCAGCTGTGTGTTTATACCCAGTATTGTGTAGAAACGGATGGGTTATTAATTATTATTACATGGCTTGGTTGAATGCTTGATTCTGATTGGTCAATCGCTTAATTCAGCGGTGAATTATGTGTCGATAATGACCGCTCCGCTGTATAACAGACCGCTGCCTAATCAAACCCTCTGAGCACCAGCTGCGCGGCTGCGCCCGCTTGATTTACTGCTGTTTCCAACATGACAGCCATGTAAACACACACACACTAGTGACACACAAACAGCTAAACATTGCTCTTAAAAATGTTTTTGAAAACATTTGAGCGAGAAATAGACGAAGCAGGACCCGAAAATGTATTCTATTTGATCAACTCACTTCCTTGTTTTCCGACAGTGCTGCAGCCCTGCAGCGCAAACTTATGGAATACTTTTTTTGTTGTGTTTTGGGTCAATGTATTAATTTATGTTAGTTAGCCATGTAATAAGCGGGATAATATCTGGCTAGGTGGTCATTGTCGGGAGATAATTCACCGACAGGGAGTTTAACCACCGAGGCGAAGCCGAGGTGGTTACACTCCCTTACTTATTATGTGTTGTTGCGCGGCCGCCCGCACACACACACAGACACACACACACACACACACACACACACACACACACACACTCACTCACTCACTCACTCACTCACTCACTCACTCACTCACACTCACACACACACATGTGTGAAAATAAATAATAAATAATAAATAATGCGCGGAAGAACGTGGCATTAGACACACGCACACCCTGGGTAAATAGTAAGTGTACTGCGCGCGCACGCACACACACACACACACACACACACACACACACACACACACACACACTCACTCACTCACTCACTCACTCACACGCGCACTTGTCAAAATTCCTCCACAGTGTACTGTGAAGTTGTGAAGCTGTTCGGTCCAGGTTGTCCAGGTTGTACGGCAGCAGCTGCTTTAGCTGCGTTCACCAAGCGTAGTTGTGTTAGCCTGGCTAATAAGCCAGACTAATATCACACAGCTGTGTGGCGTTTGCCGTGCGATAGGCGCGTTCACCAAGCGTAGTGTAGTTGTGTGGCGTTTGCCGTGCGATAGGCGAGAGATGTGTGTGTCGGGTTGTTGCCGGCGTGTTGTTGATGGTGGTGGCCGTCATGGGTCCTTATTAGTGTAGTCTAGTCAACACGACGTGGTGGTGTGGTCGCCTGGCCGGCACAGCAGCCAGAGGGGGAGGGGGCGGAGGTAAGATGAGCTGGTGTAGAGCAGAGGTAGCGAGATTGGACATTGAGGGTCGGAAATAACGCGTGTGTCACTGTGAAGGCCGTACTATTGGACTGGCCCCATGAAGTGAACGGAGTTGGTGTAACTCGGCGAAGTGGTGACGATTTTGACGTAGGCTGGTGGTGTTGCGCAAGAATGTGTTATTTCATAAAAATGGGTATTGTACTGTAAATATGACAGTTGCATGGATGCAAAGTAGTGGTTGATGTCTGGACAGGCATGCTGTTGGTGTTGTGCATGGTGAGATGTGTGCAAACGGTGTGGTTTGGTAGGAGAAGGCGGACAAAGGATGGGGTGTTGCGCTGGCTATTAGTGTGGCAGGATTTGGCCTCAGACCCCAATCTGAAAATATGTTGTTCCGGCCAACCCCCCCCCCCCAGAAGCAAAGACATGAGTTAAAAACGCCCGCTGTGAAAGAATATATATTCAAATATTTGCACACATTTTCCTGATTTTTCCAAAATAGCAGATGTCGAGCTTGTAGATCTGCTATTTTCAACAGCTAAAGTTTAAAATAATGGTTAAAGTGGTTAAAAGCATAAAAGGTGACACAGATGCATTCCAGGTCGTTAAAATTGAACATGAAAAAAGCAGAACAATATCATGGCACCATAATATGATGAAACTCTCTTGAAACCTCAAACTTTCTACTCATATAATTATGAGAATGAAGCTGGAACTAACTGCTAAGGCAATAAAAAAGAATGTCTCCCACACAATACATCTGGTCAGTGCTTCTCTGCACCATATCACCAGCCTAGACCATATTAGCCAGCTGCGCCTCACACTTAATTAATCCATTTTGGGCGGGAACCCCATTTGGTGTTGTAAACATTATGTTATAATTTAGCTATTGAAAAATAGCAGACCTACAAGCTCATAGCGCGCCACCGAGTGGCGCGCTACGAGCTTGTAGGTCTTCTATTTTTTTTAAATCGTTAAAATGTGGCGCAAATCTTTGAATATACATTCTGTCAGAGCGTTTTTAACTCAAATCTTTGCTTCCGGGGAGTCCCTGGAACAACATATTTTCAGATGGGGGTCGGCGGCCAATTTCATATAATTCTGGGGGTCCATCACATGAAATGGTTTGAGAACCACTGACACAGAAACATAGGTTTTTCAGAAAACCGTCAGGGTTTAGAAGGCCTTTGTAGAATCTTGCGTCAGGTGGAAATGGGTTAACTTATAGCTGGGTACATGTGTGGCATTGTGGGAGCTACAATAGCACTTCTACCCAGGTTCAAATCCTGGGTAGAAGAGGAAAGTTACATAGTGCTGCTTTTATGTATATTATGTCACGTATTTGGTGGAATAGACAGCATAGCTATTCAATGCTATTCAAACTGCAGAGCTCAGGAACCTGACATTACATACATCGGAAACTGTGGAGGGCAGCGATCCAGGAATCCCGAGTGAGTCGGTGGTGTTGGCTGGACCTCACTCTCTCTCGCAGTAACTATAAGTGACTAACTAAGAGTGGTATTGCTATACTTCTTCCACTGACAGTCAGCTGGGTACACGTGTATCACTGTGTGAGCTACAATAGGCCATTATCAGCCAGTTAAAGACCTCCATCAGAGCCAGACACCGCCTGATTGTCCTCTCTCTCTCTCTCTCTCTCTATCCCAGGGAGAGAGACCAGACCATGCAGTCAGATTGTCCTCTCTCTCTCTCTCTCTCTCTCTCTCTCTCTCTCTCTCTCTCTCTCTCTCCCAGGGAGAGAGACCAGACCATGCAGTCAGTCAGTAATGTCTCTCTCTCTCTCTCTCTCTCTCTCTCTCTCTCTCTCTCTCTCTCTCTCTCTCTCTCTCTCTCTCTCTCTCTCTCTCTCTCTCTCTCTCTCTCTCTCTCTCTCCCTCCCCCAGGGAGAGAGACCAGACCATGCAGTCAGTCAGTAATGAGCAGGCCAGAGGCTCATTAAAGGCCTCAAAGACACAGTGGAGCCCTAATGAAGCTCACTGCCTGCCACTGGAAAACAGTCTCCTGAGCTGAGACTTCAAATGCGTGTGTGCGCGCCGTACTTGCGTGCGTGCGTGCGTGCGTGCGTGCGTGCGTGCGTACAGCCATAAGGACCGGACCGGCCTTCAGGAAAGAGCTGTCCTTTTGACCAGTGCAAGAAATACTTTTCTATTAATATTGCTTAAAGGAACACTTTATCTGCATAATATTGTAGCTGTCGGGGCAGAAACCTCCTAAACCTTTTATCTTTTATTTATTATTTTTCGTAAATTAACACATACTTGGACGGGAACCCCTTTTGGTGTTTTAACTAAGCATTATGTTATACTTTAGCTATTGAAAAATAGCAGATCTACAAGCTCATAGCGCGCCACCGAGTGGTGTGCTACGAGCTTGTAGGTCTGCTATTTTTGAAAAATCGTGAAAATGCGGCACAAATCTTTGAATATATATTCTTTCTGAAGACTTTTTTTTTTATTTCGACATCAGGCGTAGATGGACATACTAAAACACATACTTGGTCATACGACAGCTTCACACAAAAGTATAGCAAAAGTAGCAAGCTTGAACTGGCTTGTCGATCTCTGGCTCTCTGGTCCCTGGCTCAAAATCTTTTCAGACGGGAGTCTACGGTCAAATAATCCCCAAATATAATTGGGGGGTCCTTGAGAACAAGTAACCTGACTCCGCCAGATGGGGCAGCAGAGAGTACACTGGGTTCCTTACTCTCTGCTGCCCCAGCTGGCGGAGTCAGGTTAGAGAACTAGGGCTTCAGGGATAAACACTCAATAAATATGATCGTCTCGTCTCTGTCGGGTGGAGGAAAACTCATATGTCCAAAACTGTTCCTTTTCAGGATTTCAAATTCAAAAGTGGCAAACATAGCAGATCTACAAGCTCAAACATAGCAGATCTACAAGCTCAAACATAGCAGATCTACAAGCTCAAACATAGCAGATCTACAAGCTCAAACATAGCAGATCTACAAGCTCAAAATGCAGACTGCTATGCTACTGCTACACAACGATCTACAACGTGTCGATGTAGATAGGCTACCGTATTTGAACTATTTTAAAATGTTTTTTCAAGATAGTAAAATATGGCAAAGCAGTTTGGGATAAAAGGGTAAGTGTCACGGTCCGTGACGTGTTATGTTTTCTTGTGTACTCTTGTTCTTGGTTTTAGTTATTGTTTTACCTTTCTGTTGTGTTCCTGTGATTTTGTAGTATTGTTTTCCTTGTGTCTTAGTTCCAGTTTGAGTTTCACCTTTAACTTGTGTACCTTTTATTTTGTAGTATTGTTTTGTGCCTTCCTGTCTGCCCCTGTAGTCCTGTACATGTCTTGTCAAACCTTGTGATTAGTCTAGTTTTCTCCACCTGTGTCTTGTGAGTCTCCCAGCCTATCCCTGTGTTGATTTGTCAGTTGTTCACCTGTGTCTAGTTAGTCCTTGTCTATAAGTATGCCCTTGTGTTTTCAGTTCTTTGTTCGTTCGTAAAATGTTGTCAGTGTTATTTAGCTCCTCATGGTTCTAGTTTATTGTCCTAGTCCTAGTGTTATTTCTTGCTCCTAGTGTTCCCTAGTTTATTCTTGTTCCTGTGTTTGTTCCTGTTCCTCTGGTTTTTCGTTAATAAACCACTGTGCACTCGACCTGCCTTGTGTCTGCCTCATCCTCTGTCCTGCGCTTGGGTCCTACACACCTCTGACTCTGATCGTGACAGTAAGGCGCTTGGGTCCTACACACCTCTGACTCTGATCGTGACAGTAAGGCTTGGGTCCTACACACCTCTGACTCTGATCGTGACAGTAAGGCGTGGGTCCTACACACCTCTGACTCTGATCGTGACAGTAAGGCGCTTGGGTCCTACACACCTCTGACTCTGATCGTGACAGTAAGGCTTGGGTCCTACACACCTCTGACTCTGATCGTGACAGTAAGGCTTGGGTCCTACACACCTCTGACTCTGATCGTGACAGTAAGGCTTGGGTCCTACACACCTCTGACTCTGATCGTGACAGTAAGGCTTGGGTCCTACACACCTCTGACTCTGATCGTGACAGTAAGGCTTGGGTCCTACACACCTCTGACTCTGATCGTGACAGTAAGGCTTGGGTCCTACACACCTCTGACTCTGATCGTGACAGTAAGGCTTGGGTCCTACACACCTCTGACTCTGATCGTGACAGTAAGGCTTGGGTCCTACACACCTCTGACTCTGATCGTGACAGTAAGGCGCTTGGGTCCTACACACCTCTGACTCTGATCGTGACAGTAAGGCTTGGGTCCTACACACCTCTGACTCTGATCGTGACAGTAAGGCGCTTGGGTCCTACACACCTCTGACTCTGATCGTGACAGTAAGGCTTGGGTCCTACACACCTCTGACTCTGATCGTGACAGTAAGGCTTGGGTCCTACACACCTCTGACTCTGATCGTGACAGTAAGGCTTGGGTCCTACACACCTCTGACTCTGATCGTGACAGTAAGGCTTGGGTCCTACACACCTCTGACTCTGATCGTGACAGTAAGGCTTGGGTCCTACACACCTCTGACTCTGATCGTGACAGTAAGGCTTGGGTCCTACACACCTCTGACTCTGATCGTGACAGTAAGGCTTGGGTCCTACACACCTCTGACTCTGATCGTGACAGTAAGGCTTGGGTCCTACACACCTCTGACTCTGATCGTGACAGTAAGGCTTGGGTCCTACACACCTCTGACTCTGATCGTGACAGTAAGGCTTGGGTCCTACACACCTCTGACTCTGATCGTGACAGTAAGGCTTGGGTCCTACACACCTCTGACTCTGATCGTGACAGTAAGGCTTGGGTCCTACACACCTCTGACTCTGATCGTGACAGTAAGGCTTGGGTCCTACACACCTCTGACTCTGATCGTGACAGTAAGGCTTGGGTCCTACACACCTCTGACTCTGATCGTGACAGTAAGGCTTGGGTCCTACACACCTCTGACTCTGATCGTGACAGTAAGGCTTGGGTCCTACACACCTCTGACTCTGATCGTGACAGTAAGGCTTGGGTCCTACACACCTCTGACTCTGATCGTGACAGTAAGGCTTGGGTCCTACACACCTCTGACTCTGATCGTGACAGTAAGGCTTGGGTCCTACACACCTCTGACTCTGATCGTGACAGTAAGGCTTGGGTCCTACACACCTCTGACTCTGATCGTGACAGTAAGGCTTGGGTCCTACACACCTCTGACTCTGATCGTGACAGTAAGGCTTGGGTCCTACACACCTCTGACTCTGATCGTGACAGTAAGGCTTGGGTCCTACACACCTCTGACTCTGATCGTGACAGTAAGGCTTGGGTCCTACACACCTCTGACTCTGATCGTGACAGTAAGGCGCTTGGGTCCTACACACCTCTGACTCTGATCGTGACAGTAAGGCGCTTGGGTCCTACACACCTCTGACTCTGATCGTGACAGTAAGGCGCTTGGGTCCTACACACCTCTGACTCTGATCGTGACAGTAAGGCTTGGGTCCTACACACCTCTGACTCTGATCGTGACAGTAAGGCTTGGGTCCTACACACCTCTGACTCTGATCGTGACAGTAAGGCTTGGGTCCTACACACCTCTGACTCTGATCGTGACAGTAAGGCTTGGGTCCTACACACCTCTGACTCTGATCGTGACAGTAAGGCGCTTGGGTCCTACACACCTCTGACTCTGATCGTGACAGTAAGGCGCTTGGGTCCTACACACCTCTGACTCTGATCGTGACAGTAAGGCGCTTGGGTCCTACACACCTCTGACTCTGATCGTGACAGTAAGGTGTGCCCAAAATAGGGCCAAAAAAGTTAAAATGTGGAGATAAGAGGTTTCTGCCCAACAGTGACGATAAGGAAGGAACATGGGCCCTCCTGTGGGGCCCCTGTGGGCCCTCCTGTGGGGCCCCTGTGGGCCCTCCTGTGGGGCCCCTGTGGGCCCTCCTGTGGGGGCCCTGTGGGCCCTCCTGTGGGGCCCCTGTGGGCCCTCCTGTGGGGGCCCTGTGGGCCCTCCTGTGGGGGCCCTGTGGGCCCTCCTGTGGGGCCCCTGTGGGCCCTCCTGTGGGGGCCCTGTGGGCCCTCCTGTGGGGCCCCTGTGGGCCCTCCTGTGGGGGCCCTGTGGGCCCTCCTGTGGGGCCCCTGTGGGCCCTCCTGTGGGGCCCCTGTGGGCCCTCCTGTGGGGCCCCTGTGGGCCCTCCTGTGGGGGCCCTGTGGGCCCTCCTGTGGGGCCCCTGTGGGCCCTCCTGTGGGGCCCCTGTGGGCCCTCCTGTGGGCCCTCCTGTGGGACTGGAGCTGAAGTTGCAGTGTCAGGCACACAGAGGCCGACCGACCAGGACTCGGGAGATAGACCGAGCTGGAATATACTCCGTGTTGATCCTTTCCTTGACGTGCTGAATTTCCCACTTTTATTTACCGGGTCGTGAAGCGCTATCGAGCGAGCAACCGGGCCATTTGTTTCACTTTTTATTCTTTATGATGACACTGGTTTTCGCTTCGAGCAGCACCATTTCTACTGAAGTGAAACTTTGACCGGGTATGAGTTATGTCTCCTGAATTGCTACATCAACCACACAGCCTTCCTGTGGTGGTACAAAAATATGACTAAGGAGTAAGGAAGGACTCCCCCCACGCTCTCTCTCTCTGATTCACGGCAAAAGAGAAAAAGTGCAACTTCCAGCAAGTTCCTCTCCCCGGGCCACCCAACCCTCCCGAACCTGAAAAAAGAAGAAACGACCAAAGCTATTCCGCTTTACAGGCCGAACAATAAAAACACAAAAACAACTCACCCCTATAATACCACAAAAAGCATGACCCTTGCACAAACCATACTTAAATACTTATAGTTGTGTCAACTCCTCTGGTAGACTGAAGTTGTTTCATGTTTTTTTGCCTGTCTGGGCTATTAGTTTTGGGAGTAGCCCAGCTGGTCTGAACTGTTGCTCTGCCTTTGAACAAGGATGGAGGAGTGCGAATACTGCAGGGAGTATTGTCTGAATCATACATGGGCAACTGGCGGCCCGGGGGCCACATGCGGCCCCCACCTTCACTTAATGCGGCCCTCAGATTAATTTCAGAATACTGATATGTTATTGATTTCAGCTGTTCACAATTCCAAACATGCAAACATGACCCGCTTTAATTACTTAGTCTAAATTAGCAGCTTGCCGAGTAGTATTACAAATAATGTTAGTCTTTTTTATGTCCAAAATATTTGTATTCGTTCAAATGACTTTTCAGGAAATCAATTCAAATATAGCAAAAATAGCTGATCTACAAGTTCAAAACGTGATGCGTTTTGAACTTGTAGATCGGCTATTTTTGCTACGGCATGCATGCAATGTGGCCCCTCTGGAGATGAGTGGTGCTGTACTGTACTCGTGCTGTAGTAATACTGTACACACACTGTGTGTGTGTGTGTGTGTGTGTGTGTGTGTGTGTGTGTGTGTGTGTGTGTGTGTGTGTGTGTGTGTGTGTGTGTGTGTGTGCGTGCGTGCGTGCGTGCGTGCGTGCGTGCGTGCGTGCGTGCGTGCGTGCGTGCGTGCGTGCGTGCGTGCGTGCGTGCGTGCGTGCGTGCGTGCGTGCGGCTGCGCAACAGTGACACTTGGTGGTCAACAAACGCTATTTCCGTTCTCGGACGGACAGACAGACAGACACAGCCAGGGACACACATAGCTGTCTATAGGAGTGGCTGGCGCCACTCAAAAATAGCAAAACCACAATGTAGAAATACCCTGTTGGACATTGTATTTGAGTAATGGCAGGCAGGGCACAGACAGAAACATTGTATTTGAGTAATGGCAGGCAGGGCACAGACAGAAACATTGTATTTGAGTAATGGCAGGCAGGGCACAGACAGAAACACATTGTATTTGAGTAATGGCAGGCAGGGCACAGACAGAAACACTCACCGAGAGTTTGGGTGCCCAGCAGCGCACACAGCAGGAGGAGGAGGGTCAGCATGATCTTCTGGAGGAAGAGGAGGAAGAGGAGGAGGAGGAGGAAGGGGTTGTCACAGCACGGAGATGACCTCTTCAGACACGGTGGCACTGCAGGGACGAGAGAGAGAGAAAACATCTGATGAGGCTTCATGCCTAAACCTGAGCACTGTAGCATAGTGATGTAATGGTGGTAAATGGCAAATGGTGCATTTATATAGCGCCTTTATCCAAGGCGCTTTACATGCAGTGCATTACATTCACCCATTCACACACACATTCATACACCGATTGCGGCGGAAGCCATGCAAGGTACCAACCAGCACATCGGGAGCAATTTGGGGTTCAGTGTCTTGCCCAAGGACACTTCGACATGTAGACAGGAGGAGCCGGGATTCGAACCGCCGACCCATGGATCATTGGACGACCTGCTCTACCTCCTGAGCCACAGTCGCCACCATGGTGGCTACTCATGACGGAAAGAGAGAGCGCAGAACATGAGTTCTAGTTGGTAGTTGCGTTGCAAATCATTGGTGAGGAGGACTGGGCTTACATTACAGCATCCGACCAATGCATTCTCCAAAGAGTAGTTTAGTTGGGAGCATGTGTCAGTTTTTACTGAGCCCTGCGTTCCCTCAGCCCCTGGAGGCAGCATAGGGTACTGAGCCCTGCGTTCCCTCAGCCCCTGGAGGCAGCATAGGGTAATGAGCCCTGCGTTCCCTCAGCCCCTGGAGGCAGCATAGGGTACTGAGCCCTGCGTTCCCTCAGCCCCTGGAGGCAGCATAGGGTAATGAGCCCTGCGTTCCCTCAGCCCCTGGAGGCAGCATAGGGTACTGAGCCCTGCGTTCCCTCAGCCCCTGGAGGCAGCATAGGGTACTGAGCCCTGCGTTCCCTCAGCCCCTGGAGGCAGCATAGGGTACTGAGCCCTGCGTTCCCTCAGCCCCTGGAGGCAGCATAGGGTACTGAGCCCTGCGTTCCCTCAGCCCCTGGAGGCAGCATAGGGTACTGAGCCCTGCGTTCCCTCAGCCCCTGGAGGCAGCATAGGGTACTGAGCCCTGCGTTCCCTCAGCCCCTGGAGGCAGCACAGGGATGAGGGAATGGAGGAAGGCAGGCACATCAAACCCCCTGAGTTGGGCAGGTTTCTGGGCAAAGAGCAGAACAAACTGCAAAAAGTTAAACCTCGCACACTATACTACTAAGCCTCAGTGAGTTATACTTAGTTGCGCGTCAGTGTTGTGCGCTTTCTGAGCTTGTAGATCTGCTCATTTCATTCAGTGCACGACACCCGACACACAACTAAATCAGCCTTTAGGCTTCAATTCAGACACATTCCATTGGTGACGTCTAGAGCTCGCATTCTTCATCTGACTGATGATGAGCCCACGGCACAATAGATACTGTAGATAAGATAAGATAAGATTGTTTCTTTGTTTAGAATTTACAATTTAGGCATTTAGCAGACGCTCTTAATCCAGAGCGATTTACAATAAGCAAAAACAAAAAGAATGGCAATACATCACATACATAAAAAGTAGTTATCATGAAACATGCGTAAGCTAAGAGCGTACCAGTGGAATATCTAATGAAACTATACATATAAACTATACATACTATACTATACATATATGCTATAAAGTGCTATAAAATACAAGTCTGTATAAGTCTGTATAAAATGCTATCTAAGTCTACGTAAAGTTCTATCTAAGGGGCTAGGGTAAGTGCTACGGGCCATGATGGAGTCTGAAGAGGTGGGTTTTCAGATTACGGCGGAAGATTGGGAGTGAGGCTGCAGTTCTGATTGTAATGGGAAGTGCATTCCATAGTTTTGGAGCCAGAAGGGAGAAGAGTTTGGGACGTGTGGAGCGTTGTCCCGGCGTTTTTAGTGAAGGTACTTCCAGCTTCCCCACGTTGGCTGATCTGAGTGCGCGGTTCGATCATACTTGCAAGATATGGGGGAGCCATACCTTTGGTTGCTTTGAATGCCAGTATCAGAGTTTTGTATTCTGTGCGGGCAGCGACCGGGAGCCAATGGAGGGAGCGGAGAAGGGGGGGGAGACGTGTGAGAATTTTGGCTGGTTGAAGACCAAGCGAGCTGCGGCATTTTGGATCAGTTGGAGAGGCTTAAGTGCACATGTTTGTTTGTTTGTTGTAATATAAGGCACACACTACACACACACACACAGCCACAGCCCTCTGCTGACTTCATCCAAGCAGCTTCAAACTAATATTAATTTACATTTATTTAGCACACTCTTAATCTGACTTACAGTAAGTAAGAACAACACAATCAAATACATATAAATAGTCATCAAGGACCATAAGCAAGTAGAATATCTGTACAATAAAACAATACGAGTATACACTATCGAGTGCTATGTTTATAAAATGCTATCTAAGTCACATATGTTTAGCCTTTGCCTAGTGTGCTACGGCAAGTGCTACAGGCTAAGAAAGACGTGGGTTTTCAGACTTTTTCAGACTACGGTGGAATATTGGGAGTGAGTCTGCAGTTCTGATTGCAATGGGAAGTTCATTCCATAGTTTTGGAGCCAGAAGGGAGAAGAGTCTGGGACGTGTGGAGCGTATCAAGGAGATGAATGTGAATATTACTCCAGTCACTGGAGTCCAGTGTGTACTTATAATAACGTCTTCGTTCCCTTTTAGGTCAGGCCTTACTGTCTTTCCAGTCACATGTACTAGATCATGTGTGTACGGATGGATGTAAGTGTGTGATTCATCCTTGGCCTTATGACACACAACAGTTTGTTCTAACGATCTATTCTAGAATGAAGAAGTCACTTCATGCTTGTGACTATGACACAAGCTCCCATGGTGTTGGAAACCTTGTATCTCCATATCTCAACCTCTTACAGGTTGTTTTTTTACCCTGCTATGTCATACTAGTGTCACGCAGAAGTAGCAAGAATAGCCGATCTACAGGGGGCACGGTGGCACAGTCGGTAGTGCTGTCGCCTCACAGCTAGAAGGTCCTGGGTACGATTCCCGCTGGGGACGCTGCGGGCGTGTTCTCTCCTCCGGGAGGCATACTATGGTCCGACGGAGCATTGGTTCGACATGTGTCCGCACCTAGGTTTGGGTTTGAGGTGGGTTGTTGTGTTTCGGACCAATGACTAGTCGGACCAAACACATGCTCTCCTCTCCTCCGCGTCATCAGTGCCCATACCCGAGGCGGGGTTGGCAAAAGGGCCTTTCTGTGTGGAGTTTGCATGTTCTCCCCGTGTCCCCTAAGGTAGGTACCCTCACATGTTCTCCCCGTGTCCCCTAGGGTAGGTACCCTCACATGTTCTCCCCGTGTCCCCTAGGGTAGGTACCCTCACATGTTCTCCCCGTGTCCCCTAGGGTAGGTACCCTCACATGTTCTCCCCGTGTCCCCTAGGGTAGGTACCCTCACATGTTCTCCCCGTGTCCCCTAGGGTAGGTACCCTAAACTAAACAAACTGCCTCCCCCTGGCCAGCCGGGGCGCCTGATGGTGGGGAAAGGAACTGGTCGGAATAACGTGTTCCTCTCACGCGCTACGTCCAGCCGGGGAAACTCCCCACTGTCAGGTGAAAAGAAGCAGCTTGGACTCCTCATGCATAGAAGGAGGTACCTAGGTACCCTCACAAAAAACATGCAGTAATCCTGGTCTCTAAACGGCCTCCCCCTGGCCAGCCGGGGCGCCTGATGGAGGGGAAAGGAACTGGTCGGAATAACGTGTTCCTTCCACGCGCTACGTCCAGCCGGGGGAACTCCCAACTGTCAGGTGAAAAAAAGCAGCTTGGACTCCTCATGCATAGAAGGTCATAGAAGCATGAGGTCCGTCCGCTGCCCTCCACGGGTTGGCAGATGGATTGTAGTGCCCAGGATTACATTAGATAACTGGGTGAAAAAATGGGTTGCGAAATCGTGGGATAAAAAAAGATTATAATAAAAAAAAAAGAATAGCCGATCTACAAGCTTCGTGCCGTGAGCCTGTAGATCTGCTATTTTAGCTAATTTAGAAAAATGGATACCGGTGAAAGTGACTGTGAGTTTTATGAAAAGTAGGACATGAGAGGAACAGACAGACAGACAGAAGAGGAGTTATTGGGGGGAGGGGGAGTGCAATGAGACCTTTAGAGTATATATGAATAGAGACGTCACCCGAGTTCTCCTCCATCCACTTGCATTAAGTTGCTCAAAAGCGCATGAGGCGATTTCACTCCTCCTTCCTTGTAGGAACAGAGTGTATTCTGGGATTGATTGGGCCAAACTCATGAACGCGCTGCCATTGCACTGAAACCGCGTTCACGTGTCATCATGAACGTGCGCAATGATAGTCAACGGACCAGCGCGTTCATGTGTTTGGGCCCACGCTGCAATACCAAATTCGGCCACTATGTCCATTGCGCCTCAGGGTTTCCTCCGGGTGCCGTCTCTATTCATATATACTCTAAGAATGAGACAGAGAGAGAGACAGGAAGGGTGAACGCAGTGAGACAGAGAGAGAGACAGGGAGGGGGAGCACAGTGAGACAGACAGGGGAGGGGGTGGGGTACTATAAAAGTGACATAGTCAGCGTGTTGTGGTTTGGGAAATGTGGTAAAAAACACTATAGAGTGAGTTGGGGATTCCATCCTATGACTCTGCTTCTTATAACTAAGGCCAAACGGAATCTGCAGGTTTTTTTCTGTTTTTCTGAGGTGACTCCGGAGGAAAATCTGCGGGATTCTGCGGAGTGTTTTTTTTTTCTTTTAAGGTTTTAGACAGTTATCCAGGACTATAATCAATGTGTTTAGAGCAAATATGGTTCATATGGTTATAAGTTATATAACCATATGAAAAGACTAACCTAGAACTGATCTCACTGATCTCACTGATCTCTACCTTTGAGAAGTAGCCTTTCTTTGCTACAGAGATTATTTTATAAATCTATTCAACATCTAAGGCAAACATTCCATTGGAAATGTATGAACGATTTGGTTTCTTTTATACTCTCTCAGAGTTACGACGGGTTGTCGGTGGAAAGTACAGAAGGTGAGCAATGATCTATCAGTATATCAACCATGCTCTCACTGCGTGCTTGGTGCTCTGATGAGAGATTTATCCTCACTGGCACTACAGAAGGAAAGGAGCAGTTAGGTCTGCATCCTATCCTCACACGTTACGTATTGTACTGTATTGTCATTAGCAAGTCATCAACACATCCTCCCGTGTGTCTGCGCTACCCATCCCATCCTGCTCTTCCTTCCCTGCTAGGAGGGTGGTCAGTCTGACTGTGTCCTGACTCTGTGAAGCTAGGAGGGTGGTCAGTCTGACTGTGTCCTGACTCTGTGAAGCTAGGAGGGTGGTCAGTCTGACTGTGTCCTGACTCTGTGAAGCTAGGAGGGTGGTCAGTCTGACTGTCCTCTGACTCTGTGAAGCTAGGAGGGTGGTCAGTCTGACTGTCCTCTGACTCTGTGAAGCTAGGAGGGTGGTCAGTCTGACTGTGTCCTCTGACTCTGTGAAGCTAGGAGGGTGGTCAGTCTGACTGTGTCCTGACTCTATGAAGCTAGGAGGGTGGTCAGTCTGACTGTGTCCTGCCTCTGTGAAGCTAGGAGGGTGGTCAGTCTGACTTTGTCCTCTGACTCTGTGAAGCTAGGAGGGTGGTCAGTCTGACTGTGTCCTCCTGGCTCTGTGAAGCTAGGAGGGTGGTCAGTCTGACTGTGTCCTGACTCTGTGAAGCTAGGAGGGTGGTCAGTCTGACTATGTCCTGTCTCTGTGAAGCTAGGAGGGTGGTCAGTCTGACTGTGTCCTCTGACTCTGTGAAGGCTAGGAGGGTGGTCAGTCTGACTGTGTCCTGACTCTGTGAAGCTAGGAGGGTGGAGGCTAGGAGGCCGCCATCATGCGGCATGGCCGCATGATGGCGGCACCTTCGTCAAACCTTCGTCATCGTCAAAATACATTTTTTATATGATAGTTTTATCGTGCATGCTACATAATCCAAATCATTTATTTCTAGCGATCATCTTATATGATTTTGCCTATAAGCCACGGTACAATACACTATTTTGATTATCATGCAAGCGCAATATTATATAGATTTAGTAGTATAATGAATTAGCTTAGCTTTGCGGCCTGCATTACACCACCCTTCCCCCAGCGGCGCGGAAAAGTAATACAAAAAAACAGGGATCATAATAAACGATAAAACAATACTGAATAGATGGGGGAAAAAGTAATGGAACATTTCTCATAATATATAGCATATAAACCACGGTACAATACGTTCATTTGATCATCATGCAAGCTCAATACAGATCTATTTGAAAGCCCCATTGGTTCGCTTAGGACTCCACCGCTGTAGCAGTGGGGGGGGGGATACAACGATGGACACTTTGCTTTGCTTTGATGTGTGTTGGCTACAATGTGTTGGCTGAAATGGATCAACACTGAATAGATGGATGTGTTGGCCACAATTCGTATGTGATTGGCTACATTTTTGTATGAAGGAATGTAATTGTAGCGTGCACTCCAGCTAAATGATTATTTATTTGTACATATTTAGAACCGGGTGATGAGGAGTGGCACGATGATGAAGATGAGGTGAACAGTGATGTGGATGGAGGTGAGTAACTAGAGAGCTAAATAACTTGTGGATGTGGCTAAAGTCTGTCTGCATTTGGCACTATGGAGAACGCTACACCATGCCTCTAATTGATTGAAATGGTTGTTGTTTTACAGATGATGAACAGCCCATCATCTCGACAGCTGCAGATGCTGCCCCTGTGCCCATGGAAGCAGGTATAAATACAATGCACAGAACAAAATCATGTATATCATTTTATAGTCTCATCACATGTTACAGCTCCACCAGATGTATTCTACATGAATAAAAACAATGTTTTTTATGCTAATAATTGTGTATTCCTGTAATTTAGGTGATGCCAACTCAACGGCTTCGCCAGGGTGGTCTGCTGGTGGGTGGGAGCCACAGGACATCCCGTTTACTGGAGAGCCGGGTGTTCACTGTGACCTCAGTGCAGAGAGTGATCCAGTGGACTTCTTTGAGCTGTTGCTGACCGATGAGCTGCTCCAGTATATTTGCGATGAGACCAACAGATATGCAGCGCAGTCCATCGCAATGGTGTGTATTGTGTATATTCCACATTGATGTTTTCCCAAATTGATGACTTTGTTGTAATTTCTGCAAATAAATCTAACTTATATATCTATCTATCTAGATCCAGGACCCACTCCCACACTCCACAGTGAAGAAATGGACGGATGTCTCTGTGATAGAGTTGAAGAATTTCTTCGGGCTCTTTTTCCTGACGGGCCTTGTGAGGAAGCCAACCCTTGTGTCATACTGGTCCCGGCGTAAGGCTAATGAGACACAGCAGTTCAGGCGCACCATGAGCCTGACCCGGTTTCTGCTGCTCAAGCGGTTCCTTCACTTCAGTGACCAGGAGACTCCAGACACAGCGGACCGCATGTACAAAGTCAGATATCTTGTGAACTACCTTCTGGCCCGGTTTCAGTCCATGTACACCCCAGAGAAGAACATATCCATCGACGAAGGTGTTATGCTATGGAAGGGAAGACTGGCTTGGAAGTGCTATAATCCGCTGAAGCCAGTGAAATGGGGAATTAAATCCTACTGCCTAGCCGATTCAGCGACGGGCTACCTCTGGAACATGAAGCCATATACCGGAGTAGGCTGTGGGCTGGACACAACCGTGATGGAGCTTCTCGGACCGTTGTCCAACAAAGGCTACCATTTGTACATGGACAATCTGTACAACTCAGTGAACAGGTGTATTATGCTACTGTCTTTGGGAACCCATGTATGTGGGACGATGAGGAAGAACAGGGGGGAACCACCGGAGATGAAGCGGCTTAGCAAACCAGGCGACATGAAGCTGGGCGAGACTCTGATGCGCCACAACAATGACGGGGTGATGCTGTTGGCTTGGCGGGACAAGAAGGTTGTCAAAATGTGCAGCACCATCCACCCACACACGATGGTCACAGTCACTGAGAGGCGTAAGAAAGCCAGAGTGACGCCAGGCGAGCCAGTCAGGGATAAAAAAATTAAGCCACATTGTGTCAACGAGTACAACAAGTACATGAATGGTGTGGACAAACTAGACCAACATATCTCCTACTACCCGTTTGCCCGTAAGTCCTACAAGTGGCCTGTGAAGTTTGTCTTTTACATGTTTCAGATGGTGATGTACAATGCGTTCGTGTTGCACAAACTCAAACAGGGCAGGACAAAAACTCTCCTGGACTATATCATGTTGGTGGTGGAGAGGTGGACATCACTGAGACCAGGGAGGCCGGAGGAGGAGGAGGAGGAGGAGGAGGAGGAGGCGGCGGCGGAGGGGGCAGTGGGGGGTGATCGTCCATATAGGGCAAGAGCAGGTGACGAGAATAGGAGACTTGAGGTGCATTTGCGTGGCCATGTGCCAGTGAGAATTGACAAGAGAACCTGCAGGCTCCACCTGCTCAGTAACGGTCCCAATGGTAGACCACTCCGGCATATGACCCTGTATTACTGCCCTGATTGTGAGGTGCCCTTGTGTTTGTTCCCATGCTTCTTCGTTTACCACAAGGACAAGAATATCAAGCACTACTTTGAATAACTGTTCTCTTTTTTTTTCTTTTCTTATTTTGAAAGTCTACACCCTCAACGTCAATAGAACTGTAACTACCCTGTATACCCTACACACACACTGTCAACGTCAAATAGAACTGTACCCTGTATAGCCTACACATACAATGTCAACGTCAAAATAGTGTAACAGTGCGGCTAAGCTGCTTCATCTCCGGTGGTTCAGGGGGGGAGGGGGGGTGGGTGTCCTACACACACACTGTCAACGTCAAATAGAACTGTACCCTGTATAGCCTACACATACAATGTCAACGTCAAAATAGTGTAACAGTGCGGCTAAGCTGCTTCATCTCCGGTGGTTCAGGGGGGGAGGGGGGGTCGGTGTCCTACACACACACTGTCAACGTCAAATAGAACTGTACCCTGTATAGCCTACACATACAATGTCAACGTCAAAATAGTGTACAGTATGTACACTATGTATTGCATTAGTATTTATTTATTTTCTGTAATTATTTTAAATTATAATGTTTATGTTCTGGTTATGTTCTGAAGAAATAAAAGTGCACTTTTCCAATTTGAGATACCTGTCGGGCTATTTTTACACTATTCTGAGGTTTATGGTTTGACTAAGCGAGTTTCAACTGTGATTTACTCTGTAATTGTAGATGGTAAGAACCCAATTTTTTTATTATAATGCAGTATACATTCAAGTCTATATTTTGATACATATCATGGGCACCAAGTCATATCAAAACAATGTCCTTGGATGTGTTTTTTTTATCAAAACTGTGTTTCTTCGTAACAGGTTTTTGAGATTAATGCATGAATATACAAGGTACTGGTAAGACTATGTAGACATGGTATATATCAAAATGTGCGTTAGAATGTCTACATTTACCCAAAAAAGAATTTGAGTTTCTATCACGTTCCAATGCAGAGCTATGGGAACTTTTAGCTGGATAGGTCAGATTGGTCCTGACTGACCATGCTATTTATAGATGGCAAAATATCTACAGTGGTACATGTGAGAAACTTTTTTCTTTTTCTTTTTTTAACTAGACAACTCACCCTTTAAAATGAGATATGGCATGGGTGTGTACGCCCAGCAGAAAAAAAGTTCTTTAGAAAATAAAACTTCAACTGGTCATAACTTTTTTTGGTTGTCCTAGAAACAGAAAACAGTGTAAATGCAGGCTCTTTTAAATGGCTTCCAACACAAGAACTAAACATTTTATCAACTCAGTTCATTTTTTTCCTGTAAGCAGACAAGTCAAGCTTTCTCTGAAGGTCTTTCGTTGTCACACATTCACAACAGAGAATTTTCAATAAATCATTCAAAAACGCCATTCTGCCATAGAGAAGTCTACAAACTATATAGAAATCCTTGAAACTCTCAAAGAGTTAAGGGACCCATACAAGTGTGTCCGCGACCCACAAATGGACCCACTGCTGTAGTGGTAACGATATGAGGACTTCTTCCACACACAGTACAGTATGAGTCAGTCTGTAGTGTAACGATATGAGGACTTCTTCCACACACAGTACAGTATGTGTCAGTCTGTAGTGTAACGATATGAGGACTTCTTCCACACACAGTACAGTATGTGTCAGTCTGTAGTGTAACGATACGAGGACTTCTTCCACACACAGTACAGTATGTGTCAGTCTGTAGTGTAACGATATGAGGACTTCTTCCACACACAGTACAGTATGTGTCAGTCTGTAGTGTAACGATACGAGGACTTCTTCCACACACAGTACAGTATGTGTCAGTCTGTAGTGTAACGATATGAGGACTTCTTCCACACACAGTACAGTATGTGTCAGTCTGTAGTGTAACGATATGAGGACTTCTTCCACACACAGTACAGTACGTACAGTCTGCCTGTGCCCATGCAGCATGAACGGAGCTATGCCATTGGATCAGCGTAACTAAACCACCACCGTCTGGGGTGGGTGTCTCCATTGTTCAGCCACCAGGAAGCCATCAAAGGTCTGACGTCGTCTTCCAAAATTACTCAAAGTTCTTCCCCTGTCCCATGCCAAGTAAAAATCCCCCCGTTTTCCCTCGCATTTATTATCTGACTTTTATTATCCAGCTCAACATCAAGGGTCAAAACAAGCTGACCGCAGCTTCAGTCTGAACTGTGGGATTCCAGACAAATATACTGGAGGAGCTGTTACTGTACAGTGAACAGGTCAATATAAAGCTTGATATTGGACATAAATAACAGTGTTAGGGGGAAAGAAAGACATGGTATTTTGATGTTGTCACCACAGTAACATCTCCAGTGTTTACAATCTAACAACTTGAACCCTGCTGCCCTAGTGCAGTGGTTCCCAAACTTTTTCGTGTCAAGGACCCCCAAATCAACATTTATTAGGCCACGGACCCCCATTTTGAAAACATATGCCAGTGACCCCCGATAAGGGAGGATTATTACGGTTCTAGCAGTGATTCCGAAACGTATTAATTTCATGGACCCCCCAGATTCACACGCATTATGCTACGGACCCCCGATTTAATGGCATTTCTATCTCTGGTACCCCGATTTATATTGTAAAACCACTGTTAATTTAACTCAGAGAGTGTACAGATTTGTACACCCACCCACCCACCCACCACCACGGAGGCTGTGGGTTTGAATCCGCCGTGGTGCAACTGGCTTTGTCGGGCGTTTATGCGACATACAATTGGCCATACATGTTCGCAGGAGGGAAACGGGTTGAGGAGGGTGGTCGTTGCACGTAATCCTACGGGCTGGGGGCGGCACCTGTCAGCGGGGAGTGTTGGGCGGGAGGAGTAGGCTCTACGTCCTCCCGGTGGGGGCACCTCACTGGCAGGTGAATCAGTAATGACACAGACATGTGGGGGGGGAGGAATCAATTGGCATACCGTAACAACTAAATTGGGGATTAGTGGGTAAAAAGTATTGGCTATACATACAAAATAAAAAATAAAAATAAAAAGTAGCAGATCCACAAGCTCGAAAAGCAGTGCGAAGCGACACCTGTTGAGCTTGTAGATCTGCTACTTTTGCTATTTTTGCTTTTGGTGTTAGCATTATGTTATGCTTTAGCTATTGAAAAATAGCAGATCTACAAGCTCATAGCGCGCCACCGAGTGGCGCGCTACGAGCTTGTAGATCTGCTATTTTTGAAAAATCGAAGAACCACTGACATAGAAACATAGCTTTTTCAGAAAACTGTCAGGATTTAGAAGACATTTTTAGAATCTGATCTCAGGTCAAAATGGGTTAAGACACGATATTATACAGTATACTATACTGACAGACTGTGGGGTGAAAGTGGTTTGAAAATCAGAGTGTGTACTAATGGAACCAAATGGACCGGTAAGCGTCTTCAAAAGCCTCTTCAAAAGCCTCTTCAATGTACACAAATAAATGTGTTGGAGCAACAGTATTGCTCTTTTTGTGTGTATTATCTTTATTCACATTATTTAACCTATAAATAAATTATATTTTAATGATCCAATGAAATTAACATGTTCTATTACTATTGGTCGCTGGATGACTGCCTGAAAGGTGTTGAAAGTAATTCAGTATAAGTGCTTCATGGCCTTTTAAACGCAATCATAAGCAACATTGGTTTTGATGGTTTATTGCTCTGAGGGTTATTAACCCATTTTGGGCGGGAATCCCTTTTGGTGTTAGCATTATGTTATGCTTTAGCTATTTAAAAATAGCAGATCTACAAGCTCATAGCGCGCCACCGAGTGGCGCGCTACAAGCTTGTAGGTCTGCTATTTTTGAAAAATCGAAGAACGACTGACATAGAAACATAGCTTTTTCAGAAAACTGTCAGGATGTAGAAGACATTTTTAGAATCTGATCTCAGGTCAAAATGGGTTAAGCTTTCCAGTGAGGTCAAAAGCATTAAAAAATAAACCCATTGTGGAATAATATTATCCCTAATTGTAATAGTGTTTTTATTTTATTTTTATGGCCCAGGTATTGTCATGCAATTATAATTGGAAGTCTCTGGCAATTCCCAGCCTTGCTTTCCCTGTGAGTCGGTTAGTGATGATGTGGTACTGATGCCTTTAGGTCATCCATCTCCAACAAAGGTCAGCATGAGCATTAACATGATGCACGAGACCATTTGGGCCTTAACTTCCCATATGTGCTGCACTCGGCTTGCTTCATACGTGGTTACTGAAAGCTATTAGCATTGTGTATGGTATTCCCCTATGCTTCATACGTGGTTACTGAAAGCTATTAGCATTGTGTATGGTATTCCCCTATGCTTCATACGTGGTTACTGAAAGCTATTAGCATTGTGTATGGTATTCCCCTATGCTTCATACGTGGTTACTGAAAGCTATTAGCATTGTGTATGGTATTCCCCTATGCTTCATACGTGGTTACTGAAAGCTATTAGCATTGTGTATGGTATTCCCCTATGCTTCATACGTGGTTACTGAAAGCTATTAGCATTGTGTATGGTATTCCCCTATGCTTCATACGTGGTTACTGAAAGCTATTAGCATTGTGTATGGTATTCCCCTTCATACGTGGTTACTGAAAGCTATTAGCATTGTGTATGGTATTCCCCTATGCTTCATACGTGGTTACTGAAAGCTATTAGCATTGTGTATGGTATTCCCCTATGCTTCATACGTGGTTACTGAAAGCTATTAGCATTGTGTATGGTATTCCCCTATGCTTCATACGTGGTTACTGAAAGCTATTAGCATTGTGTATGGTATTCCCCGGGAGTCATACTATGGTCCGACGGAGCATTGGCTCGACATGCGTCCGCACCTCGGACTAGCGCCTGCTCCCGTGCTTGCGGTTATGGTTGGGTTAGGGTTTGAGGTGGGTTGTCGTTTTTCGGACCAATGACTAGTCGAAACAAAGTACTGCACTCGTATTCCCCTATGCCAGTGGTTTTCAACCAGTGGTCCGGGGACCATCAGTGGTCCTTGAGGGGGTTACAGGTGGTCCCCATGCTAAATGATGGAGAGCCACTCGGTGGCGTGCTATGAGCTTGTAGATCTGCTATTTTTCAATAGCTAAAGCATAACATAATGCTAACACCAAAAGGGGTTCCCGCCCAAAATGGGTTAACTCTTGATAGCGTAAAATGAAACCAAATGGACCCTTAAAGGTCCATTTGGTTTCATGTTATGCTCTCGAGAGTTAAATTATTGTTTAACATCTGCATTACTTAATTTACAAGAAGTCTACACAATTAGAGAGAATTAGTAGAATTGTTATTTTGATCATCGTTTGCCTGTTATCTCTCCTAATGGTACCAACATCAATACAGCACGGAATTGTGGACAAAATCAAACAAAAAATATTCGTAAGTTTTGGGTCTGAGAGGCTAAATCTCATCAAATAGTGGTCTGTGGCTCAAATACTAAATAAATAATGGGCCTTGATATGAGAAGGGTTGAAAACCCCTGCCCTGTGCCGTATGGAAAACATTGTCATTTTCAAACCACTTTATGTCTCCTGATGAGGGAGAGACATTTCACCCCTATCAAGAAAGCAGTCATGTTTATCTCAACTAACCCATTTTGACCTGAGATCAGATTCTAAAAATGTCTTCTACATCCTGACAGTTTTCTGAAAAAGCTATGTTTCTATGTCAGTCGTTCTTCGATTTTTTCAAAATAGCTGACCTACAAGCTCGTAGCACGCCACTCGGTGGCGCGCTATGAGCTTGTAGATCTGCTATTTTTCAATAGCTAAAGCATAACATAATGCTAACACCAAAAGGGGTTCCCGCCCAAAATGGGTTCTAAAGGGCCATGGCATGGCCCCCACTGTACCTTCAAGGTCTGATCCAACCTGGCAACCCCTCTCCTGCTCACATGGTGGCAGCGGTGGCCGAACGGTTTGCGGAGCGGTCTTGTTATCGGAAGGTCGCCAGTTCGAATCCCCGGACCGGCACGTTAAAATTACCACCGCTGAAGTGCCCTTGAGCAAGGCATTGAACCCCTACCATGAAATGTTCTATGAGCAGGGTCTGGCTGTAAACAAGCATCTTGAGCTTAGTCCATTCACCCTGGGTAAACAAAGAACTTTGCTTTGCTTTGCTTTACATCAGCGAACACAGGAATGCTGTCTGAAGCTTCCTTAAAACACCCTGCCTGGACAGCGCTCCACGCGTCAATTGCTCTTCTCCCCTCCTGGCTGCCAAACTGTGCAATAAACTCCCCATTGTAGTCGCAACTGTAGACTCGCAACGCAATATATTTTTTGACTAATTTTAATTCCAATCAAAACTTCACACCAAAAACCAGTGGAACATTTCGGGGATATAATCTATAGCGCAGTGGTTCTCAAAGTGGTTTCAGGGACCCTCAAGGTTCCTTGGGGGGTTGTAAATGGAGAGTAAATCTTGAAAAAACAAGAGGGTGACCGCACACGCCAATAGCCAGAGTGCCAATATTTTATTAGGACAGCAGGTAAGACAAAAATGAATCCAACGTTTCGGCGGTTAAGCCTTCATCAGGGAATGGTTCTAAATGGACCCTACAGTTACAGGTCTGTAACTCTAAGTGTACAAAACTACAAATGGAACTAAATGGACCCTGTATACTCAGAGGGTATCAGGTACCGTCGTCCATAATCCATCTCACCCTCGTTTTTTTCTGCCGACCTCACGCCGACCACTCCGTGTGGCGGTTCTTGTATTCTGTATTTTGTTTAATACTGAGATTAAGGTTAGAAATAAGTTTGGTTAGGCATAGTTTTACTGGGGTTAAGTTTAGGAATATGTTTGGCCACGTTTTACTAAGGTTAAGGTTAGGAAAGATTTAAGCATAATTTACTTAGGTTACTTTAGGAATACCAGATTGCTGTACACCAACTCAGTGGCCTTGTGGTTAGTGTCCGCCCTGAGACTGGGAGGTCGGGGTTCAATCCCTGGCCGGGTCATACCAAAGACTCCCTGCTTGACACTCAGCATCAAGGGTTGAAGTAAGGGATAATATCTGGCTAGGTGGTCATTGTCGGGAGATAATTCACCGACAGGGAGTTTAACCACCGAGGCGAAGCCGAGGTGGTTACACTCCCTGAAGGTGAATTATCTCCCGACAATGACCACCTAGCCAGATATTATCCCGCTTATTACATGGCTAACTAACATAAATTAATACATTGACCCAACACACAACAAAAAAAGTATTCCATAAGTTCGCGCTGGCTGCGTCAGCACTGTCGGAAAACAAGGAAGTGAGTAAATCAAATAGAATCCATTTTCGGGTCCTGCTTCATCTATTTCTCGCTCAAAATGTTTTCAAAAACATTTTTAAGTTGTGTGTCACTAGTGTGTGTGTTTACATGGCTGTCATGTTGGAAACAGCAGTAAATCAAGCGGGGCGCAGCCGCGCAGCTGGTGCTCAGAGGGTTTGATTAGGCAGCGGTCTGTTATACAGCGGAGCGGTCATTATCGACACATAATTCACCGCTGAATTAAGCGATTGACCAATCAGAATCAAGCATTCAACCAAGCCATGTAATAATTGGGGGTAAGTCCCTGCGACAGACTAGCGTCATGTCCATGGGGTGTACTTGTACATCAAGCTGCCTCACGCTACAGAAACAGGAGATAGGCTCCTGCCCTATGGGCCTCATGGCTCGGCAAGGCTACTTAGATTGCTGTATGCCTGGTAAAAGTTGGTAAAAGGGCGACTTTGTTGTATTCACACAGATATGGGGGGGTTGGGGGTCCTTGACATTAAGAGGTTTGAGAACGACTGATCTAGTCACAGAAAAAAGAAAACTTGTCTTTGATCCAAATCAGATTATAGGATTTCCTCTTGGGCACTACTATGTTTGCAGTTCACTATGAAAGACTATTGTATCCCACAGGAAGTTGTAAGTCCCGCCAGGAAATCACAGCTATTCCTCTCCTTAATGTGATATATAGACTATTTATATGGGCAACATCGGGCTAGGTGTCCTTTCAGGACAAAACCACTGCACAGCACTGACTTCAAAGTAAATAATACATTATAAAGACTAGTGTACACCTAATGCATATGAACTGTCTATAATATGGATTGTAAAAGTAGAAATAGCGATATAGAAATAGTACTCTCTTACAAATAAAATGCATGTCTTTTAAGAGTATAAGATAGGCTTACGTGCTTAAAGTATATGTTTTGAACTAATCTAAATCTGTCAAATATTAAAGTGTAGTGGCATAAGGAGTACGCCTCTGAGATATATAGTAGAAGTATAAAAGTATAAAGTAAAAGTAGCCTGCCTCATAATTGTAGGCTACTAGGCTATAGGCTACATCAGTAGGCTACATAGGCTTTACTTCCACCACTGATGACTTCACTTCATTCATGTTGTACAAATAAATAGCATCTGACCCAAAAGTGAGTGAATATCATGGTCTGGTCTGAGGATGTGATGTTGGCATAATGGCATTCACCATTTTGGATACAAAGTTGGCGTTGCCAGCTGAGCTCGTGCAGTTACACTACAGTATGGAAAAAAAATGTTGCTGTTCTCACCTTTTGTCAAAGGGGGGCGCATTGCATTGCATTTCATTCATAAACGCTACATTCCCGGGTAATAAACACATAACTGTGGTACAGTACAGGCCTCTGGTTTGCACCGAAAACAAACGGTCTATTTAGAAACAGTAATTTCATACCAGCGACAACCGTATTTACTTTAGTTTGTCAAATATTAAAACAGTTGCCCCCGCGCCGGTCAGTCCGTCCGGGATACGTATAGTCTTCAGCTGTTGCGTGGTCTTTCTTTGGAAACCCCCCATTCTCGATATAGCATCATTGTTTATTTACCGTATCATTTCTCATTTGTTTTAATACACAACTTGAATAATCCTTACCATGTTCTGAAAGTTAAATCACCGAGCAGCATCCAGCCAGCGGTTCATGAGTGGCTCTTTCTCTCTTTCAGCAAAGCAGGCGGTCTTTCTATTTTCTTGAGCTGTAGTACATTCCCCTTTACAGTAAATACAAACACAGAGAAACACTGTACGTGCTGCTTCTTCAACAGACGCGATTGACTGTTTGTGCTTTGATAATAATCCTATAGTTTGCGGTCAGTGGCAGTGCGTCAAAGATTGTACGGATTTTTAAGTTCCATTGATTCGGGACGATTCTCTGTTCACAGAAACAAACCACTCCTCACACACCGCTTTGTCCAGCGGTGATGTCACACTGTCTGGGGGGATGTTTCTAACCTGCTGTATGTCCCTAAGGTCCCCACGGAGTCGGCCAGGCTCGACCACTAAGTCTTGGTTTTAAGTAGCAAGTCCTAGCTTTTGATGAATTGAAAATGGTGGGCCCTATTGACAAACAAGTGTAATGCTTTATGGTGTCGTCCACTCACTGTTAACAGTTTTCGTATTGAGTTGTAGCCTACTTGAAATGTATTGTAATTCTGCAAACTGTTAATAAATCAATCAATCAAAAAATTGTATTCAAATGTATACTTAAGTCGAATAAAACTATAAAAGTACAACAAATGGCATCAAACTATAGCCGGCACAGTTGACAAAACTACATTGTCATTTTTTAAATTATGTTTGTCAATTGTTTTGGGAAGTAGCCGAAATTTAAAATGGGACTTTATGGTAAATATGCCTACTATGTTGTGTCATGATAATAACCTATATAGGACTATAGTAGGCCTATTATGTAAATCATTTAAAAAGAAAAAAAAGTGTTGTGTCTGTCAGTCTGTGTCCATCTCCCAGATCAGCAATGCTTGCAGCAGGAGGAAAATCAATCAGGGTGATTTGGAGACATAACAACATGATCATATCATGGTTTCCTCTTTCCTGTATAGCTACAACTTTCTCATTTTCGTCCACGTCCACTCGTTGCACTGTGTGTGAACTTGAAGTTACAATTAAAATACAATAGCAAAAGTGTAGGCTAATGTTTCGTGATTTGTCTGCGATGCAGGTGAGATAAAGACTCCACTGTAGTGCATTTTACTGCAGACATTTATAGTCAATTCAATTCATTATCATTTAAGTGACTTTGTAAATTATAATAAGTGACTAAAACATCTCATTAGATAAACACAAAAAAACGCGAACCTCGATAATACAAACATTTAATATAAGGCTTAATTAATGGAGGTTTATCAATAGAGTTTTATTATAACATCTAATAAATCCAGGTTCCCGGAAAGCGAGCCACGTGACAAACTACGTAGAAAACCAGGAAGTAAGTGGAGACTGGAGTGTCAACAAAACATAACCATGGTGAGTGTGCACATCTTCTCTTGTTGTAATCGTATTAGGTTTATAAATCAGCACATAATGTTTTGCCGATTATTAGTATAATATACATAATGCGTCGTGCGTTCATATGGTTTTTAACTCCGTATGGCTATCTCGGCTGGATGGATTACTTTTAACCACTCTGGTCCCACAGCCTGGCGTCTGCCTTTCTCTCAGTCTAGTCTACACACCAACCCTTTTCACCCAAACTCGTTGTGACTCGCGACGTTGTGTGCTTGTAAGATTGATTGATTGATTGAAATATGTATTAACAGTTTGCACAATTACAGTACATTTCGAGCACAAACTCAATACAAAGGCTGTTAACTGTGAGTGGACGACCCAATTAAGCATTACACTTGTTTACAACAGGGTCCACCATGTTCAATTCATCAATTTCAATTCAATTCAGATAAGATAAGATAAGATCTTTATTGTCACTGTATGAGACATACAACGAAATTCCGTTTAGTGCAACCACAACATATAACAGTATCAACCGAGAGAACACTTTGTATTGAGTTTGTGCTTGAAATGTACTGTAATTCTGCAAACTGTTAATAAATTCTTCAATCAATCAATCAAAACACAAAGGAGAAAAAAAAACACTGATGGGGCAACTTCATGACATAAAACTGTTAGTCCGTCATAGTCCAGTCAAGTCATCTCAATCCATTAATAAATATTCTAATGCACCGTTAAAATAGTAGTAAAATACACCAATAAAACGATAAGTAGATAAAATAAGGGGCACCAGCTATTCTGCTATTCTGGCCGAATGTTGATTGATTGGTTGAAGTATTTATTAACAGATATAATTTCAGTACATTTCAAGCACAAAACGGTTAACTGTTAACGACACCATAAAGCATTACACTTGTTTACAATAGTGGTCCACCATGTTCAATTCATCATAACATTTAGACTGACGTACAAATATACACTTCCATATGAGACATTCTACTGAATTGGTTCAAATTGTTGGAAATTCTGCGAAATTAAATTCATTATGCTATTTCAGAAAAACTTTGATCATATTCATGTTGCACCAGATCTAAGGGACACATTACGGATCACCACAGGCCAGAGAGCATCTCCACTCACACAACACGCTTTTCTAACAGTTTTTTTTTCCAAATGTTTCTACTGAATCAAAGATTAACTGAATTATGATAGCTGAGTTACACTGTTGGTAGGTAGAATATGAAGTACTTATTTATTCTACGATTGTTTGTTTTTTCCCTAGTCTTATCTGTTTTTTTCTGTCTCTTTTACAATGATGCCCTCTGGGAGCTGTGCTCCAAATTTCCTATGCACTTCTGCAAATGGCAAATAAAGTCTATTCTATTCTGTTGTATGTAGCAGGTAGACATGATGTCGTCGGAGTGGCACCTGTCACTGAAGCTGGTGGACCGGCCTAAGTCCACGTTCCACTTCCCTGAGATGATGCCAGGAGACGTACCACCAGGAGGCTACCGGATCAGTACTCTCAAACAGCTGGTGGCCGCCCAGCTGTCTGACTCCATACCGGACCCTGATCTTATAGGTCTGTATCGTATCACTGGTGCCAGGTTTCATGAGAGAAATAAGCATACCAGGTATATAAGCTTAACCCATTTTGGGGTGGGAACCCCTTTTGGTGTTTTAAGCGTTATGTTGTGCTTTAGCTATTGAAAAATAGCAGATCTACAAGCTCGTAGCGCGGCACTCGGTGCCGCGCTATGAGCTTGTAGATCTGCTATTTTTGAAAAATCGAAGAACGACTGACATAGCAGACATAGCTTTTTCAGAAAACTGTCAGGATGTAGAAGACATTTTTAGAATCTGATCTCAGGTCAAAATGGGTTAAAAGAAGTCACATGAACACTTTAAACCTACATGTAAATATATACATACATTGGCTATCTACAAGCTCAAAAGAAAATATATATTAGAGATTAAAAAAAAAAAGTGCAACTGTAAATACACAAATCTTGTGGGGTGCATACTTAGTTTAGACTAGTCATTGGTTAGACATGGGTTAAGGTTAGGTTTAGGTGTGCTGCCCCGTGGGAGGTTAGGGTTAGGGTGAGGGTTTGAGATGGGTTGTAGTTGTAGGACTAATGACTGGTCTAATCAAATGACTAGTCTAAACTAAGTACTGTCTAAAGGATAGTGCATATTAAATTGACATGAAAAACCACTGGTTTAAACGGCATTAGGAATGAAGCCCAAAAAACCACAATCCGCAACTACCAATATTTATAAGTGACTTCACAGAAGAATAAGCCCAAAGTCGCTGATAATAGGACAAGGCATCACTGGTCTGTAACTCTGTATCAGTGTTGGTGGTGCTTGCTGCAAACAAACTGATCTCACAACAAGCTCACAGTCACAACGCGTCACAAACTCCCAATGCGAAGCTTGTAGATCAGTTATGTTCCGCTAGCGACATAGACAGTATATATTAGCACGAGGCCTGCCAGGAACATAGACACGTAGAATAGCGTACGGTGCCACACCCGGAAAAGCCGTTTTAACAGCGATGTATTATTTAATGCATGTTTTAATACGATCGTATTAAAAGCTACCGTTCGTTAGCTCTGTTATGCTTCTGAGCCAATGGCCGCGGCCATTTTGAAGATGCGCGCGCATCCACTTACATTGCCTGCTGTTTTCAGACGGCTTTATCTCCAGAAGCGACATTGCAGGGGTCGCTTTGTCCCAGACAAGCGTTTTCAACGGCCTGTAGCAGGCGCTGTGATACTCGCGGTCCACTTTTTCCACCACCGACCGAGAGAACAAGCACCAGCTTCGTCAACACACACGGAATGGTTTCATAGTAAAATGCGATTACGGATATTTGGCTCTTCAAAGTAAGTGTCATGCGCGATAAAACCCTGGCAGGACGCGGCGGAGGGATTGAATAATGGTAGCGGTCAAACGGTTAATATAAATTGATAAATGAACAGTGGATCATGTTTTTTTTAACATCAGTGTCAGCTACGTCTACCATTGTTAGGCATGCAAAAGTAGTAAAGTAGCCAATCTATAAGCTCACAACGCATCGCGACTTGCGATGCTTTGTAAGCTTGTAGATCTGCTATTTTTCAGATTTAGGAAAAAACTAATTGCATTTCCTGCTTAGAGTGACTGTTGTTTGTTTCAGAGCTGGTCCACTGTGGCAGAAAGCTGAAGGATGAGCTGACGTTGGATGCCTGTGGAATCCAGCCGGGCGCCACCGTACACATTCTGAAAAAGACCTGGCCGGAGCAGGTGACCAGCCCAGGTATGCATAAAATATAATATAATAATAATAATAATAATAATGAATTGCATTTTTATAGCGCTTTTCCAAGTGCTCAAAGCACTTTACAATGGTTCATTCATTCATACATTGGGAGGTGAAGCGGTGAACAGTCGACGCCAGCGTCCTCACTTCCCACATTCACACACCAATGGTGGCAAGCTTACACCGACCGACTCATTGGAGGCAATGTAGGGTTCAGTGTCTTGCCCAAGGACACTTCGACATGTGGCCAAGAGGAGCCGGGATTCGAACCGCCGACCCAGGGATCATTGGACGACCTGCTCTACCTCCTGAGCCACAGCCGCCCCGTGTATATAATATAATACCACACATTATTTGTCTTATATAATTTTTATTCCACGATTTTGCATCCCATTTTTTCACCCAGTGTCAATTATCTAATGTAATCCTGGGCGCTACACTTCCTCTGCCAACCTGGGGGGGCAGCAGACTGACCTCATGCTTCCTTATATGCACGAGGAGTCCAAGTCGCTTCTTTACACCTGACAGGGGAGACTTTCCCCAGCCAGACGTAGCGCGTGGAAGGAACACATTATTCCAACCAGTTCCTTTCCCCTCCATCAGGCGCCCCGGCTAGCCAGGGGGAGGCAGTTTAGAGACCAGGATTACTGCATGTTTTTTGTGAGGGTACCTACCCTAGGGGACACGGGGAGAACATGCAAACTCCACACAGAAAGGCCCTTTCGCCAACCCCGCCTCGGTATGGGCACTGATGACGCGGAGGAGAGAACACTCCCCCAGCGTCCCCAGCGGGAATCGAACCCAGGACCTTCTAGCTGTGAGGCGACAGCACTACCGACTGTGCCACCATGCCCCCGCCACACATTATTATGGTGTCGGGCAGAAACCATATTTTAAAATGTATTAATGGCCTATAGTTGATCATACTACAGAGTCATACAAACGTCTTAGATCCGCAAGCTCGAATCCTGATTTGAGGTTTCCACCCGCGCCCCGCGATGATAGGCAAGTGATTGTTACCTCGGAGCTAGCCTGGGGTCCACCTATGCTTTCTATGGCAGGATCCGCCGGGAGAATCTAGACCCAGCTGCGTGACATGAGACCAATTAATTAGAGCGACAGAGAGAGAGAGAGGAGTGTGTGTGTACGTGTGTGCGTCAATTTAACAAAGGTGCAGACGATCATAAATCAGCAGAGAGTGATCGACGTTTGCGCTACTCTATGCCGAATTGAAGTGGACTCGGACCCAGACTTTTTTTTTTCTCCCTGGAAATAAAAACGTCTGGGTTTCCGAGGCTACCTCGGAGCTTACACCGCAAACCTATTCAGATTAAGTCAAAGTCAAAGTCATACGATTTTTGTCACACACGTTACCGCAGTGAAATTTGTAATCCGCATTTGACCCATCTCTTGGATCGGTGAGCCGCAGCGTGCGCCGCGCTCGGGAATCATTTGATTAGTAGATTTTACCCCCCAATCCAACCCTTTGATGCTGAGTGTCAAGCAGGGTGGCATTGGGTCCCATTTTTACAGTCTTTGGTATGACCCGGCCGGGGATCGAACCCCGACCTCCCAGTTTCAGGGCGGACACTCTAACCACAAGGCCACTGAGCTGAGTGGCTGGTCACTCTACTCACAACACCACCAACAATAAACATGACTAATGGCTTCCTCCCCTGTCTCTGTCCATCCTTAGAGCCTGTGAACAGAACTACAGCAGCCAGAGAGTTCAGGGTGTTCCATGCTGCTCTACACTCCCTCAACTCTGCCTACAAAGACTCAGTGAGTAGTCAATACCACAGATATTGTTACTGTCCCACCCCTCATGTACCTACACAGCACCATATGCAGGGTTTTCAGGTAAATCCCATTAACCCATTTTGACCTGAGATCAGATTCTAAAAATGTCTTCTACATCCTAACAAAAGCTATGTTTCTATGTCAGTAGTTCTTCGATTTTTCAAAAATAGCAGACCTACAAGGCAAGCTCGTAGCGCTATGAGCTTGTAGATCTGCTATTTTTCAATGTCTTCTACATCCTAACAAAAGCTATTCTTCGATTATTCAAAAATAGCAGACCTACAAGCTCGTAGCGCACCACTCGGTGGTGCGCTATGAGCTTGTAGATCTGCTATTTTTCAACACCAAAAGGGGTTCCCGCCCAAAATGGGTTAATCAATTTAGGCAATTATGGAAAAAAAAAAAAGTTTGATTAGAATTGTTTTGTGTCGATTCATTGATAATATACATGTCTAAGAAATTGTAAAATATAAACCTTCTTGATTATTTGATTTGCCTACATGTGCAGGATTAAGGCGACTATTCGTTATTTTCCCTAATTAGTAGTGTCTCGACTGAGCTACTGCCAACACTACTCATAACCAGGCCTGGAATTTCATCCTTTTAGGGGCAAGGCCACTTGGCCTTTAGTGTGGTCAACTTTTTAAGGGCACAAGGCCAAGTGCCAGGGCATGAAGGCCATCAATTAAAAAATGATTTTCCGATGAACATTGGTTCAGAACAGTGCTTCTTAAATAAATAATCACAGCTTTAAATAACAAAATATAAGTAGCTACTGTTGTAAAATATTGTAAACATGTTTTGGGGACCCAGTCCAGAGATGAAAATCATAATGAAATGGCCTAGGACCCTGTCAGGCTGTCACCCTAGGCTAATTAATATAAATTTAATTTGGGGGTCCTTGAAATTTAAATGACTGAGGATCATTGGGTTAAACTGAGTTAATTCACATAAAATACAATGACAGCCTACATAACTTTTGAATAAGGGCTTGGTTTAGAAAAGCCTATATTTTGTGCTAAACTAATATATTGAATAACATGGCATTGTAGAGAGGTTAGTGACAGATAAGATAATTTCTCCATTGTGGGGCTGCACCGCTGCAGGACTGAGGACTCTGCAGTAAGTCAACACAAAGTGAAAGTGCAGCTTCAAATCAGTTTTTTGTTCTTACCTGGAGACAGTGTGTGCTGTGCACAGGGGAACAATTGTTTAATTATATCCATGGTGTCTTTCTGTCGCTATCCATAATGCGACGCAAAAGTACATTTATGTTTGTTTTGGTGGGCTAGATAGATTCGGTAGATCTCCTCCTTGTATGGACAGCCACGCTGTTTCGCATTAGACAAAAGGAAATCAGCTGGACCATGTCCGACCAACGTTAATACATGTGACGTAGGACCGCCACACTGTCGCAACTGTAGGAAACATTGTTTTGTTTTGAGTGATAGTTGCAGTTTGACCGGATAGCTAGATTAGCTACACTAGTAGGCAGCGTGTGGGCTAAATGCCCTCTGTTTACTCTGTCAGTGCGTGTATGTGTGGCGCGGAGGAGGAGGCGTGCGGGTGTGTGTGTGTGTGTGTGTATGCGCGCGTCATGACGACCAGCGGCAGCGGGGGTAGTTATTAAGGCAAAGTACCGCAAAATAATCAAACCACTTTGCAAATGGCAACACAACTACAACACAAATTTGTTCTGCGCGGGACGTGAGGGGAACATTGGTTACCGTAATGACTGGAAAATTGCGATAAACGGTAAAATGAACTTCTGTGGGCGCCGGTCGGGGCACCACGGCCACTGTGGCCGTATGGGCATATACTTTTTCGAGGGGCACACGGCCAAAGAGAGGGGCAACGACGGCCATGGCCGCCGTGGCCGCCGTGAAATTCCTGCCCTGCTCATAACACCACACTGTTTTCCCACACAGGTATACAAAATGCTGACCAACAAAGAATCTCTGGACCAGATCATTGTTGCTACGCCGGGTCTCAGGTCAGATCCAATAGCTCTGGGTAAGCCCTGTTCAGTTTGATCATTGTTGGTACACCGGGTCTCAGGTCAGATCCAATAGCTCTGGGTAAGCCCTGTTCAGTTTGATCATTGTCGCTACGCCGGGTCTCAGGTCAGATCCAATCGCTCTGGGTAAGCCCTGTTCAGTTTGATCATTGTTGCTACGCCAGGTCTCAGGTCAGATCCAATAGCTCTGGGTAAGCCCTGTTCAGTTTGATCATTGTCGCTACGCCGGGTCTCAGGTCAGATCCAATAGCTCTGGGTAAGCCCTGTTCAGTTTGATCATTGTCGCTACGCCGGGTCTCAGGTCAGATCCAATAGCTCTGGGTAAGCCCTGTTCAGTTTGATCATTGTCGCTACGCCGGGTCTCAGGTCAGATCCAATAGCTCTGGGTAAGCCCTGTTCAGTTTGATCAACGCTTAAAGGACCACTTCACCACTTTTCAACCTATCTTCATATAATAGGTCCTCACTAATAATCATGAAAAAATGGCGCAATTTTGTTCTACTCGGTCTGTGTCTCATAGGAGGGCTGTGGGCAGTTCAGAAACCGTCTTCCAGTGACATCATCAATGGGGAATACAAGCTAATATAAACTGCAGGCTTTCTAGTCCTGAAAAGTTGCAATGCGAAAATGGAAGCCATCGTTCTCACGATAATGAAAATCTAAACATTTTTGTAAAAAAAATCTTGTTTAAAAATAAATCTGCCTAATGATGATCTCACTGGAAGACGGTTTCTAAACTGCCCACAGCCCTCCTATGAGACACAGACTGAGTAGAAGAATATCGTGCCATTTTATCATGACTATTAGTGAGGACCTATTATATGAAGATAAGTTGAAAAGTGGTGAAGTGGTCCTTTAACCACTTTTAACCTGGTGTCCCTATGTTCGTATAGTATAGGCAAAAATGTTCAAAAATAGCAGACCGACAAGCGCTTCATGAGATATCTTTGCCTCACAACGCCATCGTACAACAAAGTATAAAATAAAAACGTAAAAGGTTCATTCCCATGCTGTCCAATCTACCCATGCATGTAATAACATATGTACTGTATTGCAATGATATCACTGTGCTTTGTGCAGGAGTCCTCCAAGACAAAGATCTTTTCGTTCAGTTCACAGACCCCAACATGCTGGACGTGTAAGTGTGCTTTTTACATTTGTTCATATCGTTTGAACCAGACCCATTTTTCAAAATGATTAGAATTGATTTAGTACTTTTATAAAAATTGGTAATTGGTAGTCTAGGACTCGACATCGGACACAAATATGTGTCATCGGTCGGGGCTCTAATGATAGTTGGCACGACATGACACACAGTGAAGGAGTACAGTGAGTGGAACTATGCCAATTACAACCAGCAGGGGACGCCACTTGGTAGATTTCCATCCCAAACTGTTTGGCTCCTATTACATGAGAAGTGAGCCAAATCAATATGTGAGTGTTTTGTCCTCCTTGACTTGGACATTTGAGACGTGCTACCCTTTTGATCTCTGGGGGGGGGGGGGGGGGGGGGGGTTAGTATTTAGCACTCCACTGAGAATCCAACGCCAGTGTGGTGTAGTGCAGCGGTTCCCAAACCTTTTTCATGTCAAGGACCCCCAAATTGACACTGATGAGCCCGCGGACCCCCATTTGAAAAATATACGCCAGGGACCCCCCATAAGATAAGATTTTGACGGCTCTAGCAGTGAAAGCCAGTGATTCTCAACCCGTTTAATTTCAAGGACCCCCAGTTTGACATGCATTAGTCTACGGACACCCCATTTCTATCTCTGGGACCCCCAAATTATATTGTAAAATCAATGTTAATTTAACTCGGAGAGTGTACAAATGGTTCCACACTATCATTTAGCTGGGGACCCCCTGGAACTCCCTCAGGTACCCCTGGGGGTCCCCGGACCCCACTTTGGGAACCCCTGGTGTAGAGCAGTGGTTCCCAAACCTTTTTCGGCAGACTAAAATAACATAGAGATGCTGAGCCTTGTTTCCTTGCCAACACTCTCTATACAGAATAAATGCATGCCTAATATACACAGATGGAGTAAACTGTGTGTATGTTGTGTGTCTTTAGGTTGATCAGTTCTCACCCTGCGCTGGTGAACGCCATCATCTTAGTGCTGCACTCTGTAGCGGGTAGCATGCCTGCCCAGGCCAGCGCCAGCTCCTCCCGTAACGTCTCGTCCAGCTCCTACAGCGACATGCCAGGTAACCAACCACTAACTAACCATTAACTAACCAACCATTAACCAACTAACACACATCAGTAACACAGTTCCTACAGCGACATGCCAGGTAACCAACCATTAACTAACCATTAACTAACCAACCACTAACTAACCATTAACTAACCAACCATTAAAAAGCATTTCTCTTATTTCATTTGAATATTCTAAATTGCATTTTCATTTTAATATTGCCCACTAATTTGCTGGCATTTTTTGAAAATTGAAATTCAAATGATATTTATTTATAATTTGAATTGTGTCATAGAATGAGCACATCTGTAGATTAAATGTAAATGCTATTGCATTTTAGATTTATTTTTGTCCCAAGAAATGCGTTAATGACCTGAAAATGAAAAAACATTTCTCTTATTTCAATTGACTTTTCATATTTGCCATTTCATTTGAATTGTGGCAGCTTTGTGCTTCCATGCGTGCGTGCGTGCGTGCGTGCGTGCGTGCGTGCGTGCGTGCACGTGTGTGTGTGTGTGTGTGTGTGTGTGCGCGCGCGCATAGCAGCTGCTGTGTACTGTGCATTATATATACATAAGGACATTATTCAAGGCGTGTATAGCCATGGGGTCAACAAAAACAACAAGGTTCATCCCAGAAGCTGTTCTGTCATAATCTATTACATTATGATGACATATCTTGTGTGAAGAGTTGATATTTTGGCCTGAGGGGGGTGCCAGAGGACGGGACATGAGGTCACTCAAATGGTTAAGGCATTCCACCAAACAGATCCTGTGTGTAAGTGGAAATGCTGGCCTTACACTGGAAAGGCCATTGAGTCACCAAACTCAGTACAGTAGGTTGCCGATGTCTGGCATTCATGAAAGTGCACAATAATTCTATGACGATTAACCCATTCTGGGCGGGAACCCCTTTTGGTGTTAGCATTATGTTATGCTTTAGCTATTAAAAAATAGCAGATCTACAAGCTCATAGCGCGCCACTCGGTGGCGCGCTATGAGCTTGTAGATCTGCTATTTTTGAAAAATCAAAGAACGACTGACATAGAAACATAGCTTTTTCAGAAAATTGTCAGGATGTAGAAGACATTTTTAGAATCTGATCTCAGGTCAAAATGGGTTAAGCCAGTAGTTTTCAAGATACATACAGTATATACATTACATATGTATTCCTGTTAATACCATCATAACCAGTAACATTTGCTCCGTCCTTTGTCTTGCAGGAGGATTTATGTTCGAGGGCATGTCTGATGACGATGAAGACTTCCAGTCTGTGAGTTACAACGTCTCCAAACCAACACATTAGTCAGTCAAAGCCACAACACCACCTGTGTTTATATGAGGGTTTCCGTGGGCTAATAAAATGTCCTGGGGTACATTCAATAAAGTCAACCATACTGGAGAGGTCAGACCACTGCCAAAGGAGAGCGCATTGACAGGGCCAGGCCATACTGGAGAGGTCAGACCACTGCCAACGGATAGTGCATTGACAGGGCCAGGCCATACTGGAGAGGTCAGACCACTGCCAACGGAGAGTGCATTGACAGGGCCAGGCCATACTGGAGAGGTCAGACCACTGCCAACGGAGAGTGCATTGACAGGGCCAGGCCATACTGGAGAGGTCAGACCACTGCCAACGGAGAGTGCATTGACAGGGCCAGGCCATACTGGAGAGGTCAGACCACTGCCAACGGAGAGCGCATTGACAGGTCCAGGCCATACTGGAGAGGTCAGACCACTGCCAACAGATAGAGGTCAGACCACTGCCAACGGAGAGCTCATTGACAGGGCCAGGCCATACTGGAGAGGTCAGACCACTGCCAACGGATAGAGGTCAGACCACTGCCAACGGAGAGCGCATTGACAGGGCCAGGCCATACTGGAGAGGTCAGACCACTGCCAACGGATAGAGGTCAGACCACTGCCAACGGATAGAGGTCAGACCACTGTCGACGGATAGCGCATTGACAGGTCCAGGCCATACTGGAGAGGTCAGACCACTGCCAACAGATAGAGGTCAGACCACTGCCAACGGAGAGCTCATTGACAGGGCCAGGCCATACTGGAGAGGTCAGACCACTGCCAACGGATAGAGGTCAGACCACTGCCAACGGAGAGCGCATTGACAGGGCCAGGCCATACTGGAGAGGTCAGACCACTGCCAACGGATAGAGGTCAGACCACTGCCAACGGATAGAGGTCAGACCACTGTCGACGGATAGCGCATTGACAGGGCCAGGCCATACTGGAGAGGTCAGACCACTGCCAACGGATAGAGGTCAGACCACTGCCAACGGATAGAGGTCAGACCACTGCCGACGGATAGCGCATTGACAGGGCCAGGCCATACTGGAGAGGTCAGACCACTGCCAACGGATAGAGGTCAGACCACTGCCAACGGATAGAGGTCAGACCACTGCCGACGGATAGCGCATTGACAGGGCCAGGCCATACTGGAGAGGTCAGACCACTGCCAACGGATAGAGGTCAGACCACTGCCAACGGATAGAGGTCAGACCACTGCCGACGGATAGCGCATTGACAGGGCCAGGCCATACTGGAGAGGTCAGACCACTGCCAACGGATAGAGGTCAGACCACTGCCAACGGATAGAGGTCAGACCACTGCCGACGGATAGCGCATTGACAGGGCCAGGCCATAGTGGAGAGGTCAGACCACTGCCAACGGAGAGCGCATTGACAGGTCCAGGCCATACTGGAGAGGTCAGACCTCTGCCAACGGAGAGCGCATTGACAGGTCCAGGCCATACTGGAGAGGTCAGACCTCTGCCAACGGAGAGCGCATTGACAGGTCCAGGCCATACTGGAGAGGTCAGACCTCTGCCAACGGAGAGCGCATTGACAGGTCCAGGCCATACTGGAGAGGTCAGACCTCTGCCAACGGAGAGCGCATTGACAGGGCCAGGCCATACTGGAGAGGTCAGACCACTGCCAACGGAGAGCGCATTGACAGGGCCAGGCCATACTGGAGAGGTCAGACCACTGCCAACGGAGAGCGCATTGACAGGGCCAGGCCATAGTGGAGAGGTCAGACCTCTGCCCACGGAGAGTGCATTGACAGGTCCAGGCCATACTGGAGAGGTCAGACCTCTGCCAACGGATAGAGGTCAGACCGCTGCCAACGGATAGAGGTCAGACCACTGCCAACGGAGAGCGCATTGACAGGGCCAGGCCATACTGGAGAGGTCAGACCACTGCCAACGGAGAGTGCATTGACAGGGCCAGGCCATACTGGAGAGGTCAGACCACTGCCAACGGATAGAGGTCAGACCACTGCCAACGGATAGAGGTCAGACCACTGCCAACGGATAGAGGTCAGACCACTGCCAACGGATAGAGGTCAGACCACTGCCAACGGATAGAGGTCAGACCACTGCCAACGGATAGAGGTCAGACCACTGCCAACGGATAGAGGTCAGACCACTGCCAACGGATAGAGGTCAGACCACTGCCAACGGATAGAGGTCAGACCACTGCCAACGGATAGAGGTCAGACCACTGCCAACGGATAGAGGTCAGACCACTGCCAACGGATAGAGGTCAGACCACTGCCAACGGATAGAGGTCAGACCGCTGCCAACGGAGAGCGCATTGACAGGGTCAGACCATGGCTAAACAAGCAGGGTGTCCCGTACGCGTGGCCCCGTACGTGTGTAACTCTGAGAGTGTACAAATGGAACCAAATGGACCCATTTGATTCCATTTGTACAGAATTATGGGGGTCCTTGAAATTAAAATGTTTGAGAACAACTGCACACTAAATGGAACGGAGCCTGAATCTGTATCATCGGTAACGCAGTTATTCTGTGTACTGTGCATGTACTCCATTGTGATTTTGAGAAAAACAAGCGATGCCTCCTAATAATAATAATAATAATAATAATTAATTGCATTTTTATAGCGCTTTTCCAAGTGCTCAAAGCGCTTTACAATGGTTCATTCATTCATACATTGGGAGGTGAAGCGGTGAACAGTCGACGCCAGCGTCCTCACTTCCCACATTCACACACCAATGGTGGCAAGTTCACACCGACCAACTCATTGGAGGCAATGTAGGGTTCAGTGTCTTGCCCAAGGACACTTCGACATGTGGTCAGGAGGAGCCTGGATTCGAACCGCCGACCCATGGATCATTGGACGACCTGCTCTACCTCCTGAGCCACAGCCGCCCCTCCTGTGTTGCTCCTTCTTGAAGCGATGAGTGCGTCACTCATGGGCGAGACAGATAGTTGATAACAGAGAGTTAACAGATGGAAAAGATTAACAGTCAACACTAGTTTAAACCGGAAGGGTTTATGCATATCTAGGAAGCCTGCAGTACAGGATCTAAGATGGCGATTCAGAGGCCGAGCCTGTGGGCTGTGAGGATATTGTAAGTGGGTGCCCCAAATAATTGGCAAAACACAAAGTTTGAATGATAATATAACATCGATATAAAATGTAAAGACAATCATGGTAATTCTTCTTAGAAGGATCCCTGGCTAATAAGACAAATATGCCTTAACCCATTCTGACCTGAGATCAGATTAAAAAAATGTCTTCTACATCCTGACAGTTTTCTGAAAAAGCTATGTTTCTATGTCAGTGGTTCTTTGATTTTTCAAAAATAGCAGACCTACAAGCTCGTAGCGCGCCACTCGGTGGCGCGCTATGAGCTTGTAGATCTGCTATTATTCAATAGCTAAAGCATAACATAATGCTAACACCAAAAGGGGTTCCCACCCAAAATGGCCTAAAACATCATACTTGCCCTCTATAACTAAAATAAAAACTTTTAAATATTTTATTTCTTTCATAAAAAGAAAATATTTCACTCAATAGGAACTGCTCCTGTGGATGATGTCATATGTCTACTCTATTTATGAAAGAAATAAAATATTTAAGGTGTTTTTATTTTTTTATTTTAGTTGAGTAGAGGGCAAGTATAATGTTTTAAGGCATATTTGTCTTATTAGCCAGGGATCCTTTTAAAAACCTTGAAAATGTCTTCATTGTGATACTGATAAATGGGAACTTAGGTTGGTTCCATTGATCCAAGATCCAAGGCGGGAACACAATCGATTGGTTGTTCATTAAACTCATTCAGTGCCACCTGGTGAACACCAGTTTTGGCCCTCGTTGCCACCGAAGCCCATTATAAATAAAAGAAAGAAAATGAAATTATATTGTGCATGTAATGTGCATGTCATCACCTGACATGCAGATTAGAGCAATTTTCAAAATATGGAAAATATGAAGTTAAAATAAACACGCTCTGGAAGTGGACGTGGCCACCCATCTGACCACTTAACAGTATACAACGCTGACGAAGGCTTCTGCCGCAATGTGTTCGTTGTGTGCTGCTTGTTTGCAGCATGCCATACCTAACCTACCTATGGTAACATAAACAAGTGCCTTAAAAGCTATTGTCGTGAGGCAGCCATTCAGAATTGAGTGGTCAGATGGGAGGGCCACGAACACTTAAAGCAATTCCATCAAGTGGGCCCTGATCCAGAAAAGGTCGGGAACCATTGGGCTTGCCACTTGTGTAGGATAATAAAATGACAGGAAATCTGGCCAGCTACTCATTGAGCGCTTTCCAAACAAGCCTCTGGAAGACACAGGAGTCTACGGTAGTTAAGACTAGATTGATGTGTCTTTTATGTTTTTTTATTAGCACTAGCAGCAGAGTTCTGAATAAGCTGTAACCTTTCACTGGGCTTTGTTACTTTTAGGAAGACCCATAAAAAGTGCATTGCATTTAAGTTTATGGTAGTAGTCAAACTGCTCTGCCTCGGTCCGTAGCGTTGGCCTAGCGGTCAAAGTGCTCTGCCTCGGTCCGTAGCGTTGGCCTAGCGGTCAAAGTGCTCTGCCTCGGTCCGTAGCGTTGGCCTAGCGGTCAAACTGCTCTGCCTCGGTCCGTAGCGTTGGCCAAGCGGTCAAACTGCTTTGCCTCGGTCCGTAGCGTTGGCCTAGCGGTCAAACTGCTCTGCCTCGGTCCGTAGCGTTGGCCTAGCGGTCAAACTGCTCTGCCTCGGTCCGTAGCGTTGGCCTAGCGGTCAAACTGCTTTGCCTCGGTCCGTAGCGTTGGCCTAGCGGTCAAACTGCTCTGCCTCGGTCCGTAGCGTTGGCCTAGCGGTCAAACTGCTCTGCCTCGGTCCATAGCGTTGGCCTAGCGGTCAAACTGCTCTGCCTCGGTCCGTAGCGTTGGCCTAGCGGTCAAACTGCTCTGCCTCGGTCCGTAGCGTTGGCCTAGTGGTCAAACTGCTCTGCCTCGGTCCGTAGCGTTGGCCTAGCGGTCAAACTGCTCTGCCTCGGTCCGTAGCGTTGGCCTAGCGGTCAAACTGCTCTGCCTTGGTCCGTAGCGTTGGCCTAGCGGTCAAGCTGCTCTGCCTCGGTCCATAGCGTTGGCCTAGCGGTCAAACTGCTCTGCCTCGGTCCGTAGCGTTGGCCTAGCGGTCAAGCTGCTCTGCCTCGGTCCGTAGCGTTGGCCTAGCGGTCAAACTGCTCTGCCTCGGTCCGTAGCGTTGGCCTAGCGGTCAAACTGCTCTGCCTCGGTCCGTAGCGTTGGCCTAGCGGTCAAACTGCTCTGCCTCGGTCCGTAGCGTTGGCCTAGCGGTCAAGCTGCTCTGCCTCGGTCCGTAGCGTTGGCCTAGCGGTCAAACTGCTCTGCCTCGGTCCGTAGCGTTGGCCTAGCGGTCAAACTGCTCTGCCTCGGTCCGTAGCGTCCAATGTAGCTGCTCTGCCTCGGTCCGTAGCGTCCAATGTAGCCAGCGGCCTTTAACCCATTCTGGGCGGGAACCCCTTTTGGTGTTTTAAACATTGTTATAATTTAGCTATTGAAAAATCGAAGAACGACTGACATAGAAACATAGCTTTTTCAGTAAACTGTCAGGATGTAGAAGACATTTTTAGAATCTGATCTCAGGTCAAAATGGGGTAATGTGTGTCACTCCCCATCTCTCCCCATTTCCTGTCTATCTATTCTACTACAATAAAGGCATAAAAAGCCAACAAAAACAAATGTGTTGCCTGCCCTGCAACATCCACTTATCATTCACTAAAATCACCTCACACAGCCGGCAGTGTTTTGGTACTAATGCATCTGACAGTGGACTACTGAATCAAATTAGTGTTTACTTATTAACCTTTAGGTTTAGTCTCGAACTGGCACTATTTCTTTCAACAGTGAGAAGCATGGTCTCTAAACTGCCTCCCCCTGGCCAGCCGGGGCGCCTGATGGAGGGGAAAGGAACTGGTTGGAATAACGCGTTCCTTCCACGCGCTACGTCCAACCAGGGAAACTCCCCCCTGTCAGGTGTAAAAGGAGCAACTGTCACTCGGGCATGAAGGAAGCATGAGTTCAAGTACGTTGCTCTCCCCATGTCCCCCATATATGGGGACTAGGTTGGCGGAGGGTGTGTAGAGCCCAGGATCACATTAGATAATTGACACAGGTGAAAAATGGGTTACAAAATCATGGGATAAAAATTATTTAATAAAAAACAGTGAGAAGCATGGATAGATAGAGTGGTGCTGGCTAATGACGTATCAGCAACAATGTGGCTATGTATGTAGCAGGTGACGTTAAAATGTGAGTCTGCTGCCTGCTGGCCAGACTGAGTAGCGGAGTGACAAATCCACGGAACGCAGCGAATCATGCTGGAATCCAGGCTAGGGTTCCATTGATTATAGTGGCAGCTTACTATTGTTGAGCCAATTCCGTCCCCAGTGTAGCCCGGTCCTTAGACCAGGGGTTCCCAAACCTTTTCATGTCAAGGACCCCCAAATGGACACTGATGAGCCCGCGGACCCCCATTTGAAAAATATACGCCAGGGACCCCCCATAAGAGAAGATTTTGACGGCTCTAGCAGTGAAAGCCAGTGATTCTCAACCTGTTTAATTTCAAGGACCCCCAGTTTGACATACACCCCCTTTTTATCTCTGGGACCCCCAATTTATATTGTAAAATCTATGTTAATTTAACTCGGAGAGTGTACAAATGGACCTAACGGGTCCATTTGGTTCCATTTGTACACTCTCTGAGTTACAGACCCTAATGGTCCATTTGGTTCCAAACTATCATTTAGCTGGGGACCCCCTGGAACTCCCTCAGGTACCCCTGGGGGTCCCCGGACCCCACTTTGGGAATCACTGCCTTAGACTATAAAATGTTTTGTGTGTGTGTGTGTGTGTGTGACCAGAACCAGGCAGGTCCCTCGGGCAGATCGGGGGCAGTAGGTATGCGTCCGGTGTCTCTGAGCCACAGCGGAGCCACTGGACCTCGGCCCATCACCCAGAGCGAGCTGGCCACCGCCCTGGCCCTGGCCAGCACCCCCGACAGCAGCGCCGTCACCCCCACCACAGCCAGTCAGGTGAGTACATGAGAACCACATAGTCACCCCCACCACAGCCAGTCAGGTGAGTACATGAGAACCACATAGTCACCCCCACCACAGCCAGTCAGGTGAGTACAGGAGAACCACATAGTCACCCCCACCACAGCCAGTCAGGTGAGTACATGAGAACCACATAGTCACCCCCACCACAGCCAGTCAGGTGAGTACATGAGAACCACATAGTCACCCCCACCACAGCCAGTCAGGTGAGTAGAGGAGATCCTTTCACCACATGAGAACGACATGGTCACACTAGGCCTGGGGAAATTAACTGGAAATGTATCGAAACCCATATTTACAACAAATAGCTCTGACTTAATCCTGCTCGTATTATGTTAACCATTTTAACGCCTATGCCATAGATGTACGGCAATTGGTCTTTTATTGTGTTTATGAATTATGATCGATGGAGTCGTGTGGCTACTTACATTAGCACTGGGTTGCTAGGTGAAGATGTAAATAGCTTGAACTGTGCACGCATCCCGACTACCGACTATCTGTTTCTTTCGATCGCCTTTATTCGCCCATTCCTTGTCCTAGATGGCATTTCTGGTCAAAACAAGGTTTATTCGACGGCCCATAGCCAACGCTGTAGTGGTCGCGGTGATCCTGTTGTTTCCGAGACCGGATCTGGTCCGTCACAACACACACTCCTAAGTAACATAAGCAACATCCGGTCACGGGTTTTGGCCTTAATAAAACTTTAATCCGACCTCACGAGTGGAAAACCAATATTTACATGGTTTATGTTTATTGGTTAACGGTCCAATTCCTCAGTTCCTGTATGTGGTTAAAATATAATCCTCACAGTTCTGTAACTCTGAGAGTGTACAAATGGAACCATTTATTCATGGTATTATAAGTGGTCCTTGAAATTTAAAAAAAAGTTTGAGGACCACCAGTATTGTAATTGTACAGTATAGGGAAAGAGAAATGGGTGGAGTTTGGGCAGAGCCTGCCTTAGAAGGACTCGTTCTGGGCGCCATGTTGTTTGTTGGCTTGCTCTGAGGCTACAGTGTTTAGTACAGCTAGCGACCAGTGACACCATTGACAGCTAGACTGTCAATAGACTGTCACAAGCTCATAGCGCGCCACCGAGTGGCGCGATATGAGCTTGTAGATCTGCTATTTTTCAATAGCTACATTATAACATAATGTTTAAAACACCAAAAGGGGTTCCCGCCCAAAATGGGTTAAGTATTGTTGGACTTCTATTGTCGCCACTCTCTCTTTATACCACTCTGGACTTAATATTATTATCAGTGGGTGTGTGTGTAGGGGTGGATTCAATCATGAGCAACCAAATAATAGCTTTTCATTACCTTTTAAGAGCAAGCAGTGCACTCAACTGTGCTCGCAGTGAATGAGAATGAGTTCCGCTAATGTTCGCCAAGCTTCTCGGAAGAACGGCCTCAGAAATGAAATGTCTCCCAAGAGCAAAATGATATGCTTGGTGTGGGAGGAGGTGCACAGTGATCGACGACAGAGCTACAGCACCCCAAACAGACCGCCAAAGTGCTGATGGCGGAGGAAATAACAAATGCAGTTAATATGTTTCGCGACCGTCACTGGTCCTATGAAATGTGTTTAACCCATTTTCGGCGGGAACCCCTTTTGGTGTTAGCATTATGTTATGCTTTAGCTATTGAAAAATAGCAGATCTACAAGCGCTACGAGCTTGTAGGTCTGCTATTTTTGAAAAATCGAAGAACGACTGACATAGAAACATAGCTTTTTCAGAAAACTGTCAGGATGTAGAAGACATTTTTAGAATCTGATCTCAGGTCAAAATGGGTTAACCTGTACCGGTTGGGTCGGGCTGGGGTTCAGGTTAAATATTTTTTATAATGGGCTAGAAAGTAATAAAGCAACTTTAGTTGAAGACAACGCGACCAAAAAGAAAGCAGGGAGTTCATCGAGTGGGAGGACGAAGGGGTAAGGGCGCTAAAGATGTTGTTCACCACTTTAACCTGTACCGGTTGGGTCGGGCTGGGGTTCAGGTTAAATATTTTTTATAATGGGCTAGAAAGTAATAAAGCAACTTTAGTTGAAGACAACGCGACCAAAAAGAAAGCGGGGAGTTCATCGAGTGGGAGGACGAAGGGGTAAGGGCGCTAAAGATGTTCTTTACCACTTTAACCCGTACCGGTTGGGTCGGGCTGGGGGGCAGGTTAAATATTTGTTATAATGGGCTAGAAAGTAATAAAGCAACTTTAGTTGAAGACAACGCGACCAAAAAGAAAGCAGGGAGTTCATCGAGTGGGAGGACGAAGGGGTAAGGGCGCTAAAGATGTTCTTCACCACTATAATACAGTACCCACACCCACACCACAGGCGAGCTGGGTGTAGAATTGTCTCTCTCTCTCTCTCTCTCTCTCTCTCTCTCTCTCTCTCTCTCTCTCTCTCTCTCTGTTCTGCAAGAGAGAATGGAGAGAGCAAGAGAGCACACGGAAGGAAAGCTACTGTAACAATGGAGAAAGAGGGAGTGAAGGAAATGAAGTAGCTACTGTAACACACACTCGTACTGGCTGCTAGGTCAGTTCTGATTAGCAGACCTTACCTACAGTCGACGGAGGGGGGTCTGAGCCCCCCCTGAATTATCTCTCTCGCTCTCTCTCGCTCTCTCTCTCTCTCTCCGTTCTGCAAGAGAGAACGGAGAGAGCACAAGGAAGGAAAGCTACTGTAACAATGGAGAAAGAGGGAGTGAAGGAAATGAAGTAGCTACTGTAACACACACTCACACTCGTACTGGCTGCTGGGTCAGTTCCACTTTGTCCTGCCTGGACGCTATAGAATTAGCTCTCTCTCCCATTCTCTCCGTTCTGCAAGAGAGCACGGAGAGAACAGAGAGAGCACAAGGGAGGAAAGCTACTGCAACAAATTGATGAGATGACATGAGGTCTTCCCGTCTTATAGCAGAATAAGATGGGAATAGAACAGACCCACTGTGAGTGTGGATATACATTATGTTACCTCCCTCTTTCCATTCGTTCTCACTGTCTCTCCCTCCCTCGCCCATTCTCTGTAACACTCCCCATGGTGCATTTGTCTCTCCCTCTTTTGTGGCGGTTCTGGACAACCGTGGGGTCCGACCGACTCGACACCGGGCACTGCACTCCCTGTGGGGGTGTGGAACGTGTGTGTCGAATTTGAAGTCCGTGGGGGCGTACGGTCTTCGAGTACAGTACGTACAAACATACAGACAGACGTACAGAGACGTAAATAGATGGAGTGGACGAAAATCTACGCCTGATGCAAAAATCTGAAATGATGTAATTGTTTGGAAGACATATCGCCCAGTCCTACTCCCATACATGTAGAGGCTCGTATGCACCGGCACAGAATAAATACTCAACACTCCCAACATGCATAAATGCTCAACACAAACTGGTATGTGTACACAGTACATACCAGATGCAGTATGTGTACACAGTACATACCAGACAGTGGCCTTGTGGTTAGAGTGTTCGCCCTGAAACTGGGAGGTCGGGGTCCGATGCCCGGCCGGCTCATATCAAAGATGGGACCCAATGCCTCTCTGCTTGGCACTCATTATCAATGGTTGGATCAGGTGGGTCAGATCACCTACAAAAGATTTCCAGAGTGTGGCACCGCTGCAGCTCACCACTCCTTGGCTGCGGCTCACCGCTCCTTGGCTGCGGCTCACCGCTCCTTGGCTGCATCTCACCGCTCCTTGGCTGCAGCTCACCGCTCCTTGGCTGCGGCTCACCGCTCCTTGGCTGCGGCACACCGCTCCTTGGCTGCGGCTCACCGCTCCTTGGCTGCAGCTCACCGCTCCTTGGCTGCAGCACACCGCTCCTTGGCTGCGGCTCACCGCTCCTTGGCTGCGGCTCACCGCTCCTTGGCTGCAGCTCACCGCTCCTTGGCTGCAGCTCACCGCTCCTTGGCTGCAGCTCACCGCTCCTTGGCTGCGGCTCACCGCTCCTTGGCTGCGGCTCACCGCTCCTTGGCTGCGGCTCACCGCTCATTGGCTGCGGCTCACCGCTCCTTGGCTGCGGCTCACCGCTCCTTGGCTGCATCTCACCGCTCCTTGGCTGCGGCTCACCGCTCCTTGGCTGCGGCTCACCGCTCCTTGGCTGCGGCTCACCGCTCCTTGGCTGCGGCTCACCGCTCCTTGGCTGCGGCTCACCGCTCCTTGGCTGCAGCTCACCGCTCCTTGGCTGCGGCACACCGCTCCTTGGCTGCGGCTCACCGCTCCTTGGCTGCAGCTCACCGCTCCTTGGCTGCGGCTCACCGCTCCTTGGCTGCAGCACACCGCTCCTTGGCTGCAGCACACCGCTCCTTGGGAAATCGTAGCGCGCCAGCTTGTAGGTCTGCTATTTTTGAAAAATCGAAGAACGACTGACATAGAAACATAGCTTTTTCAGAAAACTGTCAGGATGTAGAAGACATTTTTAGAATCTGATCTCAGGTCAAAATGGGTTAAAATCATACACAAAAGCATTAGTTCATAATAATGATAATGATGTTCTCTCTGTCCCTCATGCAGGCGGACCCCTCCTCTGGAGTTGCCCCTTCAGGAACCCCGGTCAGTAATGACCTCTTCAGCCAGGCTCTACAGCAAGCTCTGCAGGCCACCAACATGACCGCCTTACAGGTGAACACTAGGACAGGCCTTCTCGGAGTGGGGGTGCCTTGACGCAAGTCTAGGGGTGCCTCACACGCCTTACAGGTGAACACTAGGACAGGCCTTCTCGGAGTGGGGGTGCCTTGACGCAAGTCTAGGGGTGCCTCGGAATACTTTAATATTACCTCTGACCAGTATTTGGAATTGATCAATTTCTCTTTGAGTTAAGCTTGGTGTGTTCTTTATCAGTCTACAGTACACCAAGTCTCTTCACCAAAAATAGCAGATCTACAAGCTCACAAGTGAGCTTTTAGATCTGCTATTTGTTGTCGTCCCCCCCCCAACCCCCCCAGAATAGGAATGCTGGGGTTTAAGTGGCTAAACGCCAGGTATAAACGTTAGTTTCGGTCTGTCCTAATTGAAACAAATATTCCCTCCAGTTTGCCTCGTGACTTATTGTGTCTTTGGGGGAATAGATTTACATATTTGCGTGCCGTTAATATGACAAAAGATGCTACAAAGTAACGACGATGCAATTCATCAGTGCCAGGCGTAGATGAACATGTTATTTACAGGTGGTGACCCGAGCCTAAAAGGTTTGAGAACCACTGCACTAGGACCTGTGTCCTGACCTGACCTCTGACCTGACTAGAGAGAACCACTGCACTAGGACCTGTGTCCTGTCCTGACTCCTGACCTGACCTGGCTAGAGAGAACCACTGCACTAGGACCTGTGTCCTGTCCTGACCCCTGACCTCTGACCTGACCTGTCTAGAGAGAACCAGAAACCTCTATAGATTAAATTAACATTGAAACGGAAGCAAATAGTTCATTTATTATCACCTTTTATGTCTTGCCCCTCCCAATAAACCTGCATCTCCCGCCCGTGTAGTTAGTTAGTCCCCACGCCTCCATATATGGTCACGCCTCGTGACATCACGCCTCCATATATGGTCACGCCTCGTGACATCACGCCTCCATATATGGTCACGCCTCGTGACATCACGCCTCCATATATGGTCACGCCTCGTGACATCACGCCTCCATATATGGTCACACCTCGTGACATCACCCCATCCATATATGGTCACGCCTCGTGACATCACACCTCCATATATGTTCACTTTACATGATTTACAAAATCATTTGATACCATAATGTGATCTTGAATTCTTGCCACTAAACAATGGTTTGAGACAGAATAAGAAGTGATACTTAAATGTGTGTTTGGTTATCATAATACTAGTATTATTTGTGTGGCAGCAGTACGTAATGTCACGTATTGCCATCTGCCCCCAAGAGGGAATTCTAGACTTTTGAATTAGCCCACCCCAAAAAGCGATTGTCCAATGCCAATCCAAATAGTTTAGCAACGGTTGCTATGCAGGTCAAGCTTTCTTCGCTGCTAACGTGCCTATTGGACAAGGATGGGTTGGGGAGGGACTTAGTGAAGGGCTAATTAGACTGGAGTTATTCTGTTCATTGGATAATCAAATTTAGAGGCCCTCATCTATGGAATTCCCTAGATGCTTCACTTAAATCCTCATTATCCTTGCCAATATTCAAAGAAATATCTAAAGAAATATCTTATTTCTTCCTCTGTAGATTACATGATTTACTTTGATGTGTTATATTTTCTTTTGTGTGTTTGTTGTATTGTTTATTTCCCTTTGTTGTGCAATCTGTGTTTTTATTTCTTTATTGCACATCTGCCCCCTTTTGCCAACTTGTAGACTTTTGTATTGTTCTTAATGAACTTTTAATCTGTTTAAATCAATGACCTCTTCCATACAGGAAAGGATTCCAAATAAGCCAGCTGGCTTCTTCCCTTCCTTGCATTGTATTTTTGTTCTTTGATATGTTATTGTCTATTTTTGAGTGGTGTAAACCACTCCTACAACTGGCTTTGTTAGTGCAGAAAAAATGAGCATGGTTGCTACGGTCACCCTGTTCACCCGGGTGTGATTTCATTACGTCAGACACAACTGGCTTTGTTAGTGCAGAAAAAATGAGCATGGTTGCTATGTTCACCCTGTTCACCCGGGTGTGATTTTATTACGTCAGACATGATTTCATTACGTCAGACCCATGTGACCTTACACCACTCAGTTCACACGGGTGTGATTTTTTGTACTACGTGCAAAATAAATAAACCTAAAACCTAAACGGATAAATCAACCTCCTTTGACATTTTCCGTGCGTGCGTGCGTTTGTGTGTGCGTGCTTGCCAGGGCCGGTGGCAGTCCCAGATGCAGCAGCTGAGGGACATGGGCATCCAGGACGAGGAGCTGATGCTGCGGGCGCTGCAGGCCACAGAGGGGGACATCCAGGCTGCCCTGGAGCTCATCTTTGCCGGAGGGCCGGGGCTCTGAGCCCCGCGGGGACAGGGGAGGGGACCAGGGGCCGCTTTGAGACAGGAGGGCAGGTGAGGCCCCGTGTTGAGACTCAAAGGAACGTTACGTTAGTCATCATCCGGCTGTCCGACTGCTATGTGGACTTAAGCGGATTTAGACAAGTGGAAAACTTGTAAAGATTTGTGTTTAGAGAACTGCTCATTCGGTGTCATTTTATGTACCTGTATTTATACAAATTCACGGTTGTGGAATTTCGTAAACGCCTACAGTAGTTTCAGTTTCAGAGAGTGTTTGACATTTCGTCACTGGTCTAATAAACATAAAATTGCCAAACTGTTCAACACTTGAATCTGTGTATTTACTGGTCTCAAATGACAGAGATCTGTGTATTTACTGGTCTCAAATGACAGAGATCTGTGTACTTACTGGTCTCAAATGACAGAGATCTGTGTACTTACTGGTTTCAAATGACAGATCTGTGTACTTACTGGTTTCAAATGACAGAGATCTGTGTACTTACTGGTTTCAAATGACAGATCTGTGTACTTACTGGTTTCAAATGACAGATCTGTGTACTTACTGGTCTCAAATGACAGAGATCTGTGCACTTACTGGTTTCAAATGACAGATCTGTGTACTTACTGGTTTCAAATGACAGAGATCTGTGTACTTACTGGTTTCAAATGACAGATCTGTGTACTTACTGGTTTCAAATGACAGATCTGTGTACTTACTGGTCTCAAATGACAGAGATCTGTGCACTTACTGGTTTCAAATGACAGATCTGTGTACTTACTGGTTTCAAATGACAGATCTGTGTACTTACTGGTCTCAAATGACAGATCTGTGTACTTACTGGTTTCAAATGACAGAGATCTGTGTACTTACTGGTTTCAAATGACAGAGATCTGTGTACTTACTGGTTTCAAATGACAGATCTGTGTACTTACTGGTTTCAAATGACAGAGATCTGTGTATTTACTGGTCTCAAATGACAGAGATCTGTGTACTTACTGGTCTCAAATGACAGATCTGTGTACTTACTGGTCTCAAATGACACATATCTGTGTACTTACTGGTCTCAAATGACAGAGATCTGTGTACTTACTGGTCTCAAATGACAGAGATATGTGTACTTACTGGTCTCAAATGACAGATCTGTGTACTTACTGGTCTCAAATGACAGATCTGTGTACTTACTGGTCTCAAATGACAGAGATATGTGTACTTACTGGTCTCAAATGACAGATCTGTGTACTTACTGGTCTCAAATGACAGATCTGTGTACTTACTGGTTTCAAATGACAGAGATCTGTGTACTTACTGGTTTCAAATGACAGAGATCTGTGTACTTACTGGTCTCAAATGACAGATCTGTGTACTTACTGGTTTCAAATGACAGAGATCTGTGTACTTACTGGTTTCAAATGACAGATCTGTGTACTTACTGGTTTCAAATGACAGAGATCTGTGTACTTACTGGTTTCAAATGACAGAGATCTGTGTACTTACTGGTTTCAAATGACAGATCTGTGTACTTACTGGTTTCAAATGACAGATCTGTGTACTTACTGGTTTCAAATGACAGAGATCTGTGTACTTACTGGTCTCAAATGACAGATCTGTGTACTTACTGGTTTCAAATGACAGAGATCTGTGTACTTACTGGTCTCAAATGACACATACAATATCCAGCTATGGCTGTGATGTAATGCAGCGTTTGGTCTGGAATAATATTATGGGATGTGAGTAAATATCCCTTTTTTATGTTTTGTACAAAAATATATTATTTTAAAAGATATAGAGTTTTATTCAAAAGACTTGTGGATTAAAACTAAATCAAAATTAGCTGCCAAAATTAACACTGGTTTATCATCTGATGTAATTCATTTAGTTGTCCACTAGATGGCAATACAGGCTCTCATTTCCAACTAGGCAAAAACATGTTCATCTGAACAGACTTCCTGTTTGTTTCAGTAGAAGAACATAGCCAAAGAATTGTAATGATTTATTCCCTATCAGTTTTGTATACCGTTGCTTATTTTGTTCTGCACTAAATGCACTTTTGCTGCATACATTTAACCTATTTTGGCCTGACTTCGAAATGAGAAAAACGTTCCCTCTGAAAGAATATATATTAAAGATTTGTGCCGCAGTTTTACGATTTTTCAAAAATAGCAGACCTACAAGCTCGTAGCGCGCCACTCGGTGGCGCGCTACAAGCTTGTAGATCTGCTATTTTTCAATAGCCAAAGTATAACATAATGCTTAGTTAAAACACCAAAAGGGGTTCCCGTCCAGAATGGGTTAAGCTTCTGGTTAATTTGACAAATTTAGCAGGGGTTGGAAATCAAGGCAATATACAGTTGGACGTAATAGCTCATGATGCAGAGTTTAAATTAGATAAGAAAGGAACATAAGACAATAGCTTTGCCCCAATTTCATTAACGATGCTTGGAGCTGCTTTTTGCTGAACATTGATGCTAACTTGCTAAGACTCACTGAGCTCTTTGTTTGAAAATTGAAAACAGAATTGAATTATTTACTTAAATATGATTCTATCAATTAATTCTTTGCCGGATAACGGTGTAAAAAAAAAAGCTCACAATGCGCCTCGGTGCAATGCATTGTGAGTTTGGATTGTCTATTTTCAATATTTTGACCTTTTTTTTGAGCGGAGCTCCAATGCCTGGCTCCGTGTGTCCCAATGTCCCTATGTATGTTTATGTTTAGCCCATTTAGGCCTGACCTCAACATTTAAAAAGATTTTTGTAAATCCTCCAGTTTTCTGAAATAAATATTTTCACGATTTTTCAAAAAATAGCAGACCTACAAGCTCGTATCTGCTATTTTTCAATAGCTAAATTATAACAATGTTTAACACCAAAAGGGGTTCCCGCCCAAAATGGGTTAGAGTAATTTTTTTTTTTTTTAAAGCACCACGCACACTGCACTGCTCAGTTCACACGTGACGTGACATCCCCAAAATAGGGATTGATTATTAATAGATTTTTTTTTATTAACAAATCAATCTTTATAAAAATAAACTGTTGCAGCCCTAGACTACAGCCAGGCATTCTGTCTTTGTCTCATGGTCTCCCATCATGTTTTTTTTGTTGTTTTTCCCCCTCCATTCCCCAAGCCACCGTAATTTCCCTGTTGAGTTTTATTACTGCATCTGTGCATCATGTGACGGCTCAATCAGCCGATTGCCTTATCTAGAAGCACAGCACCCGTGTGTGTGTGTGTGCGTGCGTGCGTGCGTGCGTGCGTGCGTGCGTGCGTGCGTGCGTGCGCCTCTCCCCATTTACCATGTTTATATGCATGCACACCTGCCGGCAATTTCCAGCTCTCAGTGCCTCCAAGGGTATTTAAAAAAATAAATAATGCATTTACCTTTTTAGTGTTGCAGCTTCAGCAGAGTCATAAACACATGTCACTGCCTCTCAGGCAGATTAACACATTCTGGGCGGGAACCCCTTTTGGTGTTTTAAACATGTTATAATTTAGCTATTGAAAAATAGCAGATCTACAAGCTCATAGCGCGCCACCGAGTGGCGCGCTACGAGCTTGTAGGTCTGCTATTTTTGAAAAATTGTGAAAATGTGCCTCAAATTTGGAATATATTTTTTCAGAACGAACGTTTCTAACTCAAATCTTTGCTTCTGGAGGGTCCCTGGAACAACATATTTTCAGATGGGGGTCTCTGAGGCCAATTACAGATCATTTTTGGGGTCCTTGACATGAATTATTGAGTGATATTATAGGCCTAGAAACATAGGTATTTCGGAAAACTGTCAGGATTTAGAAGATATTTTTTTCAGGCCTAAATGGGTTAGAAAGGAAGCCTTGTTGCATATTGTTCTGGTGAAGATGTTGGAACATTAACACAAGGAGAGATTCATTCGTTGAGCTGTTTTGCTGTGATTTACAGATCTTGACATCTTTGTGTGACTCATGTGCCAGACATGTTTTTCTACTCGCACCTAACATCTCCACACACAGTGTTTACCCTCGGCACATTCATAGCTATGTATTTGTCACAAAACATCAAGCGAAGTTGCCATGGAGACACGTCAGCCTAGAAAGGCTGGGTACATTTTGTCACATGCTGTGCATATGCCCCTCGTAACTGTTGTTGATACTGTAGGTAGGCTACAGTGTTGTTGATTTTATCAACCGTGGCGGCATTTTAAAAGTCTTTTTGTGTGCTGCATTGAAGCCAAAAAAAACATGCTTCATTCGATTAAAACCCATTTTGGGCGGGAACCCCTTTTGGTGTTAGCATTATGTTATGCTTTAGCTATTGAAAAATAGCAGATCTACAAGCTCATAGCGCGCCACCGAGTGGCGCGCTATGAGCTTGTAGATCTGCTATTTTTTTTAAATCGAAGAACGACTGACAAACAGCTTTTTCAGAAAACTGTCAGGATGTAGAAGACATTGTTAGAATCTGATCTCAGGTCAAAATGGGTTAATCAAACAATCGATAGCATAATCGCTAAGAAAATAATTGACAGTTTCAGCCCCAGTTCATATTGTTGCGGCCTATTTTTGTATTATTCTTTTGTAAATGAATGACCTACTTGAATATACTACAGCGTCACACAAACGCGCCAAAAGTAGCAGATCGGCTTCGCACCGTGTTTTGTAGATCTGGTACTTTTAATGCTTTTGAATTTGAATCCTGAAAAGTAACTGTTTTGGACATACGAGGTTTCCACCCGACAGAGAGGATATTGAGTTTATATGGTGCTGTGTGTGGTAATCTGTTTCTGGTAACATAGCAAGTACTGTGTTTCCCACATGGCACTTGTTAGTATCATGCAGATGCATGTTTAATATATTGATGGAAATAATTATGTCTGTGGGCAGGTGTGTGTGTGTGTGTGTGTGTGTGTGTGTGTGTGTGTGTGTGTGTGTGTGTGTGTGTGTGTGTGTGTGTGTGTGTGTGTGTGTGTGTGTGTGTGTGTGTGTGTGTGTGTGTGTGTGTGTGTGTGTGTATTGAGTTTATATGGTGCTGTGTAAATGTGTATCAGAAAAATACAATAGAGCACGCAGTGACGCACATCCACGAACTAAACGCCAGGTGCCAGGCCGAGGTTAATAATAGAAGGAAAAAAGATAAGGTCTGCACACTGAAGTAAGCTTCAAAGCTTAAAAGGTGTATTCAGGTTCCTTACACCATAGTGGCCTAAATAATGTGTATGACAACATATTTCCTTCAGTAACGGGGGCTGCACCAACCCACTTATCATGAAGAACAAGTCATGTTTACAATAGCATAAAGCACAGAACGATGACCGATGTCATCGAGGTCCCAAAATGTCCCTGAAAAATAAAGGTAATGGATATCGCACTCTGTGACGAATTAATTTCAATTCTAGTTATTTCGGCTATCCAGCCTTCATCAAAATGTCCCTGACCACCAGTCCTTTGAATTCAGGGAACGAATGGCCAATGTTCACAGTCTGTGATGGTCTGATGTAAATCACCATTCGCTGGCAGGGCAATTTAAATGCTGTGAGAAGCTGTTCTAATCAGGCTCTCACAGACTAGAACAAGAATAACGCTAAAAAGGATCCTCTTCACGTCACCTCGTCGGCTCTGATTTACTCAAAAAGGAGGGGAAAGCGTTGAATCATTGTCTCCCGTCTACCAATTGTCTTAGTAGAAAGGTGAGGCTCATGCACTATTAGCATCCGGCCTGTTACCTGAGATTGCTTTGTGCCCAGGCGTGAGCCGAGTGGAATATGAAATGAGCCTGTGATGGACAGACACAGACACGGGGCTATTCTCATCGCCTCGTGAATCCATTCACTGCTTTCCAGCACTGCTTTTTTTATGTTCCTCCTCTTCTGAGGGTCTCTTTTGTCCACAAAAGCAGCTTTGATGCATTTCATCCCAGGCGTTTTAGCTTTTAACCCTTTGATGGAGCTTTTCCTGCATGGGAGAACATCATATAGTGGCAGGAGAGGGAGGGTGTGTAGCAACCAGGAGACATACAAATGGTAAGTGTGCCATTTTGTGTGTGTCTGATGTGCTGTATTGAAGTGGTTCCCAACCTTTTCTGGAGCAGGGCTCACTTGAACATCTGGAAAGCGCTCCCGGGCCCACCCATCTGACCACTTAACGTGAGTGTGTTTATTCTAATGATCTAATGATGATGATGAATTGTGTTTCGGCTTGGATCAATGGAACTAACGTAGTATAGGCCTACTTAAAGGTCTATTTATCTGTATCAAAATGATTTTCAACCTATCTTCATATACTAGGTCCTCACTAATAATCATCATAAAATGGCACCTTTTTTTTTCTGTCTGTGTTCATAGGAGGGCTGTGGGCAGTTCAGAAACCCGTCCACCAGTGACATCATCGATGGGAAATCCAAGCTAATAGAAACTGCAGGCTGCTTTCTAGTCCTGAAAAGTTGCAATGTGAAAATGGAAACCATAGATAAAAATCTAAACATTTTTGTAAAAAAAATATTGTTTTAAAAAAAAAAACTCCCTAACGAAGATGTCACTGGTGGATGGGTTTCTGAACTGCCCACAGCCCTCCTATGAGACACAGACTGGTTTCTGAACTGCCCACAGCCCTCCTATGAGACACAGGCTGGTTTCTGAACTGCCCACAGCCCTCCTATGAGACACAGACTGGTTTCTGAACTGCCCACAGCCCTCCTATGAGACACAGACTGAGTAGGAAAAAAATTGTGCCATTTTATCATGATTATTAGTGAGGACCTATTATATGAAGATAGGTTGAAAAGTGGTGAAGTGGTCCTTTAATTCTTCATTAACAATGTTATATTATCAATAAAAATGGTTGTGAATCGTTGTTGTATTTGATCCGCTCAAGTGATGTTCAGCAAAATAATGTAACATTTGAATGGAATAAAAAAGAAAGCAAAATAAAGCATTTTATACTATGTCATCTGACAGTGTTGCGTGGCTAAACGTTGCCATCTCCGCGTTGAGAGCTTGTGGAACAGCTATTTTAAAATGACTTGACCAGTGCTACGCCGGCCTGCTCAGGAACGATGCAGGTTGGAAATGCACTGGTGCTACGCCGGCCTGCTCAGGAACGATGCAGGTTGGAAATGCACTGGTGCTACGCCGGCCTGCTCAGGAACGATGCAGGTTGGAAATGCATTGGTGCTACGCCGGCCTGCTCAGGAACGATGCAGGTTGGAAATGCACTGGTGCTACGCCGGCCTGCTCAGGAACGATGCAGGTTGGAAATGCACTGGTGCTACGCCGGCCTGCTCAGGAACGATGCAGGTTGGAAATGCATTGGTGCTACGCCGGCCTGCTCAGGAACGATGCAGGTTGGAAATGCACTGGTGCTACGCCGGCCTGCTCAGGAACGATGCAGGTTGGAAATGCACTGGTGCTACGCCGGCCTGCTCAGGAACGATGCAGGTTGGAAATGCACTTGGACCATCATGCCCTCAGGTCCATGCTGAGTGATGGGCCTGACGTCGAAATTTAAAAAATGTCTTCAAAATCCTGACGGTTTTCTGAAAAACCTTGTTTCTGTATCAGTGGTGCTCAATATTTCATGTCAAGGACCCCAAAAATTATATGTAACAACATGCCTCCGCCCCACATCTGAAAATATGTTGTTCCAGGGACCTCCCCCCAGAAGCAAAGATTTGAGTTAAAATGTTCACTCTGTAATAATAAATATTCAAAGATTTGAGGCACATTTTCACGACTTTTCAAAAATAGCAGACATCTGCTATTTTTCAATAGCTAAAGTATAACATAATGCTTAAAACACCAACAGGGGTTCCCACCCAGAATGGGTTAATATATCACAGTGGTTCCCAACCTGTGGGCCAATAAGGGCAGAGTCCATTGATTGATCATTCAAATGAACATTGCTCTGAAAATGCATAGCGGCCCACATGGGCTGTGAACGCTTTTTTTTTTTAGGTAAGGAAAGTTTATTCGGTGTTTTTAAAAGAACAAAGGAAGCACATAATACATATATACATACATACATAAATCTACATACATACATGTATGTATTTATTATGCTTTCAGGATTTTCAAGTGGGGCCTGATCCAGAAAAGGGCATTTTGAAAAGATGTTGGATGGCCTGTCGATGACTGAATGTATTCAATGAAAAGTTGTTGGATGGCCTGTCGATGACTGAATGTATTCAATGTAAAGATGTTGGATGGCCTGTCGATGACTGAATGTATTCAATGTAAAGATGTTGGATGGCCTGTCGATGACTGAATGTATTCAATGAAGAGATGTTGGATGGCCTGTCGATGACTGAATGTATTCAATGAAAAGATGTTGGATGGCCTGTCGATGAATGTATTCAATGAAACGATGTTGGATGGCCTGTCGATGACTGAATGTATTCAATGAAAAGATGTTGGATGGCCTGTCGATGAATGTATTCAATGAAACGATGTTGGATGGCCTGTCGATGACTGAATGTATTCAATGAAAAGATGTTGGATGGCCTGTCGATGACTGAATGTATTCAATGTAAAGATGTTGGATGGCCTGTCGATGACTGAATGTATTCAATGTAAAGATGTTGGATGGCCTGTCGATGACTGAATGTATTCAATGTAAAGATGTTGGATGGCCTGTCGATGACTGAATGTATTCAATGAAAAGATGTTGGATGGCCTGTCGATGAATGTATTCAATGAAACGATGTTGGATGGCCTGTCGATGACTGAATGTATTCAATGAAAAGATGTTGGATGGCCTGTCGATGAATGTATTCAATGAAAAGATGTTGGATGGCCTGTCGATGACTGAATGTATTCAATGAAAAGATGTTGGATGGCCTGTCGATGACTGAATGTATTCAATGAAAATATGTTGGATGGCCTGTCGATGACTGAATGTATTCAATGTAAAGATGTTGGATGGCCTGTCGATGACTGAATGTATTCAATGAAAATATGTTGGATGGCCTGTCGATGACTGAATGTATTCAATGAGAAGATGTTGGATGGCCTGTCGATGACTGAATGTATTCAATGAAAAGATGTTGGATGGCCTGTCGATGACTGAATGTATTCAATGAAATGATGTTCGATGGCCTGTCGATGACTGAATGTATTCAATGAAATGATGTTCGATGGCCTGTCGATGACTGAATGTATTCAATGAAAAGATGTTGGATGGCCTGTCGATGACTGAATGTATTCAATGAAATGATGTTCGATGGCCTGTCGATGACTGAATGTATTCAATTAAATGATGTTCGATGGCCTGTCGATGACTGAATGTATTCAATGAAAAGATGTTGGATGGCCTGTCGATGACTGAATGTATTCAATGAAAATATGTTGGATGGCCTGTCGATGACTGAATGTATTCAATGAGAAGATGTTGGATGGCCTGTCGATGACTGAATGTATTCAATGAAAAGATGTTGGATGGCCTGTCGATGACTGAATGTATTCAATGAAAAGATGTTGGATGGCCTGTCGATGACTGAATGTATTCAATGAAATGATGTTCGATGGCCTGTCGATGACTGAATGTATTCAATGAAATGATGTTCGATGGCCTGTCGATGACTGAATGTATTCAATGAAATGATGTTCGATGGCCTGTCGATGACTGAATGTATTCAATGAAAAGATGTTGGATGGCCTGTCGATGACTGAATGTATTCAATGAAAAGATGTTGGATGGCCTGTCGATGAATGTATTCAATGAAAAGATGTTGGATGGCCTGTCGATGACTGAATGTATTCAATGAAAAGATGTTGGATGGCCTGTCGATGACTGAATGTATTCAATGTAAAGATGTTGGATGGCCTGTCGATGACTGAATGTATTCAATGAAAATATGTTGGATGGCCTGTCGATGACTGAATGTATTCAATGAGAAGATGTTGGATGGCCTGTCGATGACTGAATGTATTCAATGAAAAGATGTTGGATGGCCTGTCGATGACTGAATGTATTCAATGAAATGATGTTCGATGGCCTGTCGATGACTGAATGTATTCAATGAAATGATGTTCGATGGCCTGTCGATGACTGAATGTATTCAATGAAAAGATGTTGGATGGCCTGTCGATGACTGAATGTATTCAATGAAATGATGTTCGATGGCCTGTCGATGACTGAATGTATTCAATTAAATGATGTTCGATGGCCTGTCGATGACTGAATGTATTCAATGAAAAGATGTTGGATGGCCTGTCGATGACTGAATGTATTCAATGAAAATATGTTGGATGGCCTGTCGATGACTGAATGTATTCAATGAGAAGATGTTGGATGGCCTGTCGATGACTGAATGTATTCAATGAAAATATGTTGGATGGCCTGTCGATGACTGAATGTATTCAATGAGAAGATGTTGGATGGCCTGTCGATGACTGAATGTATTCAATGAAAAGATGTTGGATGGCCTGTCGATGACTGAATGTATTCAATGAAAAGATGTTGGATGGCCTGTCGATGACTGAATGTATTCAATGAAATGATGTTCGATGGCCTGTCGATGACTGAATGTATTCAATGAAATGATGTTCGATGGCCTGTCGATGACTGAATGTATTCAATGAAATGATGTTCGATGGCCTGTCGATGACTGAATGTATTCAATGAAAAGATGTTGGATGGCCTGTCGATGACTGAATGTATTCAATGAAAAGATGTTGGATGGCCTGTCGATGACTGAATGTATTCAATGAAAAGATGTTGGATGGCCTGTCGATGACTGAATGTATTCAATGTAAAGATGTTGGATGGCCTGTCGATGACTGAATGTATTCAATGAAAAGATGTCGGATGGCCTGTCGATGACTGAATGTATTCAATGAAAAGATGTTGGATGGCCTGTCGATGACTGAATGTATTCAATGAAAAGATGTCGGATGGCCTGTCGATGACTGAATGTATTCAATGAAAAGATGTCGGATGGCCTGTCGATGACTGAATGTATTCAATGAAAAGATGTTGGATGGCCTGTCGATGACTGAATGTATTCAATGAAAAGATGTTGGATGGCCTGTCGATGACTGAATGTATTCAATGAAAAGATGTTGGATGGCCTGTCGATGACTGAATGTATTCAATGAAAAGATGTTGGATGGCCTGTCGATGACTGAATGTATTCAATGAAAAGATGTTGGATGGCCGGTCGATGACTGAATGTATTCAATGAAAAGATGTTTGATGGCCTGTCGATGACTGAATGTATTCAATGAAAAGATGTTGGATGGCCTGTCGATGACTGAATGTATTCAATGAAAAGATGTCGGATGGCCTGTCGATGACTGAATGTATTCAATGAAAAGATGTTGGATGGCCTGTCGATGACTGAATGTATTCAATGAAAAGATGTTGGATGGCCTGTCGATGACTGAATGTATTCAATGAAAAGATGTTGGATGGCCTGTCGATGACTGAATGTATTCAATGAAAAGATGTTGGATGGCCTGTCGATGACTGAATGTATTCAATGAAAAGATGTTGGATGGCCTGTCGATGACTGAATGTATTCAATGAAAAGATGTTGGATGGCCTGTCGATGACTGAATGTATTCAATGAAAAGATGTTGGATGGCCTGTCGATGACTGAATGTATTCAATGAAAAGATGTTGGATGGCCTGTCGATGACTGAATGTATTCAATGAACAGATGTTGGATGGCCTGTCGATGACTGAATGAATTCAATGACCAGATGTTGGATGGCCTGTCGATGACTGAATGTATTCAATGAAATGATGTTGGATGGCCTGTCGATGACTGAATGTATTCAATGAAAAGATGTTGGATGGCCTGTCGATGACTGAATGTATTCAATGAAAAGATGTCGGATGGCCTGTCGATGACTGAATGTATTCAATGAAAAGATGTTGGATGGCCTGTCGATGACTGAATGTATTCAATGAAAAGATGTTGGATGGCCTGTCGATGACTGAATGTATTCAATGAAAAGATGTTGGATGGCCTGTCGATGACTGAATGTATTCAATGAAAAGATGTTGGATGGCCTGTCGATGACTGAATGTATTCAATGAAAAGATGTTGGATGGCCGGTCGATGACTGAATGTATTCAATGAAAAGATGTTTGATGGCCTGTCGATGACTGAATGTATTCAATGAAAAGATGTTGGATGGCCTGTCGATGACTGAATGTATTCAATGAAAAGATGTCGGATGGCCTGTCGATGACTGAATGTATTCAATGAAAAGATGTTGGATGGCCTGTCGATGACTGAATGTATTCAATGAAAAGATGTTGGATGGCCTGTCGATGACTGAATGTATTCAATGAAAAGATGTTGGATGGCCTGTCGATGACTGAATGTATTCAATGAAAAGATGTTGGATGGCCTGTCGATGACTGAATGTATTCAATGAAAAGATGTTGGATGGCCTGTCGATGACTGAATGTATTCAATGAAAAGATGTTGGATGGCCTGTCGATGACTGAATGTATTCAATGAAAAGATGTTGGATGGCCTGTCGATGACTGAATGTATTCAATGAAAAGATGTTGGATGGCCTGTCGATGACTGAATGTATTCAATGAAAAGATGTTGGATGGCCTGTCGATGACTGAATGTATTCAATGAAAAGATGTTGGATGGCCTGTCGATGACTGAATGTATTCAATGAACAGATGTTGGATGGCCTGTCGATGACTGAATGTATTCAATGAAAAGATGTTGGATGGCCTGTCGATGACTGAATGTATTCAATGAAAAGATGTTGGATGGCCTGTCGATGACTGAATGTATTCAATGAACAGATGTTGGATGGCCTGTCGATGACTGAATGTATTCAATGAAAAGATGTTGGATGGCCTGTCGATGACTGAATGTATTCAATGAAAAGATGTTGGATGGCCTGTCGATGACTGAATGTATTCAATGAACAGATGTTGGATGGCCTGTCGATGACTGAATGAATTCAATGACCAGATGTTGGATGGCCTGTCGATGACTGAATGTATTCAATACGCCTGACTGGTTCTTGTTCTAAGTGGACACGTAATATTATAGTATTGTGGAATGTAACTCGGCTCTTTTCTTGATGACCTTAACTCATTTTGGGCGGGAACCCCTTTTGGTGTTTTAAACATTATGTTATAATTTAGCTATTGAAAAATAGCAGATCTACAAGCTCATAGCGCGGCACCGAGTGCCGCGCTATGAACTGGTAGGTCTGCTATTTTTTTAAATTCGTGAAAATGCGGCACAACATATTTGAATATATTCTTTCAGAGCGAATGTTTTAACTCAAATATTTGCTTCTGGGAGGTCCCTGGAACGACATAGTTTGAGATGGGGGGTCCGTGGCCCAATAGAAATAATTCTGGGGGTACTTGACATGAAAAAGGTTCAGCACCGCTGACATAGAAACATAGGTTTTTCAGAAAAATGTTAGGATTTAGAATCCTTGTTTTAATCGACCTCAGTCCAAAATGGGTTAAAGGCTGAGTTTGGAGCACGTTTTCTATCCAGCCGCAGGGAATTGGTTCATAATGACGATCATTTGGTTTGGTTTGAAAACGGGGATAATCTTATTGCCAATTAATGGACGGGGGAAAGGACGACACAGTTTATTCATGATATACTTCCATTTTGGAAACTAGACGGGCCTCGTTTCATTACTAAGAACCGAATCAGTGTTTTAGGAGTGTGTAATTGCTCACAGTGCTATCAAGAGAATGACCTTCACTTCTATGTTTCCCACATTATTAGTTTTCAAAGACACACTTCAAATGCATTCATGCAGCTTTGCCTTGCCGACTACAGAAGGCCTAGTATCAGAATTGATAGACACGATGCATATATTACACTAAACGGATAGCCTGGAAATCCAATTCTCCCCGGCTGTGAATTCTATGTAGATATTAATGATGCATCCATCTCTGCATGTCACTCTGAGCCTTCATATTTCTTTCTGTTCTGACAAGTCGACTCTTTCAGGGAAGATGTTCAGAGGCCTAGTATCAACCAAGACAGAATATCAAACTATAATGCGTGAAATCAGTGTGAAATCCACCCCGTTTGTAGTTCACGTATCGCGAGAACCGTCTGTCCGACCAACTTCAAACTCGACGCATGCGTCGCCAAGGACCCAAGGACCGTGAGTCGGTCAGATAGGTGCCTGTCCAGAACCGACAATATTGACTGTATAATATGGAACCAATTGGGCTAAGGACCAGAGGGAGTAATGCACCCCAAGCCCCCAGAACGGCTGGCCAACGTTGAAGCCGCCAAGCCTACTGGTCAAAGCCGGCACTGCAGGCGGGCCCGTGCATATAGCACAAGGAAACCCGTGCCACTGGGGTTTAGCATTGAGCACTCGTTACTAGCACTTCCGCATTTGTGGATGCAACAATTATTGATAAACCTGCAAATCCTCATATATGTATCCCGATGCCATCAATATGGTCAGTACTATGATTCATAGTACTGACCTAGTTCTGGTCCATAGCTCTAATGCGTTGCATTTAGAGCTATGTTACTGTCAACTTCCGGAGCTCGCATGAATGCAGACCAGACTCTCGTCTTTAGCGTAAATAAAAAGAAAGTTTTTGCTACTCACCAAAACAAAGGCGGGTTGTGTCAATAGAAAGCCTACTTTCCTTAGTGGGAGCACTCTGAGCCCCCCACCACACATATAAACGGTACTTTTTGGCCAGAAAGGGATTTCTTTTCACCGGAGAAAAAATATTCTCTATGAGGGTATTCTCTGGGCAATATCGGTAGAGGGCGCATTGGAGTAACTAAAAGTATTTTTTTACCGGAGGAAACAAAATCCCTTTTTGGTCACTAAGGAGAGTAGGCTTTCTTTTTTCTTTTTTTTTATCCCATGATTTTGTAGGGTCAATTATGTGTCAATTATCTAATGTGATCCTGGGCTCTACACACCCTCCGCCAACCTAGTCCCCATATATGGGGGACATGGAGAGAGCAACGGACTTGAACTCATGCTTCCTTCATGCCTGAGTGTCCAAGTTGCTCCTTTTACACCTGACAGGGGGGAGTTTCCCTGGTTGGACGTAGCACGTGGAAGGAACACGTTATTCCAACCAGTTCCTTTCCCCTTACCCTAGGGGACACGGGGAGAACATGCAAACTCCACACAGAAAGGCCCTTTCGCCAACCCCGCCTCGCGTATGGGCACTGATGACGCGGAGGAGAAAACACACCGCCAGCACCCACAGCGTCCCGAGCGGGAATCGAACCCAGGACCTTCTAGCTGTGAGGCGACAGCACTACCAACTGTGCCACCGTGCCCCCGAAAGTAGGCTTTCTAATGACACAACCCACCTTTGTTTTGGTGAGTAGCAAAAACGTTATTTTTATTCACGCTAAAGACGAGAGGCTGGTCTGCATTCATGCGAGCCCCGGAAGTTGACAGTAAAATAGCTCTAAATGCAACGCATTAGAGCTATGGACCAGAGCTAGTACTGACCATATTTGGGTATGCCTGACATGGAACTGACAACCAGACAGACAGACAGACAGACGGTTACTCTGACAGTGGGTATGCATTTCCAACTTGCATCGTTCTCTAGTAGGAATGCTGGTTGGTTGGTCCTAATAATTGGCTAATAAATTATGCGTTTAGTCAATAAATAAGATTCCTGCCATTTGAAAAAAAAAAAAAAAAAAAAAACTCTCACTAAATGACCGGATCGTTTACATTTCACCGGAACAAAATAACACTTTTTGGTAACTTAAAACTGACGTTTTGTTAGGACTGTCTATATCCAGAGTGCTGTGAGGAGGACATTCTTCTCCCTGCATGCCGAGGTATAGCCATGGCTCCAGAGTGCTGTGAGGAGGACATTCTTCTCCCTGCATGCCGAGGTATACAGCCATGGCTCCAGAGTGCTGTGAGGAGGACATGCTTCTGCTGTCCTCCCTGCATGCCGAGGTATACAGCCATGGCTCCAGAGTGCTGTGAGGAGGACATGCTTCTGCTGTCCTCCCTGCATGCCGAGGTATACAGCCCTGGCTCCAGAGTGCTGTGAGGAGGACATGCTTCTGTGCACAGAAGGCCTCGGCTTCAGAGCGAGCTAAATAGATTTCCATTAGGGGGGCTATGACTCATTCCAGATGCTTACTCAATACTGTGTGTGCTGTGGAGCAGAAAGGCCCCCCTGCAGTCAGTAAAAAAAAGGGACAATAAAACAAAAGCATCCTTGTATGAGGCAACGCTCTGTACAGGTTGGTGTGTGTGTGTGTGTGTGTGTGTGTGTGTGTGTGTGTGTGTGTGTGTGTGTGTGTGTGTGTGTGTGTGTGTGTGTGTGTGTGTGTGTGTGTGTGTGTGTGTGTGTGTGTGTGTGTGTGTGTGTGTGTGTGTGTGTGTACTGTACGTACACTTGTGTGTGTGTGTGCTGTAGGCGAGCTCCGGCCGTGCGGAGATTGACCGTTATGCTCCTCTGCCAGTGGCATAACTCCTCCGGGTCCTGTCTGGACTCTACTCGGGCTGGACCTGCGTGGGTAGATCAATAGGGAAAAAGCAATGATCTCAGTGAAATGGACTATCTATCTTATTGTGTTCTCTAACTCATTTAGGCCTGACCTCGAATTTTTTATAAAATCTTCTAAATCCTCCAGTTTTCTGAAATAAATATTTTCACGATTTTTCAAAAATAGCAGACCTACAAGCTCGTAGCGCGCCACTCGGTGGCGCGCTACGAGCTTGTAGATCTGCTATTTTCCAATAGCTAAATTATAACAATGTTTAAAACACGAAAAGGGGTTCCCGCCCAGAATGTGCTAATGCACCAAAACTACAGAGCAGAGAGATGGAACTGAATTATTGCCTGTGCATCGATTCGAAACCGTCTGGAGATACAGCACTCTTTGCTTTCATGAGACGCTCGCTGGGATCTTAATGAAAACGGCTAATTATTAAGAGATAAGCAGACACACAGAGAGAGCTTTTGTGTGCCGTTTAACAGCGGGTTGTTATGGCCATCTTTTAATGCGCAATTTCTGTCTTGCTGTCTTGTTGCCTCTTAGGATGGATTGGATGTAGTCTCTCAAGACAGACTAGACTGTTGACTCACTGTTTTTCCTTTATTTGACGATGGGGATGGGATTCTAAGATTGGATTGGATGTGACTTTTGCCATGATCAGCAAAGTTTTAGCTTGTTGGGTTCAATTAGCCATATCAGGTCAGCGGCTGTCATTTTAGTTGTTGAACAGCCCTTTGACACCTGAAGCATCATGATGATAATAATACTATCTCAGGTGTATTAGCACATTTGTTTTGCTTTCTTTGCTTTTGCCACTTTAACCAATAAAAACCAGCAAAGCATTTTAGATTTTTGCATTGCCAAAAATAGCAGAAGTACAAGCTCGCAACGCGTCACTTCGTGGCACGGTGAGGGCTTATATATCTGCTATTTCTTTTTTTTTTAAAGAATCACACACAGGTGAAGTGAGGGGCGCTCTAATCAATTATTGAACCTTATACCAACCTTGAAACATACCTTAGTTATGTCAACAAGAATGGTGGTCCTTTATTGGCCACGGGTTTCCACCGACATACCGACAGCCGATTTGCTCCTAGTGATGGGAGATTAATCGGCAAACACATCAGTATCATTAGTTCAATGTTTGTTTTGTTAACGGATTGACAATGAGGGGAAAATGTACTCCATAATGTGTCATTTACGTCATATTGTCTCTTTATTGTTAATGGCGTTTAATGTTTGTGTTGGCACCGTTTCTTTTACATCAGCATTACATCACCTAATCAACATGAGTTAGACTTTAATATATTACCCCTCACTTCACACGGGTGTGATTTTTAGATTAATCGGCATCGGTTCGACCAATTCATTAATCGGTCTGATTAATCGGTCTGTCTTTACAGATAAACAAGCCCAAAGTAACAGCTTGAACAGATCTACAAGCTCACAATAACTGCACTCTGTCGAGTGCCTACTTGCACGTTGCCCACAAGTAGGCCATGGCCTACAGCAATTAATTATAAACAGCAATTAATTATAAAATTAAAATGTCTCATCGGCACATCCCTAGCTCAGACAGATATGACGTAAATTCTCCGTTCATTGTCAATGGATTTAATGTTTGTGTTAAGACCTAAAAAAACAAAAACTACTGATTTATAGAAGGCATTTGTAGAATCGGCCTCAGGTCTTAATGGGCTAAGAATCTGAATCAACTCTATTGTCACATCACACAATTCCAGGGTGTAAAACGAGTGGGTGAAAGTTTGATTCTGGCAAAGCCACCGATTAATAACAGCTCTTCTCATTGCCCCCAGGCAGGCAGTGTCTGTCTGTGTCCACAGACATGGTGTCATGTCTGTCTGCCAGTAACGGATGGATACGACATGCAGCATCTGGACAATGGCCTGCTTTGATGACTCCATCAAGTGGAGAGCCGAGGTGAGAGGACACGGAGAGAGAGAGAGATAGAGAGAGATGGTATACGAAAACAGGATGACAGAGTCCAGAGAGGCTGAGGCTGGAAGGAGTGATGGGGGTGAAATAGATTGGAAGAGAGAGCAGAGAGATGGATGGAGAGGACAGCCTAGTAGACGGCAGCGGAGAGGGGAGAAGGAAGGAAGGATCCACGGGGACAAAATAAGAGGCTTGTAGAAAATGGGGTGTTTCAAGAACAAAAGGCTGAAGAAAAGGAAGACATTAGGAGTGATGGGGCCCCCGGGGGCCCCCCCACTACAATGCCTCTCCTCTCCTCCCTCTTGGTAATCTTCTCTATTTTAAGGAGCAACAGGAGGGCTGTCTGCTCTGAGTCAGAGACATGATGTGACATGAGGCCACTCGCAGCACTGATGAATGGCTTGGCTTGGCTTCTTTTTTTTTAGATTGGCTAAATGGCCTCAGTGACACCATCCGATGAGACGGGACATGACAAGAAAAGTGGAAGGATGCTCCACACCTCGGCAGTGGTGGAAGAATAACAAATATTATACAAAAGAAATCACACCCGTGTGAAGTGAGGGGCGATCTTATCATCGTACATCATCTTATTCCTGGCCAATCGTTTGGAGCGTGTGGATCGGCTACATTTGATGCTTTTGTGTGACGCTGTAGTATGATCAAGTATAGGCCAGGGAATTAATTTACAAAAAATAAATATAAATAAAGTTAGAATATGGAGATGAGAGGTTTCTGCAACGATATTTAATAATGCCTTTTTAAATACTTTACTAGTCTTGCCTTTAGGAGTATTTTCAGGCATGGATCAGAACAGGGCAACGTGATATATAGGGTATTTATTTCCAAACTTCACTTTAGGCTGGACTTTTAGTGGCATAATTGATTCTCCACCTCGTGTCGAGTGGCGAGGACTGAGGTTACCATGTCAACACAGATAGTGATGACACAGACACAAAAATGGCAACGGCAAACAGAGTGAGACAAGAATCATTATCTATGGTTTCTCCCTCGCACACTCAAGACGCCAGATGAGAGAGAGTGCATCACTGCTTGTCTGGCTGAGACGCTGAGCCCCAAAAGACAAGAGCCTCCTCTACGAGATGAGCGATAAGGCTGGGTGCCTTCAGCAGCTACATCTTATCAGACCATCTGTCTCCCCAACGAACTCTCCCCGGATATCTGCTGTGTGTGTGACCGAGAGTTAGACACAGCCACCGCTCCTTTTAAAGATAAGGAACTATTATGGTTTGGTTTGACCGCGATGACACTGTGGAGGAAGAAAACAGAAAAGACCAAACACGTACTCGGCTGCCGTGTTCGGTGGGCAGATGGGTGGGTCCGTGTTCGGTGGTCAGATATGTGGGCCGTGTCCGGTGGTCAGATGGGTGGGTCCGTGTTCGGTGGTCAGATGGGTGGGCCGTGTTCGGTGGTCAGATGGGTGGGTCCGTGTTCGGTGGTCAGATGGGTGGGCCGTGTTCGGTGGTCAGATGGGTGGGTCCGTGTTCGGTGGTCAGATGGGTGGGTCCGTGTTCGGTGGTCAGATGGGTGGGTCCGTGTTCGGTGGTCAGATGGGTGGGTCCGTGTTCGGTGGTCAGATGGGTGGGCCGTGTCCGGTGGTCAGATGGGTGGGCCGTGTCCGGTGGTCAGATGGGTGGGCCGTGTCCGGTGGTCAGATGGGTGGGTCCGTGTTCGGTGGTCAGATGGGTGGGTCCGTGTTCGGTGGTCAGATGGGTGGGTCCGTGTCCGGTGGTCAGATGGGTGGGCCGTGCCCGGTGGTCAGATGGGTGGGCCGTGTCCGGTGGTCAGATGGGTGGGTCCGTGTTCGGTGGTCAGATGGGTGGGCCCGTGTTCGGTGGTCAGATGGGTGGGTCCGTGTTCGGTGGTCAGATGGGTGGGTCCGTGTTCGGTGGTCAGATGGGTGGGTCCGTGTCCGGTGGTCAGATGGGTGGGCCGTGCCCGGTGGTCAGATGGGTGGGCCGTGTCCGGTGGTCAGATGGGTGGGTCCGTGTTCGGTGGTCAGATGGGTGGGCCGTGTGCAGTGGTCAGATGGGTGGGCCGTGCCCGGTGGTCAGATGGGTGGGTCCGTGTTCGGTGGTCAGATGGGTGGGTCCGTGTTCGGTGGGCAGATGGGTGGGCGTGTGCGTTTCCAGAGCATGTTTGTTTTAATTATCAATCAATCCATTGGGTTCCGGATCAGTGGAACTAACCTACTGTATACTTGGTACTATTACTAACACAATATACTTAGGTTTCTATTTATCAATAGTTATTTATGTTTATTTTCATATTAATGGAATTAATGGATGGACCCTCGGTCCCAGCCTTACTCATCTGCGAAGAGAAAAGCCTGGTCACAACCTAAGACAGAGAGAAAAGCCTGGTCACAACCTAAGGCAGAGAGAAAAGCCTGGTCACAACCTAAGGCAGAGAGTGTATAGCCGGAAGTGTATGTATTTCCCCGGATACAATATTTTTTCGACCAATCACAACACTTGTTTCATCCACAGAGAATGCAAACAGTTTTGTAAAGTGTCTACGTCATTTCCCTGAGCGGTACTTCCGACAAAATCCAGCACTTCCGTCGATACTCTACAGCGTCTTCTCGGCATGCAAGTTATAGGAGCGATGCGTTAATACCCCAGTGCATAGCCTACTCCATGCAACACTTTAATACTCCTGTGCATAGCCTACTGACTCCATGCAACACTTTAATACTCCTGTGCATAGCCTACTGACTCCATGCAACACTTTAATACTCCTGTGCATAGCCTACTGACTCCATGCAACACTTTAATACTCCTGTGCATAGCCTACTGACTCCATGCAACACTTTAATACTCCTGTGCATAGCCTACTGACTCCATGCAACACTTTAATACTCCTGTGCATAGCCTACTGACTCCATGCAACACTTTAATACTCCTGTGCATAGCCTACTGACTCCATGCAACACTTTAATACTCCTGAGCATAGCCTACTGACTCCATGCAACACTTTAATACTCCTGAGCATAGCCTACTGACTCCATGCAACAATTTAATACTCCTGAGCATAGCCTACTGACTCCATGCAACACTTTAATACTCCTGTATAGCCTACTGACTCCATGCAACACTTTAATACTCCTGTATAGCCTACTGACTCCATGCAACACTTTAATACTCCTGTGCATAGCCTACTGACTCCATGCAACACTTTAATACTCCTGTGCATAGCCTACTCCATGCAACACTTTAATACTCCTGTGCATAGCCTACTGACTCCATGCAACACTTTAATACTCCTGTGCATAGCCTACTGACTCCATGCAACACTTTAATACTCCTGAGCATAGCCTACTGACTCCATGCAACACTTTAATACTCCTGTGCATAGCCTACTGACTCCATGCAACACTTTAATACTCCTGAGCATAGCCTACTGACTCCATGCAACACTTTAATACTCCTGAGCATAGCCTACTGACTCCATGCAACACTTTAATACTCCTGTGCATAGCCTACTGACTCCATGCAACACTTTAATACTCCTGAGCATAGCCTACTGACTCCATGCAACACTTTAATACTCCTGTGCATAGCCTACTGACTCCATGCAACACTTTAATACTCCTGTGCATAGCCTACTGACTCCATGCAACACTTTAATACTCCTGTATAGCCTACTGACTCCATGCAACACTTTAATACTCCTGTGCATAGCCTACTGACTCCATGCAACACTTTAATACTCCTGTGCATAGCCTACTGACTCCATGCAACACTTTAATACTCCTGTGCATATCCTACTCCATGCAACACTTTAATACTCCTGTGCATAGCCTACTGACTCCATGCAACACTTTAATACTCCTGTGCATAGCCTACTGACTCCATGCAACACTTTAATACTCCTGTGCATAGCCTACTGACTCCATGCAACACTTTAATACTCCTGTGCATAGCCTACTGACTCCATGCAACACTTTAATACTCCTGTGCATAGCCTACTGACTCCATGCAACACTTTAATACTCCTGTGCATAGCCTACTGACTCCATGCAACACTTTAATACTCCTGTGCATAGCCTACTGACTCCATGCAACACTTTAATAATCCTGTGCATAGCCTACTGACTCCATGCAACACTTTAATACTCCTGAGCATAGCCTACTCCATGCAACACTTTAATACTCCTGTGCATAGCCTACTGACTCCATGCAACACTTTAATACTCCTGAGCATAGCCTACTCCATGCAACACTTTAATACTCCTGTGCATAGCCTACTGACTCCATGCAACACTTTAATACTCCTGTGCATAGCCTACTGACTCCATGCAACACTTTAATACTCCTGTGCATAGCCTACTGACTCCATGCAACACTTTAATACTCCTGAGCATAGCCTACTGACTCCATGCAACACTTTAATACTCCTGTGCATAGCCTACTCCATGCAACACTTTCTTCACACCATACGTAGCTTCCGTGTGTTCCTTTCTTACTTTCTGTCCTTCCATTGCACAAGCTGCCACTTATATATATCGTGTTGGCCAATCAGGGAGTTTATATTGGCTAATCGGCACACACACATGACGCAAAGTTTCACCAATCTGTGAAGCTAATGGGTGAGGATGCAGCCAATCAGAGAAGCCGATGAATACACTCCCCGCAAACACATGGAAATGCCGTGCATCCTCTGCAGACCCGTGGTCATATGGGACACATTGTGAATTAATAGGCGAATGTTGTTGTTATCATTAAAACCTTATTGTTTGGCCAAATATTTGGGGGCGAACTTGCAAAATCCTCACGATCGCTGCTTTGAAGTTATCGGTCAACCGGCCATCATTTTTCGCGTGCAGTAATTTTACAATATTGACATGGTAAATTTCACCAACACTTTAATCTATCTCCTGGACATTATTTCTCACAAGCCCAAAGTGCACAAAGTGAGCCATGCTCTGGAAAAACTCTGCCATCAGTTACTTTCCTTCTTGTTGTGTTTTTCCCCACAGTTGGCGTTATCGTATTTTCATCCTGCCATGCTAATGCAACAGACCCACGAGAGAGAGAGAGAGAGAAACATAGATTACTCTGCTGTGTTCTCTTTACCACCAAATTACACAAGAGAATCTCCAGGCCGTTTCACCTGCGTGTGAAATATGTTGGCATTGGTTTTTCCCAACATTCTGGCATAGAGAGAGACACTTCATTTTCACATATTATGAATTATACTCCCTAGTCTAACCCATTTTGGGCGGGAACCTCTTTTGGTGTTAGCATCATCATCATAGCAGATCTACAAGCTCATAGCGCGGCACCAAGTGCCGCGCTATGAGCTTGTAGGTCTGCTATTTGATTTAGAAGACATTTGTAGAATCGAACTTAGGTCTAAATGGGCTAAATAGATGTCCTTTGAAGCCTTCCGGTGCCTGATGACAGGAGATGAGCCTGGGCCGACCTCGCCTTCCGGTGCCTGATGACAGGAGATGAGCCTGGGCCGACATCGCACAATCAGCCCTCATCAATCTCCTGGTTCATTCGCCTTCACAAAGGAGGTCCTCTTCTCTCTCTCTCACCGGTGAAAGCACGTCGATAGAGCAGCGATACCCGGACGGAGAGCAATTCCATTAAGAGGGTCCCTGCCACCCCAGGGCCTGACAAAGGGGGGCTGATCAGGGGGGGAAGAGAGGCAGTGTTGCAGCCATCCATCCATCCTCCACTGTGAGACGGCTAGGGCCGCAGGCTGTTTCTCCTCCTCCTCCACCTTTCTATCCACCTCCTTTCTCCCAGCGAGAGGGCCAGCATCCCCGTGTCCCCAGCCCTTACCTCCACAACCCCTGCTCCACCCCACCAGAGGGCCAGCATCCCCGTGTCCCCAGCCCTTACCTCCACAACCCCTGCTCCACCCCACCAGAGGGCCAGCATCCCCGTGTCCCCAGCCCTTACCTCCACAACCCCTGCTCCACCCCACCAACACAGCTACCATCCCCGTGTCCCCAGCCCTTACCTCCACAACCCCTGCACCACCCCACCAACACAGGGCCAGCATCCCCGTGTCCCCAGCCCTTACCTCCACAACCCCTGCTCCACCCCACCAACACAGCTGCCAGCCTTAATTATGGATGGTCTGAGGAGGATAAGGGACTGGGATTCCCACTATCCCAGACCTGCAGTATACGATCGCCTTTGCTTTAAGTCAATATGAAAGATGTTTGATATGGGATGGATAATAAATAAATAAAATAAACGCTTTCTACCACCATTCTACCAACAAATTAGAAACACTATTCATATTTATATATATATGTTTTTCAGGTGCATTTCCGATTTTATTGATAGTGCAGTGGGCACACAGTGGATGTACGATTGTATGTACGTATGTACACATGCACACAAAGATGTGAACAATTACTTAGATACCATTGTCATGTCATGTCTTGTAGTCAGGGCTCAGGGGGTGTACCGTAATAAGCCTGGGTGGATAGATTATTCTACTCTTCCAAATGTCATGTTCACACCTGAAGAAGCTCAGTTTGGCATGCGTGACTGGTTGCCTTGAACAGACCTCTTAGTAGCAGCAGCAGTGATGTGCCTTGTCACCTCCATACATCAGTCTCTTTGTCAAGGACCTGGCGCACTTTCAAGTCACTGTTCCGCACAAATAACTAGTCATGGAAAGGTATGTCAAAAGACTTTTTCCGTACAAGTCTTGAAGTCATGAATGAAGAGAAGAAAGTGCATTTTATAATTGATGATTGATCGCTTAAAAAAAATGTAGATCTGCAATTTTTTATTGCTAGAATTGGGGTGGAGAATCCAATAATGGATCCATACAATCCAAGATAAACAAGTCAGTTTCTTCCCTGGTAGACTACTGCTGTGGATCTTATCGCCCCAGATGGAGGTCTCAGTCCTATTAAATAATTACGCCCGTCGCCATAGACGGAGATTAATCAAAAGACGGAACATTACTCGTTTCATAATAAAGCGCACCAGTCTACAGCCTGGGAGCATCTTTTGGGCAACATTCCATGTAATTTCCGCTTAATCTAAATCATTGATTCCAATTCTAAAAAAACAAAAGATTGTGTTTTTGACGGCCCATTGCGGTCCCGTCGCTTGTTGCGTTAGAAGTAATCATACCTCCGGTGGTTGTCGATCCTCTCGGGGGTCTTTTGGCTACACCATAGAGTATATAAAAGGATAGAGACTGAACTGGCGCGAAGCGCCGCCCCCCCAGCTATTCATGTCAGTGGAAGTTGCTCAGTGGCGTTTTGAAGCACCCGGAAGACTGCCGGAAGTACCGTCTCAGAACGTCTACTTCCGCAAATGCGGAAGTGCAACCGAGCGCTCAATGTTAAAGCCCAGCTGCACGGGGTTTCCCGGTCATGAATACAGGGTCCGCCTGTAGTCCCTCCTCCTACCACTAGGGCCCAGCGCTTCAATGTTGAATAGCCTCACTGACCCCTTGGGCTACACACTACGATATCTAGCACAACCAAGATGGCGTCTGTGTCACCTTTCACCGAGAAATGGGCTCTGAAGCTGCAAATCGCTGCATAGGCACACTGTTTAATGGTGTGTTAACCCCTTTTGACCAAGACAAATGTCTTCTAAATCATGACAGTTTTCTGAAAAACCCTAGGCCTATGTTTCTATGTCAATGGTTCTCAAACAATTTCATGTCAAACAAGGACCCCCAAAAATATATGTAATAGGCCGCCGACCCCCGTCTGAAAATATGTTGTTCCAGGGACCCCCCAGAAGCAAAGATTTGAGTTGAAAACGTTTGCTCTGAAAGAATATATATATTCCATATTGCACCACATCTTCACGATTTAAAAAAAAAATAGCAGACCTACAAGCTCATAGCGCGGCACTCGGTGCCACGATATGAGCTTGTAGATCTGCTATTTTTCAATTGCTAAAACACCAAAAGGGGTTCCCGCCCAGAATGGGTTAAAGACTCCTAAAGTCTCTTCAGAGAGTGTGGATGGATGTGTTCTTCCTTTAATACAGCATAGAGATCCATCCAGCAAAGTGAGACAGAATGAAGGAGCTAGATGGACGGGGCTTAAACCCCAATGTTTAATTCATCCCATATTTAATGCAGTGATTTGTATAATTATCTGAGTGCTGCTGGCAAGGTTCCGGCCAACAATTGACACGTCATCTGTCTTCACGCTGGTCCTTCTGGGACCTGCAGGTGCTTTATTTTAACCTTTTGTTTATCCAGTCGAGCCTTTGCTGAGAACATGCCTTCTGTGTCCCAATTCAGTCCCTACTCACTACTCAGTCACGGTGTTGTTTTCGTCGACTAAAACTAAGACGAAAAATGTTCGTCGACTACCTTTTTTCACTGACGGAAACTAAATGAAAACTAAGCTATGGTGACTAAAACTAAGACTAAATAAATGCTTTGACAATTTCGTCAACAGATAAAAACTAGACTAAAGGACTAGTGGACAAGATATCCAGTATAAGTCATTTTACACATGGTTGCATGCTGAAAATAGAGCTTGTAGATCGGCTATTTTCAGCAAGTGTAAAATTAGGCCTTTTGACGGCATCAAGGCCCGCCAAAATAAATTTTAGTCGACTAAATCAACTGTAGATTTAGTCGACTAAAATCTTATGATATTTAGTCGACTAAAACTAGACTAACTCTAAAACATTCCAGGTGACTAAAATGTGACTAAAACTATTCAAGAGACTAATGACTAAAACTAAAATCAATTTGCTGCCAAAAACAACACTGCTCAGTCACATGTAGAGGAATATTATAGTGAACTCATGGGCAAAATAAAACAAATCATTTGGGACACTACTCGGGTCCCCGTCGTCAATTACGTAATGTCTGTCGCACAATTAAAACGTCCCATCTCAGCATTGGCTGATATATTAAACTGTATTAAGAGAAACGTTATGTAACTACAGTATATGCGCCGTCATTATATATTATTTCATTATACAATTAGCCCATCTATATCCAGTGGTGTAAAAAGTACTCACATTTCCTGCTTGAGTAAATGTATCAATACTGCAATGTAGAAATAGTTACGTAACAGTCTGAAATAAAAAATGTACTTGAGTAAAAGTACTCATTATGCAGAATGACTCATTGTCTCCACCAGGCCGAAGGCATGGGGAGAGAGTATGTTTTGCACTCCGTCCGTCTGTGAACAGCTAATCTCCGGCACCGTTAACCCGGTCGATGCCAAACTTTGCACACACACTCCCTGGATGCCAATGATGAACCTCTGCACCACATTTTCCAGAACGGCCTGTTATAGCGCCACCATGAGGCAGCTTTTCACATTTTTTACCTAAAACTGCACCGATCTGCGTGAAACGCGTGAAAGCGCCACCAGGAGGCCGACTTTTGTAAAACACATTTTTTTATATTACTCCTCCAGATTCTGTCCAAACATCTCACAAATCGTTACACAGTATCTCTATGGTCATGTGCTCAAGTCGGATCTGTCCGATATTTCATATTTCATCCTAATTGGCTATAATTGGCTTTCACAGTTTGCAAGATTGCCCCGTTTTGAACAAAAGCCTCAAATCATGAACGCAGCATGCAATTTACATGAAATCTTTCACACATTGTCTTACTAGGCTGAGGAATATATCCCACCCTTTTCACATTGGCCTGTTATAGCGCCACCAACAGGTTGATTTTTGCAAAACACATTTTTGGAACAAAATGCCTCAAATCATCCAATTGCCATCAAAGGTGTAAGAAGAAATGGCACCCTTTTCACATTGGCCTATTATAGCGCCAACAGGAGGCCATAACCTGACCTGCCCTGGTGGAGACCTGTGCCCTGAGGGGCACTTTTTCTAGTTTGCACTGCGTCCGTCCGTCCGTGTGTCCGTCCGTCCGTCCGTCTGTCCGTCTGTGAACAGCTAATCTCCGGCACTGTTAACCCGGTCGATGCCAAATTTTGCGCACACACTCCCTGGATGCCAACGATGAACCTCAACATTTCCAGAACGGCCTGTTATAGCGCCACCAGGAGGCCACTTTGTGCAAAACAAGTTTTTGGACAGTACACCTACATATTTTGTCCAAACATCACTCAAATTGGTACACAGTCTCTCTAGAGCCATTCAATGAAACGGGTCTTTCAGATTTATCAGACGTTCGCAGGAGTGCTCAGTTTCAAACAAAATGCTGCAAATCATGAACACATTGTGTGATTTCCGTGAAATTGTGCATGCACATTCCCACTAGGCCGAAGAAATGCCACATGAACATTTTCAACTCAGCCTCATGGTGGCGCTATAACTGGCCGAAAAGTGTTTTTACCTCCAACTGCACGGATCTGTGGATAACTTTGTATGCCAACTCCCTAGAGGCCAAGGAAAAACCTTTGCCTGGAATTTTTCACATCTGCTCTTTTTTAGCGCCACCAGGAGGCCGAGATATTTAAAACACATTTTCTAATATTACTCCTTCAGATTTTATCCAAATTTCACGCAAATCGGTACACATGCTCTCCATAATCATGTGATCAAGACGGGTTTGTTTGATTTCTCATAATCCACCCTCATTGGCTACGATTGGCTTCTAAACTTTTCAGGAGTAGCCCGCTTTGTACCAGTTTTGTACAAATCGCCACAACTACTCAATGCAGCGTCCGATTGTGGTGAAACTGTGCATGCATATTCCGTTTTTTTCTTCTTTTTTGAGTGGTGCAACCACTCCAACAAACAGCAATGTCCGTGTCCGTGTGTCCGCCTATGTCACTATGAGCACGAGTACCAATGACTACCAAAAGTGGCGCTGTTGTGCCAGAAACAGAGAGAGAGAGATAGTGCTGCACTGCTGCCTGCTAATGAGAGACAGAGAGAGAGGGGGGGAGTTGCAACACTCAGTTCACACGGGTGTGATTTTTTATTTATTTTTGCATCAATAGACGTGTTGAGCTTATATGAAATATAAACAGGATTTATGTTTAAATCATTTCCTGGAGATGTCATGTTTTTCTTCTTTTTGAAGATCAGTTCCCACCGTCCTCCCCGAGAGCAGCGTCCATGTTGACAGAAGAGATGATCAGAGGAGCAGAGTTTCTACCATTAAGGTTGTGCATTGGCCAGAAGAATGGATATAGTCTCTCAGTGAAGGAGCAGCCAGTGAAAGAGTAGAGATTTACTCTGTTCTCCACATCATAAAAGGAGACCAGACCCTCCTCATAATCCACAAACACTCCCACTTTCTGGAGCTCCTGTCTTACAGCTGGGAGGAGGACAGCAGGGCCAGCATGAGCCGCATACTCATCTCCATTCCTCAACCTTATAGTCCATAAACCATTGTTGGGATTCGGATTGAATGGTTCCTTCCGGTCGATGGACTCTCTGACCACTCCTATTATCCAGTCAGTCTTCCCTCCAACCTGAACCTCATAGTAAAACCTTCCTGAGGAGAAGCTTTGTTGTCCTAAGACACAGAGACATGGAGAGAATCTCTCTGTGTTGTCTGGGAGATTCTTCCTTACGTTTCCATCACTCACTTGTTTTCCATCCTCAGACAGGATGAGGTTGGGATGTGCTGTATCAGGGTCCAGAGTAACATCCACCTCAGTAACATCCAACATCAGATTCAGATTCAGATTCAGATTCAGATTCAGATACCACCTCATATTGCTGGATCCTCTTCAGCTCAACATCACACAGCTGCTTCTTCATCTCTTGACTGAGTGTCTTCTCCAGCTGAGACACAGCTGTCCTCACTGGCCCCACATGTGAAGACTGATGGACATTGACCTTTTCCCAGTCCTTGGTGGGTCTCCACCCTGTGTTGTTAGAGGTGAAGTTCTGGAGGAGGTGGCGGTGGTCTTCAGTGTGTGAGAGCTGTTTCAGCTCAGAGCTTCTCTTCTCTAACTGAGTGACTTCCTGTTGCAGGTCTTCAATGAAGCCTTCAGCCTGTTTCTCTGTTGCTTTCTGCTTCTCTTCAATCACACCAATGAGCTCAGCCTGGCTTCTCTCAACACAGCTGATCAGAGCAGTGAAGACCTGCACACTGTCTGCTATCACTGTGTCTGCATCTTTCCTGCTGAGCTCTACTGAGCGTTTGACCTCCTGAATCTTCACTCGTCTCTCCTGGATCATCTGCTGGATTTCAGCCTCTGTCTTTGCTTCATATTCTTCTTTCAACTTGTTGCTCCTGAACTGTTGAACCATCTCAGAAATAAAAGTATTGACAGATACGTCTGGCCTCGCATTGAAGATCTTTGCACACAGTGGACACTTGCACACATCACTAGTGTCCCAGTAACGTGTGATACAGGCTTTGCAGTAGTTGTGTCCACACGGAGTGGCGACTGGATCAGTGAACACATCCATACAGATGGAACACAGGAAGTGCTGTTCAGACAGGAGACCGCTGGCGGACGCCATTTCTACAGCGCTGAGAATCAAAGTGAAAGTGGAGGAAGCGTCAGGTTGAAGTGGTGAGAACTAAGTGCTGTCTTGGAGAGAAACACTGCTTCTATAGAGCTCTGATGGATGCCACGTCACATCTCGCTGATGTCACCATGAGTCACGTGTCTATGTATCCATATATGGAGTTGTTTTACATCAGCATGATGTCATCAGCACTAGACGTCTCTGCCGTCTCCATATATGGAGCTCCAGATCAACCCAATGCCCAAATATGGAGTTTGTGATGTCAGACTTGGATAGGTCAGTTGGATACGTCGGACAGCTACATATATGGAGTGTCAATACTCAGTGTGTAACTGTGGCAACGTATCAAATGCCTATATATGGACATATCGGGTTTGTTTATGCTTATGTCAGATATTTTAATATAGGATTTGGTAGGTCATCCATCAGTGATTAAAACCTGCGTTGGAGTGTAGAACTCTTCTATGCTCTTCTCGACCAATGGGAGACTGTCAGTCTCTTCTCGACCAATGGGAGACGGCTATGGCTGTTTTTAGCCCAAGGAGTGTTTTTCGTGCAAAACGAATGCTTGCAATGGATTCAGAATCATGAAAACCCCCTAGTTTGACACGTCACATGCTACTGAAAGCAGAATGAATTTTAGGTCATTTTGCCTTATTGTGCCTTAACAGGTTTTTGATGGTGGCCGTATGGATTTGGGCTCTCATGAATTTTCCCCGCATTTTTGCGAGGTACATGGGGGGGGGGTCAATGTGTTTATTAACCTCCGAGATGACACATCCATTGAGAAACGGACCTTTGCTCTCCGCTGTCACAGAACTGCTGTAAACGACCCAACTTGTGACTGTGAGCTCACCATTAAGCACAGTAATCCTTCAAAACACTGTTTCATTCTTTTTTTATTGTTTTTTTCCCTTTTTTGCATGAATGCATGTGTTGAACTATAGATTAATATGAGATATAAACAGGATTTATTTTAAAATAGTTTATTGATGTTTTTTTCTTTTTTTCTTTATTTTTGCATCAATAGACGTGTTGAGCTTATATGAAATATAAACAGGATTTATGTTTAAATCATTTACTGGAGATGTCATGTTTTTCTTCTTTTTGAAGATAAGTTCCCACCGTCCTCCCCGAGAGCAGCGTCCATGTTGACAGAAGAGATAATCAGAGGAGCAGAGTTTGTAGCATTACGGTTCAAACAAGCATTACGGTTCAAACATGGACAGAAGAATGGATAAAGTCTCTCAGTGAAGGAGCAGCCAGTGAAAGAGTAGAGATTTACTCTGGTCTCCACATCATAAAAGGAGACCAGACCCTCCTCATAATCCACAAACACTCCCACTTTCTGGAGCTCCTGTCTTACAGCTGGGAGGAGGACAGCAGGGTCAGCATGAGCCTCATACTCGTCTCCATTCCTCAACCTTATAGTCCATAAACCATTGTTGGGATTCGGATTGAATGGTTCCTTCCGGTCGATGGACTCTCTGACCACTCCTATTATCCAGTCAGTCTTCCCTCCAACCTGAACCTCATAGTAAAACCTTCCTGAGGAAAAACTTTGTTGTCCAAAAGGGAGCATGTCCATATAAGGGCATAAAAGCGACATGGACTGACAGATAGAGATCTCCATATATGGGCATTGATTGATTGGTTGATTGATTGAAGAATGTATTAACAGTTTGGAGAATTACACTACATCTCAAGCACAACTCAATACAAAACTGTTAACTGTGGACGACACCATCAAGCATTACACTTGTTTACAATTCATCATAACATTTAGAGACGTACAAATAAACACTTCTATTTAGCCAAAAACAAGAAATCATCATAGAGGAGGTAAAAAGGGGAGAGAAAAAAATACAGTGAGGGGGAAAAGGGTTGGGTTGGGGTATTCAGATTTTACTGGGGCCAGTTTCGAATTGCAGCCGTCCGTAGGTGCCCTTTGAGAGCGGTTTTGAAGGAGTCAAGGGATTCGCATGTCTTAAAGGAGAATTCCATACTAAAAGGCTTTCTTACCTTTCTTTGTAGTTGTTACGTCCCCACCAAAGAGGTCCAGGTGTTATTTTGTGCAAAAGCTCCTTATTGGCTATTTCCCCTACCATAAGCCCTAAATTAATTGCATTGAATTGAATGGGGCTATGGGGTGTTGTGCTAATTCGCTTATTTCCATCGCTCAAAATTATAATTTTTTTATATATCCTCTCTTCATAATGTAAATAATGTCCAAAGCGGCACACTTTACTACTTATTTCGATGGAAATAAGCAAATTAGCACAACACCCCATAGCCCCATTCAATTCAATGCAATTCATTGAGGGCTTATGGTAGGGGAAATAGCCAATAAGGAGTTTTTGCACAAAATAACACCTGGACCTCTTTGGTGGGGACGTAACGACTACAAAGAAAGGTAAGAAAGCCTTCTAGCATGGAATTCTCCTTTAATGACTGTCGGTAGGGCGTTCCACATTTTGGTGGCATAAACAGGCCTATCCTCCTGGTGGAGACCTAGCTGTGCCCCGAGGAGAACGTTTTCCTATCCTCCTGGTGGAGACCTAGCTGTGCCCCGAGGAGAACGTTTTCCTATCCTCCTGGTGGAGACCTAGCTGTGCCCCGAGTTTTCTAGTTTCACATATTTTCAAAAGTATAAAGATCCTGAAATATATATATGGCTGAAGCAGGGCAGACACTCTAACCACAAGGCCACTGTCTGTCATTCAACATGGGCCGTTGAGTGTAGCACTTCCAAACACTTAGAAAAAAAATCATGGATTTTCTATGAACACTTTGCAGATAGAAAGAGGATAATTCAAGCTTTTCGTACAGCTGCAATGTTGGTGAGTTTGACGTTGTTTAATACAATTAGTATTAGTAACTTTTCTGTTTGGATGAATGGGTTGTCAATGGGAAGTCGCACCTAGTTAGCACCTTAATTGCTGGCAAATGCGGTCTGTCTGCACATGGTCAATAGGCAGAATATGGCAGGCCACTGATGAGTGAGGACAGGTGTGATATTGGTAATGAGATTTGATTGGTGATTGGGACGAAGTACAACAATGTGCAAATGTACGGCAGCAAGAATTGTGAGCTGCTGTGATAGGAGAAGGATATCAAATGCAACACAACCACCCTAAAGACCCATTGTGTGTATTCCTGCATCTTGGTACATAGAAATTGATCTAGATTCTGACCTTCAATTGTACATATGTTTTGATTGTATTGCTCCACTTTTTGCTTTGGCAATGTAAACGTATGTTTTCTCATGCCAATGAATAAAGCCCTTTGAGTTGATTGAAAGTGAGTGAGAGCAGGTGAGAGGGGGTAGGGTTTGCTGTTGCTCACTAGGATGACTGTGTCAGGATCTGCCTTCTGTGTGTTGTCTATGTTGTTCTTGATTCTTATTTTGAAGTGATGCTTTTGTATTTCCTGTCCTCCTTTGTAGTAGTTTCCTGCCTTGTCTCACCTTCCCTGATTTTATGTCAGGAGGTGGTTTCCAAGTAGGACCCAAATGCGAGGAAGTCAGAATCTTGAAGTGGAAGTTTAATTAGACAGGTTTGCAGGAGAGCAACACCAACAAACGAACAGACTATGAAACTCAGGATACAAGACAATAATCCAACAGAGAACACAACCAAACACAGGGTTTAAATAGGCACACGGTTAACAGGACACAGGTGAACTCAAATCAAATCAACACAAGGATTGGCTGGGGAAAACAAGACACAGGTGAAACAAAGAACCAAAGATCAGGGAAGGTGAGACAAGGCAGGAAACTACTACAAAGAAGGACAGGAAACACAAAAGCATCACTTCAAAATAAGAAACAACATAGACAACACACAGAAGGCAGATCCTGACAGACTGACTATTTTCTACATACTGCAACACGTTCATACAGCTCAAACCTGTCTGATACAACTGCAGTCTTCAACTGATGGCCACTGTCTCATGGAACATTTGGGGCGATGCTTGCTCAGTGGTACATCAGTGACAGCTGGTGAGGGAGATGAAATGGTGACTCATTCCCCCAGCCAGTCTGAGGATTGGATCCATGCAGTGTATCCAGTCACAAGTAACTCTCTTTCTTTCTATCCATGGCCAAAGTTTGACCCAGCTGGCATCACTACACAACTATAGATATATAGATATAGTACTTTATTGTCAGTTCACACTGAAATTTGTCTTGCGACACAGCAGCCAAGTATGCAGAACACACATACGTACACACATTTGACATAACACAAAGAACAAGACAATTTACATACATAAAGACATGAAGACAAGAGCAATGTCCACTGCTTAGATTATCCTGTGGCTACTACGACTCCTGATTAAGCCTCAAGTTTCGACTGGTGGACAAAGGACCTCTTTAGTCTGACCTTATTGTATGCTGGTACACCATATCCTTCCTGAAAGAGGGAGTGCCGTGATTTCTTTCCACCCTAAAACATGATCATCACTCAGGTCTTATTGTTATATGAGGATGTATAACTTTTTCAAAAAAGTGTACAGTATTTGTTAAAATGTTGTTTTTATGTGGGCACGCCCACCAGTTCATTAAGTATGCCTGGTTTGCCTGGTGGGTGGTGATGGGTGGTGATCCACCTGAACTTAAGCCGCACCCACAGCTGTAGTTGTATGATAAAAGGGGAGGGGCTGATAGTGTGATGTCACTATATTACTGTTTATTTCATTGGCCCGTTTGACTGTCAAGGGTTCAGCCTCCAGGAAGAAACCCTAAATACAAAGTTAATATATCATTGCACATGAAAACGACTCCAGGGTGTCTAATGAAGTACTGTCACCTCATAGACAATTGTGGCACTCCATCTTGAAGGTAGCAACCTATATTCTCCATACAACACATGCTTAGTATTAGAGGTGATTAGAGGTGATATTCCTTGCTGATGAAGTCAAGTAGATAACTGCTCAAGGTAGGAACTTAGTTTTTTGCTTCTTTGCTGCTTGTGGTACAGTATGCTGTGTATACTGTGGTACTGCTGTGTGTACTGCTTGTGGTACAGTATGCTGTGTGTACTGTGGTACTGCTGTGTGTACTGCTTGTGGTACAGTATGCTGTGTACTGTGGTACTGCTGTGTGTACTGCTTGTGGTACAGTATGCTGTGTACTGTGGTACTGCTGTGTGTACTGCTTGTGGTACAGTATGCTGTGTGTACTGTGTATACTAGTGGGATTCAAGCTGGTGTACTATTACTGTCATTTTGGGACCCAATGACTGGGTGGCAATGAAACATGCTCAGTAATGAAACATGCTCAGTAACTGTTTGTGGTTTTGGAATTGAATGCTGATGTGAATCTCTACACTTTGTATGTGTTAGCTCCGTTTGGAACCTCACTTGACTCTACGCTCTTACATGTAGCTCCGAGAAGAGGTTCCGTGTCAAATTCTTTAGACAGGGGTGAAACAACCGCTTACAAAGCTTATGAAGTCAGCCAGTACCATGTTTTCCCAATTAATGCAATCTTACGGAAGACGGACTGGTCACATGCTGACTAAATATGCAATTTAAGCCTGAATTAAGCAGTTGTTTCACCCCTGTCTAAAAAGCGTACGTGCCTGTCCTAAGTTTATCATCTGTAGCTAGCCAGAAATATCTTTACTTTTTTGGAAACGATACTGCGGAAAGTGTTTGACACTGTTTTTGGACGGTTTTCGCCACTGTTTTTGGACGGCTCAACCCTCGTTCTACCGATGCAGGGATATCCTCCTGACACAGAACCTCTTCTCGGAGCTGTAAGAGGTTCCAAATGGAGATATGTATGTGTATGAGTTGTAACAAGGAACAGTATGGGCTCCATTTTCGTGACCGCTAAACCCCTTATCCCTGAACTTCATTGCCTTTTTTTTTTTTTTTTACTATTTTGCAAAACATTTTTGAATAGTTAAAATGGCCAGTCTACAAGCTCACAACGTGTCAATGTAGATTGGCTAGTTGAACTATTCACAAATGTTTTTCAAAATGGTAAAAAAAAGGCAAAGAAGTTTAGGTATAAGGGGTTTAGCTGTGACACAAATGGAGCCCTATGTGTGTATGTGGCTCTTGATCACTTCAATGAGGTGAATGAATTTTGCCATTTCCTTCGAGCTAGAGGTTTTGGGCTTTGACGTAACAGCCAACAATTCAAAAATGTTACTTTTGAATTGAACTGACTGATAAACAGTATAGTTTATGTGTGAATTGAGGTTCGTTGTGAGTTGTTGTGACAGCCAGGGGTGGCTGTATTGGTTCATCATACTCTACTCACCGTCTGTCAGTGCAAACTGTCTTGATTCATGTAGAACGATGATGAAGATTGGAATTTTCCAGCTGGGGGCAGGTGGTGGTCCACAGGTTGTCTGCTGCTCTGTTCTCTCTACGTGCCTCTGGTGGTCTCTGGGACCACACGCTGTGTGTGTGTGTGTGTGTGTGTGTGTGTGTGTGTGTGGGGGGGGGGGGTCGTCGTTGTGGTGTGCACGTGATAGACGTGTGTATGAGTGCATGTCATTGTGTCCTCGTCGCCATCCGACACAAAAAAATGGAAAAGAAAAGGAGAGCTGTTGTAATTATCGTCCTGCTCCCTGCAGGTTATGTTAATGACCGCCTCGCCTTCCCCACCTTAAGTAGGCTATCTATATGCAACGTCTGCCGTAATGGCTTTCCTCATTATTTATTGTTAATGTATTAACCCATTTTGGGCGGGAACCACCTTTTGGTGTTTTAACTATTGAAAAATAGCAGATCTACAAGCTCATAGCGCGGCACCGAGTGCCGCGCTATGAACTTGTAGGTCTGCTGTTTTTGAAAATTTGTGAAAATGTGCCTCAAATCTTTGAATATATATAATATATATTCAAAGATATGAGTTCAAATGTTCACTCTGTAAGTCTGTAACAATATTATTGTTACAGACTTACAGAGTGAACATTTTAACTCATATCTTTGCTTCTGGGGGGACCGTCCCTGGAAGAACATATGTGACTAAATTTGACTGAGGGACTGCCATTGGATTTTTTTGAATTTTCGTTTTTTCATGACATATGAAAGCAGGGAATCATAGCTTCAAATTGACATATTGGTTGTTCAGTTTGACCCACCAGTTTTGGAGATATGGCTTATAGAGTAATGTCTTGCAGAAAACAGCGAGTTGAGAAAACAGGCTTGAAAGGTTCACTTCTGTGGTCTCTAACATTACACCTAGCTACATGTTTGGGCATTTATTTCATATTTACATGTCGATTTCAGCTCTGACACTTATTTCAGACATGCTCTAGTATGTGAAGAGTCTGCCTGTGCTATTAACTCATTTTGAAAAAAAGGAAAAAAAAAGAGTTTTTCTCCTCTGGTGAAAAGCTGTAATTTGCGCGATGGCAGGCTCTCAGTCAAATCTGGTCACATATTTTCAGATGGGGGGCGGAGGCATATTACATATAATTTTTGGGGTTCTTGACATGAAATATGGAGCACCACTGATACAGAAACATGAGGTTTTTCAGAAAACTGTCAGGATTTTGAAGACATTTTTTAAAATTTCGACGTCAGGCCTAAATGGGTTAATGTGCTGCGCTGTTGATGATGTTTGAGGGAAGGCCGCGTATGCACTCTGTGCAGAGTGAGACGTACGTACGTACGTACGTACACAGGGCCACTTGGCACTTGTAGCAGCTTAGTTATAGGAGCACTTCACTCCTTTTTCACCCTGTCTTCACATTATTTGGTCCTCGCTGATGTTCATTATAAGTCCAAGATTTCCCTCTGTGTCTCAAGATTGAGCAAACCTGCCTATACCTATAGTGATGTCACTGGTAGGCAAGTTTCTGAACTGTCCACATGCAGCCCTCCTCTGAGAGGGTGACCAGATGTCCCTCTTTGCGTGGGACAGTCCCTCATTTCCAAGACTTTTCAGGTGTCCCACAAATTGAGTCCCTGTCCCACATTGTGACTGACAGGTAGTTGTATCAGTGTTCAAATGCCCTAATAGTTAGTCCCCTAATAGTTGGACTTCTGTTGTAAAGCTCTCATTGTCTCTTCCTGCAAGATGTACGTGTTTTTAAGCCTGTTAAAATAGCATAAAAATAAAAAATGATTTTAAAACAAAATGTGAGACACCAGAGGAGTTTAGAAATGATAGTCAATAGGCCTATGGTCGAATATGACATCAAGGCATTTAATAGCAACTCAAGTAGTAAGTTGCTAAGCCGGTACTCCAGTATCGCTTGTGTGGGACAAGTGGGATGGGGGGACGGGGTCCCCCCATCCCACTTGTCCCACACAAGCGATACTTCTGTCCCTCAAATGAACAGTTTGGATCTGGTCACCCTATCTGAGACACAGAGCTTGCAGACATGAATGGTACCATCTTATAATGAGCATTGGTGAGGAATAAGTACATTATGTGAAAATTTCAAGCATCTAATTGCCAAAAAGAAGTACAATTATTAAGCAAATCCAAAATTTGCTAAAGACAAAAACATACAGTATACCCCTGCAAAGACAGGGACATTGTGCATTGCTCTGCATGCCAAAGTCCAGTTATTGTGGCTCAGGAGGTAGAGCAGGTCGTCCAATGATCCATGGGTCGGCGGTTCGAATCCCGGCTCCTCCTGTCTACATGTCGAAGTGTCCTTGGGCAAGACACTGAACCCCAAATTGCTCCCGATGTGCTGGTTGGTACCTTGCATGGCTTCCGCTGCAATCGGTGTATGAATGTGTGTGTGAATTGGTGAATGTAATGCACAATCTATGTAAAGCGCCTTGGATAAAGGCGCTATATAAATGCACCATTTACCATTTTAGTTATTCAAACTTTAGAACATGAAAGAACAAAAAACAACATGCGTAAAGTGAGAAAATGGCAAAATAAAATAAAAGTTCAGTCAAAACGCCTAGAAATCGAGCATTGGTATCTCATAATGTGACCTTTCTCTAGCCTGGTTGGAGCCCATTAGACAGCGGCCCACTCCGCTGAGTTTCAGGAAGCTTCAGCGTCTGATAATCAGCCTAACCTTTCTCTACAGTCACGATGCCATGCATTGTGAATTTGTAGATGTAATATTCGCTATTTGTTGTATGACAATGCAAATAGGCCTTAAGAGGTTAATTAGTACAGAACTAGCTTCCTGCATGCATTCTTCATCTTTTATCGTGGGGTTTTTATTGGGCAATTGACATTTCTCAGGGTGGTTTTAAAAGGTGCTTTTCTTCATTGAAGAGGTGATAACCGTAAAGCGTGGAAGCCATTTCATTCTTGAACTTTTAGATCTTGAACCTTTGGAGGCTGTTTTTCCTTTTAATTGGATCCTTAACATGGTACTTGTTTTGGAAGACGGATCCAAAACGACCCAGATTCTGATCCCCAATATGTTCTACTACTCCATTAGTCTTGCGTTGCCAGACTGTTGCTGCCTCTCGCAATGTCCAAATGCTTCCGTCATACATCCAGACTGTTGCTGCCTCTCGCAATGTCCAAATGCTTCCGTCATACATCCAGACTGTTGCTGCCTCTCGCAATGTCCAAATGCTTCCGTCATACATTCAGACTGTTGCTGCCTCTCGTAATGTCCAAATGCTTCCGTCATACATTCAGACTGTTGCTGCCTCTCGTAATGTCCAAATGCTTCCGTCATACATTCAGACTGTTGCTGTCTCTCGCAATGTCCAAATGCTTCCGTCATACGTTGCCAGACTGTTGCTGCCTCTCGCAATGTCCAAATGCTTCCGTCATACATTCAGACTGTTGCTGCCTCTCGCAATGTCCAAATGCTTCCGTCATACATTCAGACTGTTGCTGCCTCTCGCAATGTCCAAATGCTTCCGTCATACGTTGCCAGACTGTTGCTGCCTCTCGCAATGTCCAAATGCTTCCGTCATACATTCAGACTGTTGCTGCCTCTCGCAATGTCCAAATGCTTCCGTCATACATTCAGACTGTTGCTGCCTCTCGCAATGTCCAAATGCTTCCGTCATACATTCAGACTGTTGCTGCCTCTCGCAATGTCCAAATGCTTCCGTCATACATTCAGACTGTTGCTGCCTCTCGCAATGTCCAAATGCTTCCGTCATACATTCAGACTGTTGCTGCCTCTCGCAATGTCCAAATGCTTCCGTCATACATTCAGACTGTTGCTGCCCCTCGCAATGTCCAAATGCTTCCGTTATACGTTGCCAGACTGTTGCTGCCTCTCGCAATGTCCAAATGCTTCCGTCATACATTCGGAGAATAGTTGTCTGGCTACGCGAGACTACTACTCTATTAACCCATTTAGGCCTGACGTCGAAATTAAAAAAACGTTCGCTCTGAAAGAATATATATTCAAAGATTTGTGCCACATTTTCACGATTTTTCAAAAATAGCAGACCTACTAGGCGCGCTATGAGCTTGTAGATCTGCTATTTTTCAATAGCTAAATAATGCTTAGTTAAAACACAAATGGGTTCCCGTCCAGAAGCCATAAGAAATAGACCGACATTTTGATTGGGTTGCTTTATTAGGCCTCTTTACAAGATGTACAAATATATTTATAGGCCATTATGATCTGTTCTTGATACTCTATAGACACTATAGAGAACACTATAGACACTATAGAGAACACTATAGACACTATAGAGAACACTATAGAGAACACTATAGACACTATAGAGAACACTATAGACACTATAGAGAACACTATAGAGAACACTATAGACACTATAGAGAACACTATAGAGAACACTATAGACACTATAGAGAACACTATAGAGAACACTATAGACACTATAGAGAACACTATAGAGAACACTATAGACACTATAGAGAACACGACTGTGGCTCAAGAGGTAGAGCAGGTCGTCCAATGATCCATGGGTCGGCGGTTCGAATCCCGGCTCCTCCTGTCTACATGTCGAAGTGTCCTTGGGCAAGACACTGAACCCCAAATTGCTCCCGATGTGCTGGTTGGTACCTTGCATGGCTTCCGCCGCAATCGGTGTATGAATGGGTGAATGTAATGCACAATCTATGTAAAGCGCCTTGGATAAAGGCGCTATATAAATGCACCATTTACCATTTACCATTTAACACTATAGACACTATAGAGAACACTATAGAGAACACTATAGACACTATAGAGAACACTATAGAGAACACTATAGACACTATAGAGAACACTATAGAGAACACTATAGACACTATAGAGAACACTATAGAGAACACTATAGAGAACACTATAGACACTATAGAGAACACTAGAGAACACTATAGACACTATAGAGAACACTATAGAGAACACTATAGAGAACACTATAGAGAACACTATAGAGAACACTATAGAGAACACTATAGAGAACACTATAGACACTATAGAGAACACTAGAGAACACTATAGACACTATAGAGAACACTATAGAGAACACTATAGAGAACACTATAGAGAACACTATAGTGAACACTATAGAGAACACTATAGACACTATAGAGAACACTATAGACACTATAGAGAACACTATAGACACTATAGAGAACACTATAGACACTATAGACACTATAGACACTATAGAGAACACTATAGAGAACACTATAGAGAACACTATAGACACTATAGAGAACACTATAGACACTATAGAGAACACTATAGACACTATAGAGAACACTATAGAGAACACTATAGAGAACACTATAGACACTATAGAGAACACTATAGACACTATAGAGAACACTATAGAGAACACTATAGAGAACACTATAGAGAACACTATAGAGAACACTATAGAGAACACTATAGACACTATAGAGAACACTATAGACACTATAGAGAACACTATAGAGAACACTATAGAGAACACTATAGAGAACACTATAGAGAACACTATAGACACTATAGAGAACACTATAGACACTATAGAGAACACTATAGAGAACACTATAGAGAACACTATAGAGAACACTATAGAGAACACTATAGACACTATAGAGAACACTATAGACACTATAGAGAACACTATAGAGAACACTATAGACACTATAGAGAACACTATAGACACTATAGAGAACACTATAGAGAACACTATAGACACTATAGAGAACACTATAGAGAACACTATAGACACTATAGAGAACACTATAGACACTGTTCGGTTATTTGGCGATGTTATGCCGGGGCTCCGACCAGCCCATGCAATAGGCAGACAAGAGTGACTAACACGCACAGGGTGAACTAAATGCTCCAATAATAGCTTATATTTGATGAACTAAAACGTGCATTTTATAGGGTTTTTATTAATTCATATTAATTATAAACACTTACAATCATACATTCACACGTTCTGTTCACAATTCCCCCAACACAAGACGATCTCAGTATCCCGGAATCTGGATCACAGTCCTATTGGTCTCAGTTCTATCCTGCTCGGTAGGAATTCTTGCTATCATTTTGCACTCTAAACTCTCCAGATCATGGTAAAGCTTAGCTTGTCATTGATGACTCTCAGACTTAGTTCAGTGATAAGTGTATCACTGTGTCACACATTAAGTGTAATTATGTGGTTTTAAATCTACCTTATCATTCAGTCAATTTCCATTAATTGCCATTAATCAATGGAGAAAAGAAACACAAATGACACTTGGTTACAATCTAAACATCATATCACATCAATTATGAATAATGCACAATTATATATCGCATAATACATTATAGCATATAATACATACCGCTGGTGTCTGCCGGCTACATGTATCACGTTCGGTGGTATTGGTGAATCTAATTCTAATATTGGGCTACACAGCATAGTCACAGTGGCTCTGACTGAAATCACACCTCCATGCTAAACACTTTCGGCCAATCAGATGCCACTGACCATCCTGCCTCTCTCTGGCCACAGCAGCCGGCTCCTATTACAGTCCCTGTAATGCCCAACTACTTCTGCCTAGATTAAACTGTTTAGACTATTACAGGTATTTATCATTTAGCCTTTTTACCAACCCAATATATAATAGGTTATTAGAACACATTTAAACAATTGAAGAGGAATTAAAGATTGGTTACTTCAATATTTGTATGTTCTAGCTGAGTTGACTTCCCCTGTGAGAAGGAGTCAATAATGGCCTGTCTTACAACAGGAAGAGGCAGTAAAACCCCCATCCACCGGTTATCAATGCAACTGGAGTGCATTGGAATGTGGTCCCAGGACCTACAGCTATCCTGTTGCTCCATGGAGAGTGGTACGCATTGATCACTCAATCTGACCCAATATATTTTACTCTAATGTCTGAGAATAAATCTCGCACACCCATAAATAACAAGACAGACACTATAGACACTATAGAGAACACTATAGAGAACACTATAGACACTATAGAGAACACCATAGAGAACACTATAGAGAACACTATAGAGAACACTATAGACACTATAGAGAACACTATAGACACTATAGAGAACACTATAGAGAAAACTATAGAGAACACTATAGAGAACACTATAGACACTATAGAGAACACTATAGAGAACACTATAGACACTATAGAGAACACTATAGAGAACACTATAGACACTATAGAGAACACTATAGACACTATAGAGAACACTATAGAGAACACTATAGACACTATAGAGAACACTATAGAGAACACTATAGAGAACACTATAGACACTATAGAGAACACTATAGAGAACACTATAGACACTATAGAGAACACTATAGAGAACACTATAGACACTATAGAGAACACTATAGAGAACACTATAGACACTATAGAGAACACTATAGAGAACACTATAGACACTATAGACACTATAGAGAACACTATAGAGAACACTATAGAGAAAACTATAGAGAACACTATAGACACTATAGAGAACACTATAGAGAACACTATAGAGAACACTATAGACACTATAGAGAACACTATAGAGAACACTATAGACACTATAGAGAACACTATAGACACTATAGAGAACACTATAGAGAACACTATAGAGAACACTATAGACACTAGAGAGAACACTATAGACACTATAGAGAACACTATAGAGAAAACTATAGAGAACACTATAGACACTATAGAGAACACTATAGAGAACACTATAGACACTATAGAGAACACTATAGACACTATAGAGAACACTATAGACACTATAGAGAACACTACAGAGAACACTATAGACACTATAGAGAACACTATAGAGAACACTATAGACACTATAGAGAACACTATAGAGAACACTATAGACACTATAGAGAACACTATAGAGAACACTATAGACACTATAGAGAACACTATAGAGAACACTATAGACACTATAGAGAACACTATAGAGAACACTATAGAGAACACTATAGAGAACACTATAGACACTATAGAGAACACTATAGAGAACACTATAGACACTATAGAGAACACTATAGAGAACACTATAGACACTATAGAGAACACTATAGAGAACACTATAGACACTATAGAGAACACTATAGAGAACACTATAGACACTATAGAGAACACTATAGAGAACACTATAGACACTATAGAGAACACTATAGACACTATAGAGAACACTATAGAGAACACTATAGACACTATAGACACTATAGAGAACACTATAGACACTATAGAGAACACTATAGACACTATAGAGAACACTATAGAGAACACTATAGACACTATAGACACTATAGAGAACACTATAGACACTATAGACACTATAGAGAACACTATAGAGAACACTATAGACACTATAGAGAACACTATAGAGAACACTATAGACACTATAGAGAACACTATAGACAACACTATAGACACTATAGAGAACACTATAGAGAACACTATAGACACTATAGATACTATAGACACTATAGAGAACACTATAGACACTATAGAGAACACTATAGAGAACACTATAGACACTATAGAGAACACTATAGAGAACACTATAGAGAACACTATAGACACTATAGAGAACACTATAGACACTATAGAGAACACTATAGAGAAAACTATAGAGAACACTATAGACACTATAGAGAACACTATAGAGAACACTATAGACACTATAGAGAACACTATAGAGAACACTATAGACACTATAGAGAACACTATAGACACTATAGAGAACACTATAGACACTATAGAGAACACTATAGACACTATAGAGAACACTATAGAGAACACTATAGACACTATAGAGAACACTATAGAGAACACTATAGACACTATAGAGAACACTATAGAGAACACTATAGACACTATAGAGAACACTATAGAGAACACTATAGACACTATAGAGAACACTATAGAGAACACTATAGACACTATAGACACTATAGAGAACACTATAGACACTATAGACACTATAGAGAACACTATAGAGAACACTATAGACACTATAGAGAACACTATAGACACTATAGAGAACACTATAGACAACACTATAGACACTATAGAGAACACTATAGAGAACACTATAGACACTATAGACACTATAGAGAACACTATAGACACTATAGAGAACACTATAGAGAACACTATAGAGAACACTATAGACACTATAGAGAACACTATAGAGAACATTATAGACACTATAGAGAACACTATAGACACTATAGAGAACACTATAGACACTATAGAGAACACTATAGAGAACACTATAGAGAACACTATAGAGAACACTATAGACACTATAGAGAACACTATAGAGAACACTATAGACACTATAGAGAAAACTATAGACACTATAGAGAACACTATAAACACTATAGACACTATAGACACTATAGAGAACACTATAGAGAAAACTATAGAGAACACTATAGACACTATAGAGAACACTATAGAGAACACTATAGACACTATAGACACTATAGAGAAAACTATAGAGAACACTATAGACACTATAGACACTATAGAGAACACTATAGACACTATAGAGAACACTATAGACACTATAGAGAACACTATAGAGAACACTATAGACACTATAGAGAACACTATAGAGAACACTATAGACACTATAGAGAAAACTATAGAGAACACTATAGACACTATAGAGAACACTATAGAGAACACTATAGACACTATAGAGAAAACTATAGACACTATAGAGAACACCATAGAGAACACTATAGAGAACACTATAGACACTATAGAGAACACTATAGAGAACACTATAGAGAACACTATAGACCCTATAGAGAACACTATAGACACTATAGAGAACACTATAGAGAACACTATAGAGAACACTATAGAGAACACTATAGACACTATAGAGAAAACTATAGAGAACACTATAGAGACTATATAGACACTATAGAGAACACTATATACACTATAGACACTATAGAGAACACTATAGAAACTATAGAGAACACTATAGAGAACACTATAGACACTATAGAGAACACTATAGAGAACACTATAGACACTATAGAGAACACTATAGACACTATAGAGAACACTATAGACACTATAGACACTATAGAGAACACTATAGAGAACACTATAGACACTATAGAGAACACTATAAAGAACACTATAGACACTATAGAGAACACTATAGACAACACTATAGACACTATAGAGAACACTATAGAGAACACTATAGACACTATAGACACTATAGACACTATAGAGAACACTATAGACACTATAGAGAACACTATAGAGAACACTATAGAGAACACTATAGACACTATAGAGAACACTATAGAGAACATTATAGACACTATAGAGAACACTATAGACACTATAGACACTATAGAGAACACTATAGACACTATAGAGAACACTATAGAGAACACTATAGAGAACACTATAGACACTATAGAGAACACTATAGAGAACACTATAGACACTAGAGAAAACTATAGACACTATAGAGAACACTATAGAGAACACTATAAACACTATAGACACTATAGACACTATAGAGAACACTATAGAGAAAACTATAGAGAACACTATAGACACTATAGAGAACACTATAGAGAACACTATAGACACTATAGACACTATAGAGAAAACTATAGAGAACACTATAGACACTATAGACACTATAGAGAACACTATAGACACTATAGAGAACACTATAGACACTATAGAGAACACTATAGAGAACACTATAGACACTATAGAGAACACTATAGAGAACACTATAGACACTATAGAGAAAACTATAGAGAACACTATAGACACTATAGAGAACACTATAGAGAACACTATAGACACTATAGAGAAAACTATAGAGAACACTATAGACCCTATAGAGAACACTATAGACACTATAGAGAACACTATAGAGAACACTATAGAGAACACTATAGACACTATAGAGAACACTATAGAGGAAACTATAGAGAACACTATAGAGACTATATAGACACTATAGAGAACACTATATACACTATAGACACTATAGAGAACACTATAGAAACTATAGAGAACACTATAGAGAACACTATAGACACTATAGAGAACACTATAGAGAACACTATAGACACTATAGAGAACACTATAGAGAACACTATAGACACTATAGAGAACACTATAGAGAACACTATAGAGAACACTATAGACACTATAGACACTATAGAGAACACTATAGAGAACACTATAGACACTATAGAGAAAACTATAGAGAACACGATAGAGAACACTATAGACACTATAGAGAACACTATAGAAACTATAGAGAACACTATAGATACTATAGAGAACACTATAGAGAACACTATAGACACTATAGAGAACACTATAGACACTATAGAGAACACTATAGACACTATAGAGAACACTATAGACACTATAGAGAACACTATAGAGAACACTATAGAGAACACTATAGAGAACACTATAGAGAACACTATAGAGAACACTATAGACACTATAGAGAACACTATAGAGAACACTATAGACACTATAGAGAACACTATAGAGAACACTATAGAGAACACTATAGACACTATAGAGAACACTATAGACACTATAGACACTATAGAGAACACTATAGAGAACACTATAGACACTATAGAGAACACTATAGAGAACACTATAGACACTATAGAGAACACTATAGAGAACACTATAGAGAACACTATAGACACTATAGAGAACACTATAGACACTATAGAGAACACTAGAGAACACTATAGAGAACACTATAGACACTATAGAGAAAACTATAGAGAACACTATAGACACTATAGAGAACACTATAGAGAACACTATAGACACTATAGACACTATAGAGAACACTATAGAGAACACTATAGAGAACACTATAGACACTATAGAGAACACTATAGAGGACACTATAGAGAACACTATAGACACTATAGAGAAAACTATAGAGAACACTATAGACACTATAGAGAACACTATAGACACTATAGAGAACACTATAGACACTATAGAGAACACTATAGAGAACACTATAGACACTATAGAGAACACTATAGAGAACACTATAGACACTATAGAGAACACTATAGAGAACACTATAGACACTATAGAGAACACTATAGAGAACACTATAGACACTATAGAGAACACTATAGAGAACACTATAGACACTATAGACACTATAGAGAACACTATAGACACTATAGAGAACACTATAGAGAACACTATAGACACTATAGACACTATAGAGAACACTATAGAGAACACTATAGACACTATAGAGAACACTATAGAGAACACTATAGACACTATAGAGAACACTATAGAGAACACTATAGACACTATAGACACTATAGAGAACACTATAGACACTATAGAGAACACTATAGAGAACACTATAGAGAACACTATAGAGAACACTATAGACACTATAGAGAACACTATAGAGAACATTATAGACACTATAGAGAACACTATAGACACTATAGACACTATAGAGAACACTATAGACACTATAGAGAACACTATAGAGAACACTATAGCCACTATAGACACTATAGAGAACACTATAGAGAACACTATAGACACTATAGAGAACACTATAGAGAACACTATAGACACTATAGAGAACACTATAGACACTATAGAGAACACTATAGAGAACACTATAAACACTATAGACACTATAGACACTATAGAGAACACTATACCCACTATAGAGAACACTATAGAGAACACTATAGAGAACACTATAGACACTATAGAGAACACTATAGACACTATAGAGAACACTATAGAGAACACTATAGAGAACACTATAGACACTATAGACACTATAGAGAACACTATAGAGACTATATAGACACTATAGAGAAAACTATATAGAACACTATAGACACTATAGAGAACACTATAGAGAACACTATAGACACTATAGAGAACACTATAGAGAACACTATAGACACTATAGAGAACACTATAGAGAACACTATAGACACTATAGAGAACACTATAGAGAACACTATAGACACTATAGAGAAAACTATAGAGAACACTATAGACACTATAGAGAACACTATAGAGAACACTATAGACACTATAGAGAACACTATAGAGAACACTATAGACACTATAGAGAACACTATAGAGAACACTATAGACACTATAGAGAACACTATAGAGAACACTATAGACACTATAGAGAACACTATAGAGAACACTATAGACACTATAGAGAAAACTATAGAGAACACTATAGACACTATAGAGAACACTATAGAGAACACTATAGAGAACACTATAGACACTATAGAGAACACTATACCCACTATAGAGAACACTATAGAGAACACTATAGAGAACACTATAGAGAACACTATAGACACTATAGAGAACACTATAGACACTATAGACACTATAGAGAACACTATAGAGAACACTATAGACACTATAGAGAACACTATAGACACTATAGAGAACACTATAGAGAACACTATAGACACTATAGACACTATAGAGAACACTATAGACACTATGGAGAACACTATAGACACTATAGAGAACACTATAGAGAACACTATAGAGAACACTATAGACACTATAGAGAACACTCTAGAGAACACTATAGACACTATAGAGAACACTATAGAGAACACTATAGAGAACACTATAGACACTTTAGACACTATAGAGAACACTATAGACACTATAGACACTATAGAGAACACTATAGACACTATAGAGAACACTATAGACACTATAGAGACTATATAGACACTATAGAGAAAACTATATAGAACACTATAGACACTATAGAGAACACTATAGACACTATAGAGAAAACTATAGAGAACACTATAGACACTATAGAGAACACTATAGAGAACACTATAGACACTATAGAGAACACTATAGACACTATAGAGAACACTATAGAGAAAACTATAGAGAACACTATAGACACTATAGAGAACACTATAGAGAACACTATAGACACTATAGAGAACACTATAGACACTATAGAGAACACTATAGACACTATAGAGAACACTATAGAGAACACTATAGAGAACACTATAGAGAACACTATAGACACTATAGAGAACACTATAGACACTATAGAGAACACTATAGAGAACACTATAGACACTATAGAGAACACTATAGAGAACACTATAGACACTATAGAGAACACTATAGAGAACACTATAGACACTATAGAGAACACTATAGACACTATAGAGAACACTATAGACACTATAGAGAACACTATAGAGAACACTATAGACACTATAGAGAACACTATAGAGAACACTATAGACACTATAGAGAACACTATAGAGAACACTATAGACACTATAGAGAACACTATAGAGAACACTATAGACACTATAGAGAACACTATAGAGAACACTATAGACACTATAGAGAACACTATAGACACTATAGAGAACACTATAGAGAACACTATAGACACTATAGACACTATAGAGAACACTATAGACACTATAGAGAACACTATAGACACTATAGAGAACACTATAGAGAACACTATAGACACTATAGACACTATAGAGAACACTATAGACACTATAGACACTATAGAGAACACTATAGAGAACACTATATACACTATAGAGAACACTATAGAGAACACTATAGACACTATAGAGAACACTATAGACAACACTATAGACACTATAGAGAACACTATAGAGAACACTATAGACACTATAGACACTATAGACACTATAGAGAACACTATAGACACTATAGAGAACACTATAGAGAACACTATAGACACTATAGAGAACACTATAGAGAACACTATAGAGAACACTATAGACACTATAGAGAACACTATAGACACTATAGCGAACACTATAGAGAAAACTATAGAGAACACTATAGACACTATAGAGAACACTATAGAGAACACTATAGACACTATAGAGAACACTATAGAGAACACTATAGACACTATAGAGAACACTATAGACACTATAGAGAACACTATAGACACTATAGAGAACACTATAGAGAACACTATAGACACTATAGAGAACACTATAGAGAACACTATAGACACTATAGAGAACACTATAGAGAACACTATAGACACTATAGAGAACACTATAGAGAACACTATAGACACTATAGAGAACACTATAGACACTATAGAGAACACTATAGAGAACACTATAGACACTATAGAGAACACTATAGAGAACACTATAGACACTATAGAGAACACTATAGAGAACACTATAGACACTATAGAGAACACTATAGAGAACACTATAGACACTATAGAGAACACTATAGAGAACACTATAGACACTATAGAGAACACTATAGAGAACACTATAGACACTATAGAGAACACTATAGAGAACACTATAGACACTATAGAGAACACTATAGAGAACACTATAGACACTATAGAGAACACTATAGACACTATAGAGAACACTATAGACACTATAGACACTATAGAGAACACTATAGACACTATAGACACTATAGAGAACACTATAGAGAACACTATAGACACTATAGAGAACACTATAGAGAACACTATAGACACTATAGAGAACACTATAGACAACACTATAGACACTATAGAGAACACTATAGAGAACACTATAGACACTATAGACACTATAGACACTATAGAGAACACTATAGACACTATAGAGAACACTATAGAGAACACTATAGACACTATAGAGAACACTATAGAGAACACTATAGAGAACACTATAGACACTATAGAGAACACTATAGAGAACACTATAGAGAAAACTATAGAGAACACTATAGACACTATAGAGAACACTATAGAGAACACTATAGACACTATAGAGAACACTATAGAGAACACTATAGACACTATAGAGAACACTATAGACACTATAGAGAACACTATAGACACTATAGAGAACACTATAGAGAACACTATAGACACTATAGAGAACACTATAGAGAACACTATAGACACTATAGAGAACACTATAGAGAACACTATAGACACTATAGAGAACACTATAGAGAACACTATAGACACTATAGAGAACACTATAGAGAACACTATAGACACTATAGAGAACACTATAGAGAACACTATAGACACTATAGAGAACACTATAGAGAACACTATAGACACTATAGAGAACACTATAGAGAACACTATAGACACTATAGAGAACACTATAGAGAACACTATAGACACTATAGAGAACACTATAGACACTATAGAGAACACTATAGACACTATAGAGAACACTATAGAGAACACTATAGACACTATAGAGAACACTATAGAGAACACTATAGACACTATAGAGAACACTATAGAGAACACTATAGACACTATAGAGAACACTATAGAGAACACTATAGACACTATAGAGAACACTATAGAGAACACTATAGACACTATAGAGAACACTATAGACACTATAGAGAACACTATAGACACTATAGAGAACACTATAGACACTATAGAGAACACTATAGAGAACACTATAGACACTATAGACACTATAGAGAACACTATAGACACTATAGAGAACACTATAGAGAACACTATAGACACTATAGAGAACACTATAGAGAAAACTATAGAGAACACTATAGACACTATAGAGAACACTATAGAGAACACTATATACACTATAGACACTATAGAGAACACTATAGAAACTATAGAGAACACTATAGAGAACACTATAGACACTATAGAGAACACTATAGAGAACACTATAGACACTATATAGAACACTATAGAGAACACTATAGACACTATAGAGAACACTATAGACACTATAGACACTATAGAGAACACTATAGACACTATAGAGAACACTATAGAGAACACTATAGACACTATAGACACTATAGAGAACACTATAGAGAACACTATAGACACTATAGAGAAAACTATAGAGAACACGATAGAGAACACTATAGACACTATAGAGAACACTATAGAGAACACTATAGACACTATAGAGAACACTATAGAGAACACTATAGACACTATAGAGAACACTATAGAGAACACTATAGACACTATAGAGAACACTATAGAGAACACTATAGACACTATAGACACTATAGAGAACACTATAGACACTATAGAGAACACTATAGACACTATAGAGAACACTATAGAGAACACTATAGACACTATAGACACTATAGAGAACACTATAGACACTATAGACACTATAGAGAACACTATAGAGAACACTATAGACACTATAGAGAACACTATAGAGAAAACTATAGAGAACACTATAGACACTATAGAGAACACTATAGAGAACACTATATACACTATAGACACTATAGAGAACACTATAGAAACTATAGAGAACACTATAGAGAACACTATAGACACTATAGAGAACACTATAGAGAACACTATAGACACTATAGAGAACACTATAGAGAACACTATAGACACTATAGAGAACACTATAGACACTATAGACACTATAGAGAACACTATAGACACTATAGAGAACACTATAGAGAACACTATAGACACTATAGACACTATAGAGAACACTATAGAGAACACTATAGACACTATAGAGAAAACTATAGAGAACACGATAGAGAACACTATAGACACTATAGAGAACACTATAGAGAACACTATAGACACTATAGAGAACACTATAGAGAACACTATATACACTATAGAGAACACTATAGAGAACACTATAGACACTATAGAGAACACTATAGAGAACACTATAGACACTATAGAGAACACTATAGAGAACACTATAGACACTATAGAGAACACTATAGAGAACACTATAGACACTATAGAGAACACTATAGAGAACACTATAGACACTATAGACACTATAGAGAACACTATAGACACTATAGAGAACACTATAGACACTATAGAGAACACTATAGAGAACACTATAGACACTATAGACACTATAGAGAACACTATAGACACTATAGACACTATAGAGAACACTATAGAGAACACTATAGACACTATAGAGAACACTATAGAGAACACTATAGACACTATAGAGAACACTATAGACAACACTATAGACACTATAGAGAACACTATAGAGAACACTATAGACACTATAGACACTATAGAGAACACTATAGACACTATAGAGAACACTATAGAGAACACTATAGAGAACACTATAGACACTATAGAGAACACTATAGAGAACATTATAGACACTATAGAGAACACTATAGACACTATAGACACTATAGAGAACACTATAGACACTATAGAGAACACTATAGAGAACACTATAGAGAACACTATAGACACTATAGAGAACACTATAGAGAACATTATAGACACTATAGAGAACACTATAGACACTATAGAGAACACTATAGAGAACACTATAGACACTATAGAGAACACTATAGAGAACACTATAGCCACTATAGACACTATGGAGAACACTATAGAGAACACTATAGACACTATAGAGAACACTATAGAGAACACTATAGACACTATAGAGAACACTATAGACACTATAGAGAACACTATAGAGAACACTATAAACACTATAGACACTATAGACACTATAGAGAACACTATACCCACTATAGAGAACACTATAGAGAACACTATAGAGAACACTATAGACACTATAGAGAACACTATAGACACTATAGAGAACACTATAGAGAACACTATAGAGAACACTATAGACACTATAGAGAACACTATAGACACTATAGACACTATAGAGAACACTATAGAGACTATATAGACACTATAGAGAAAACTATATAGAACACTATAGACACTATAGAGAACACTATAGACACTATAGAGAACACTATAGAGAACACTATAGACACTATAGAGAACACTATAGAGAACACTATAGACACTATAGAGAACACTATAGAGAACACTATAGACACTATAGAGAACACTATAGAGAACACTATAGACACTATAGAGAAAACTATAGAGAACACTATAGACACTATAGAGAACACTATAGAGAACACTATAGAGAACACTATAGACACTATAGACACTATAGAGAACACTATACCCACTATAGAGAACACTATAGAGAACACTATAGAGAACACTATAGACACTATAGACACTATAGAGAACACTATAGACACTATAGAGAACACTATAGACACTATAGAGAACACTATAGACACTATAGACACTATAGAGAACACTATAGACACTATAGACACTATAGAGAACACTATAGAGAACACTATAGACACTATAGAGAACACTATAGAGAACACTATAGACACTATAGAGAACACTATAGACAACACTATAGACACTATAGAGAACACTATAGAGAACACTATAGACACTATAGACACTATAGACACTATAGAGAACACTATAGACACTATAGAGAACACTATAGAGAACACTATAGAGAACACTATAGACACTATAGAGAACACTATAGAGAACATTATAGACACTATAGAGAACACTATAGACACTATAGACACTATAGAGAACACTATAGACACTATAGAGAACACTATAGAGAACACTATAGAGAACACTATAGACACTATAGAGAACACTATAGAGAACATTATAGACACTATAGAGAACACTATAGACACTATAGAGAACACTATAGAGAACACTATAGACACTATAGAGAACACTATAGAGAACACTATAGCCACTATAGACACTATAGAGAACACTATAGAGAACACTATAGACACTATAGAGAACACTATAGAGAACACTATAGACACTATAGAGAACACTATAGACACTATAGAGAACACTATAGAGAACACTATAAACACTATAGACACTATAGACACTATAGAGAACACTATACCCACTATAGAGAACACTATAGAGAACACTATAGAGAACACTATAGACACTATAGAGAACACTATAGACACTATAGAGAACACTATAGAGAACACTATAGAGAACACTATAGACACTATAGAGAACACTATAGACACTATAGACACTATAGAGAACACTATAGAGACTATATAGACACTATAGAGAAAACTATATAGAACACTATAGACACTATAGAGAACACTATAGACACTATAGAGAACACTATAGAGAACACTATAGACACTATAGAGAACACTATAGAGAACACTATAGACACTATAGAGAACACTATAGAGAACACTATAGACACTATAGAGAACACTATAGAGAACACTATAGACACTATAGAGAAAACTATAGAGAACACTATAGACACTATAGAGAACACTATAGAGAACACTATAGACACTATAGACACTATAGAGAACACTATACCCACTATAGAGAACACTATAGAGAACACTATAGAGAACACTATAGAGAACACTATAGACACTATAGACACTATAGAGAACACTATATACACTATAGACACTATAGAGAACACTATAGACACTATAGAGAACACTATAGACACTATAGAGAACACTATAGAGAACACTATAGACACTATAGACACTATAGAGAACACTATAGACACTATGGAGAACACTATAGACACTATAGAGAACACTATAGAGAACACTATAGAGAACACTATAGACACTATAGAGAACACTATATACACTATAGAGAACACTATAGAGAACACTATAGAGAACACTATAGACACTATAGACACTATAGAGAACACTATAGACACTATAGACACTATAGAGAACACTATAGACACTATAGAGACTATATAGACACTATAGAGAAAACTATATAGAACACTATAGACACTATAGAGAACACTATAGAGAACACTATAGACACTATAGAGAAAACTATAGAGAACACTATAGACACTATAGAGAACACTATAGAGAACACTATAGACACTATAGAGAACACTATAGAGAACACTATAGACACTATAGAGAACACTATAGAGAACACTATAGACACTATAGACACTATAGAGAACACTATAGACACTATAGAGAACACTATAGACACTATAGAGAACACTATAGAGAACACTATAGACACTATAGAGAACACTATAGAGAACACTATAGACACTATAGAGAACACTATAGAGAACACTATAGACACTATAGAGAAAACTATAGAGAACACTATAGACACTATAGAGAACACTATAGAGAACACTATATACACTATAGAGAACACTATAGACACTATAGAGAACACTATAGAGAACACTATAGACACTATAGAGAACACTATAGAGAACACTATAGACACTATAGAGAACACTATAGAGAACACTATAGACACTATAGAGAACAATATAGACACTATAGAGAACACTATAGAGAACACTATAGACCCTATAGAGAACACTATAGACACTATAGAGAACACTATAGAGAACACTATAGACACTATAGAGAACACTATAGAGAACACTATAGACACTATAGACACTATAGAGAACACTATAGAGAACACTATAGACACTATAGACACTATAGAGAACACTATAGAGAACACTATAGACACTATAGAGAACACTATAGAGAACACTATAGAGAACACTATAGACACTATAGAGAAAACTATAGAGAACACTATAGACACTATAGAGAACACTATAGAGAACACTATAGAGAAAACTATAGAGAACACTATAGACACTATAGAGAAAACTATAGAGAACACTATAGACACTATAGAGAACACTATAGAGAACACTATATACACTATAGACACTATAGAGAACACTATAGAAACTATAGAGAACACTATAGAGAACACTATAGACACTATAGAGAACACTATAGAGAACACTATAGACACTATAGAGAACACTATAGAGAACACTATAGACACTATAGAGAACACTATAGACACTATAGAGAACACTATAGAGAACACTATAGACACTATAGACACTATAGAGAACACTATAGAGAACACTATAGACACTATAGAGAAAACTATAGAGAACACGATAGAGAACACTATAGACACTATATAGAACACTATAGAGAACACTATAGAAACTATAGAGAACACTATAGACACTATAGAGAACACTATAGAGAAAACTATAGAGAACACTATAGACACTATAGACACTATAGAGAACACTATAGACACTATAGAGAACACTATAGACACTATAGAGAACACTATAGACACTATAGAGAACACTATAGAGAACACTATAGAGAACACTATAGACACTATAGAGAACACTATAGAGAACACTATAGACACTATAGAGAACACTATATAGAACACTATAGACACTATAGAGAACACTATAGAGAACACTATAGAGAACACTATAGACACTATAGAGAACACTATAGACACTATAGACACTATAGAGAACACTATAGACACTATAGAGAACACTATAGAGAACACTATAGACACTATAGAGAACACTATAGAGAACACTATAGACACTATAGAGAAAACTATAGAGAACACTATAGACACTATAGAGAACACTATAGAGAACACTATAGACACTATAGAGAACACTATAGAGAACACTATAGACACTATAGAGAACACTATAGAGAACACTATAGAGAACACTATAGACACTATAGAGAACACTATAGACACTACAGAGAACACTATAGAGAACACTATAGACACTATAGAGAACACTATAGACACTATAGAGAACACTAGAGAACACTATAGAGAACACTATAGACACTATAGACACTATAGAGAACACTATAGACACTATAGAGAAAACTATAGAGAACACTATAGACACTATAGACACTATAGAGATCACTATAGAGAACAATATAGACACTATAGAGAACACTATAGAGAACACTATAGAGAACACTATAGACCCTATAGAGAACACTATAGACACTATAGAGAACACTATAGAGAACACTATAGACACTATAGACACTATAGAGAACACTATAGAGAACACTATAGACACTATAGACACTATAGAGAACACTATAGAGAACACTATAGAGAACACTATAGACACTATAGAGAACACTATAGAGAACACTATAGACACTATAGAGAAAACTATAGAGAACACTATAGACACTATAGAGAACACTATAGAGAACACTATAGAGGAAACTATAGAGAACACTATAGACACTATAGAGAACACTATAGAGAACACTATATACACTATAGACACTATAGAGAACACTATAGAGAACACTATAGACACTATAGAGAAAACTATAGAGAACACTATAGACACTATAGAGAACACTATAGAGAACACTATAGAGAAAACTATAGAGAACACTATAGACACTATAGAGAACACTATAGAGAACACTATATACACTATAGACACTATAGAGAACACTATAGAAACTATAGAGAACACTATAGAGAACACTATAGACACTATAGACACTATAGAGAACACTATAGACACTATAGAGAACACTATAGAGAACACTATAGACACTATAGACACTATAGAGAACACTATAGAGAACACTATAGACACTATAGAGAAAACTAAGAGAACACGATAGAGAACACTATAGACACTATAGAGAACACTATAGAGAACACTATAGAAACTATAGAGAACACTATAGACACTATAGAGAACACTATAGAGAACACTATAGAGAAAACTATAGAGAACACTATAGACACTATAGACACTATAGAGAACACTATAGACACTATAGAGAACACTATAGACACTATAGAGAACACTATAGAGAACACTATAGAGAACACTATAGACACTATAGAGAACACTATAGAGAACACTATAGACACTATAGAGAACACTATATAGAACACTATAGAGAAAACTATAGAGAACACTATAGACACTATAGAGAAAACTATAGAGAACACTATAGACACTATAGAGAACACTATAGAGAACACTATATACACTATAGACACTATAGAGAACACTATAGAAACTATAGAGAACACTATAGAGAACACTATAGACACTATAGAGAACACTATAGAGAACACTATAGACACTATAGAGAACACTATAGAGAACACTATAGACACTATAGAGAACACTATAGACACTATAGAGAACACTATAGAGAACACTATAGACACTATAGACACTATAGAGAACACTATAGAGAACACTATAGACACTATAGAGAAAACTATAGAGAACACGATAGAGAACACTATAGACACTATATAGAACACTATAGAGAACACTATAGAAACTATAGAGAACACTATAGACACTATAGAGAACACTATAGAGAAAACTATAGAGAACACTATAGACACTATAGACACTATAGAGAACACTATAGACACTATAGAGAACACTATAGACACTATAGAGAACACTATAGACACTATAGAGAACACTATAGAGAACACTATAGAGAACACTATAGACACTATAGAGAACACTATAGAGAACACTATAGACACTATAGAGAACACTATATAGAACACTATAGACACTATAGAGAACACTATAGAGAACACTATAGAGAACACTATAGACACTATAGAGAACACTATAGACACTATAGACACTATAGAGAACACTATAGACACTATAGAGAACACTATAGAGAACACTATAGACACTATAGAGAACACTATAGAGAACACTATAGACACTATAGAGAAAACTATAGAGAACACTATAGACACTATAGAGAACACTATAGAGAACACTATAGACACTATAGAGAACACTATAGAGAACACTATAGACACTATAGAGAACACTATAGAGAACACTATAGAGAACACTATAGACACTATAGAGAACACTATAGACACTACAGAGAACACTATAGAGAACACTATAGACACTATAGAGAACACTATAGACACTATAGAGAACACTAGAGAACACTATAGAGAACACTATAGACACTATAGACACTATAGAGAACACTATAGACACTATAGAGAAAACTATAGAGAACACTATAGACACTATAGACACTATAGAGATCACTATAGAGAACACTATAGACACTATAGACACTATAGAGAACACTATAGAGAACACTATAGAGAACACTATAGACACTATAGACACTATAGACACTATAGAGAACACTATAGAGAAAACTATAGAGAACACTATAGACACTATAGACACTATAGAGATCACTATAGAGAACAATATAGACACTATAGAGAACACTATAGAGAACACTATAGAGAACACTATAGACCCTATAGAGAACACTATAGACACTATAGAGAACACTATAGAGAACACTATAGACACTATAGACACTATAGAGAACACTATAGAGAACACTATAGACACTATAGACACTATAGAGAACACTATAGAGAACACTATAGAGAACACTATAGACACTATAGAGAACACTATAGAGAACACTATAGACACTATAGAGAAAACTATAGAGAACACTATAGACACTATAGAGAACACTATAGAGAACACTATAGAGGAAACTATAGAGAACACTATAGACACTATAGAGAACACTATAGAGAACACTATATACACTATAGACACTATAGAGAACACTATAGAGAACACTATAGACACTATAGAGAAAACTATAGAGAACACTATAGACACTATAGAGAACACTATAGAGAACACTATAGAGAAAACTATAGAGAACACTATAGACACTATAGAGAACACTATAGAGAACACTATATACACTATAGACACTATAGAGAACACTATAGAAACTATAGAGAACACTATAGAGAACACTATAGACACTATAGACACTATAGAGAACACTATAGACACTATAGAGAACACTATAGAGAACACTATAGACACTATAGACACTATAGAGAACACTATAGAGAACACTATAGACACTATAGAGAAAACTAAGAGAACACGATAGAGAACACTATAGACACTATAGAGAACACTATAGAGAACACTATAGAAACTATAGAGAACACTATAGACACTATAGAGAACACTATAGAGAACACTATAGAGAAAACTATAGAGAACACTATAGACACTATAGACACTATAGAGAACACTATAGACACTATAGAGAACACTATAGACACTATAGAGAACACTATAGAGAACACTATAGAGAACACTATAGACACTATAGAGAACACTATAGAGAACACTATAGACACTATAGAGAACACTATATAGAACACTATAGACACTATAGAGAACACTATAGAGAACACTATAGAGAACACTATAGACACTATAGAGAACACTATAGACACTATAGACACTATAGAGAACACTATAGACACTATAGAGAACACTATAGAGAACACTATAGACACTATAGAGAACACTATAGAGAACACTATAGACACTATAGAGAAAACTATAGAGAACACTATAGACACTATAGAGAACACTATAGAGAACACTATAGACACTATAGAGAACACTATAGAGAACACTATAGACACTATAGAGAACACTATAGACACTATAGATAACACTATAGAGAACACTATAGACACTATAGAGAACACTAGAGAACACTATAGAGAACACTATAGACACTATAGACACTATAGAGAACACTATAGACACTATAGAGAAAACTATAGAGAACACTATAGACACTATAGAGAACACTATAGAGAACACTATAGACACTATAGACACTATAGAGATCACTATAGAGAACACTATAGACACTATAGAGAACACTATAGAGAACACTATAGACACTATAGAGAACACTATAGAGAACACTATAGAGAAAACTATAGAGAACACTATAGACACTATAGAGAAAACTATAGAGAACACTATAGACACTATAGAGAACACTATAGAGAACACTATATACACTATAGACACTATAGAGAACACTATAGAAACTATAGAGAACACTATAGAGAACACTATAGACACTATAGAGAACACTATAGAGAACACTATAGACACTATAGAGAACACTATAGAGAACACTATAGACACTATAGAGAACACTATAGACACTATAGAGAACACTATAGAGAACACTATAGACACTATAGAGAACACTATAGAGAACACTATAGAGAACACTATAGACACTATAGAGAACACTATAGAGAACACTATAGACACTATAGAGAACACTATAGAGGACACTATAGAGAACACTATAGACACTATAGAGAAAACTATAGAGAACACTATAGACACTATAGAGAACACTATAGAGAACACTATAGACACTATAGAGAACACTATAGAGAACACTATAGACACTATAGAGAACACTATAGAGAACACTATAGAGAACACTATAGACACTATAGAGAACACTATAGAGAACACTATAGACACTATAGAGAAAACTATAGAGAACACTATAGACACTATAGAGAACACTATAGAGAACACTATAGACAGTATAGACACTATAGAGAACACTATAGACACTATAGAGAAAACTATAGAGAACACTATAGACACTATAGAGAACACTATAGAGAACACTATTGTACGGATATAACTAAACTTTGCTGTTTCATAGCTTTGCTTAATTACTGATTCAAACCCTCCGCAAAGGGGTTATAACAAACAGGTCTGGTAACTGTGATTTAACACACACCAATTGTAACATTTATATTACTCAAACATACATAGCCTCGACGTTGCAATAATGCCCGTAAACAATCACTTGATTTTGGCCATTTTATTACTATTATCTCATAACACACTCACACACGTACAAACATACTTCTACTAAACTTGTGTACAGTATAAAGCCTTATTTGCCTTGTCTGGCCCGTGTTAGATCTAGTACAATAGCATTGATGATCATTACAAAGGAATCGGAGACTGTGGCGTTTAGGTAATAACTGCAAACACAAGAGAAACACAAGATACATACTATTAATTCACAGATATAGCGACTTCATAGATGCATCATTTATGACTGAATTTAGAGCATTTAATGAACATATAACACATTAAAAGGACTTACTTAAACGCGTCATCCCGTTTGTTACATTGTTCTGAAAGAATGAATGAACACGTCCTGCCCTGTGTATAGCTCGCTCCTTCCTCTGTCACCCGACACTTCCTACCCCCACACCATGTCCTAGTATGACCTCGCATTCCTGGTATATAGTATTGGTATAACACATTTACCCCCCAATTAGCTGTATTAATATCTACATCCCTGAGACATACTGTAATTGGTTGATAAGAGGATCTCTGTTCTTATATAACACAGAGTATTTACTGTATAGTGAACTTCATAATAGCACCAACATCTATACATAAATGACACAACTTGAAGTTACAAATATAAGCTGGGCCGGCACTTAATATTATAATGATCCCACTCACGGAATAAACTCGACACCTCCCACTTTTATGCTACGGTTTAAAATAAACCCAGTAGGCTAAATAGATTCCCCACAATCATTTGTAAACAAAAACATTCAAACAAAAATAAAAAATAAGTATATCAATCATGCTTCTAATTGATGAACGCCTCCGGATGGCACTCACCAGCTGAACTTATGAAATAATAAACCTAGTTTACTTTCATGCACTGAATTAATTTTGATCTCAATCTGACTGTAGGAGGTAGGCACCACCGCTTTGCTCCTTACTGAGTGACAAGTATGCCCCATCACCCAGCTGCTTCAAGTAAATACCCACTGACTAGTCTTACTCGCGCAGCATGCATATGGAAGAGTTCGTTAGGGTATTTCTCAAGAGGACTTTCTAGTCTAATTTACTGATCTTCAACCGGGATTAGGACAACCAGCCGCCGCACATCACGATGGAGGATGACGGATGGCCATGCCACCACGTCTTTCACCACCTGCGACCAACTGATGGGCAGACTTGGACATGTCCGCACCTTTACGTCCCTGACGACACCCTGGTTATCTGGATTCACCTCCACGACACGACCCATCCGGAATCGACCTCGTAGAGCATTCTGGTCCGCGACCCACACCAGGTCGCCGACGGCCACATTCCGTGCTGGAACGTGCCATTTCTCTCGGATGAAGAGATGAGGGCCCGCCAACTGGCTCCACCGCTTCCAGAACTTGTCCACCTCGCGCTGGACCGCCCGAAGACGACTGTACGGGTAGCTAGGGAAGTCGAAGCCCAGGATGTCTCCCCTGGGCCCTGCCCGCCCCAACAGCAGAGAGTTGGGAGTGATGATGTCCACGGAATCCTCGTCGACTTGAGTTCTGGCTCCGATGGGTCTTTCGTTGGCCAGGTTAGCAGCAAGGTAGAGTAGAGTCTGGAACTCCAACGCCGACAGATCATCGGTGTCGCCGACGCTGCTCAACGCCCTTTTCAGAACATGGACGGCAGCTTCGGCCGCCCCGTTCCGATGCGGTGAATCCAGCGTTGTGTACTCGAACGGAGCTGCTGGACTTGTGCGCACTGTAGGAAGATTAGCCATCACTTGACTGGATAGCTTAGCCCCCCGTTTGCGACAAAACAGGCAAAAGTCGATCACCTTACGTGCGACCCTTGGCCCCTGAACCACCCAGGCTTTCTTCCTGACTCGCAGGAGTGTCCCAGCCACGCCCTCGTGGTTTGCACGATGGGCCTCCTCACACAGTAGTGTGCTGAGTCGTGCCTCGTAAGGAATGATGGGCACGCCCTGGCTTTCTTGGTCAACGGTCTGAACCCGGCCTCGGCATAGCAAGAGACCTGTCTTGTCGTTCTTACTAACTACAAGACGGTTTAGTGTCGTTGTCGGGAAATAAATTCCCTCTTGGCACAGCTCCTTAAATGCTGTGTCCCGCTCTCCGACAGAGAGCACCGCCCCCCACTGTACACGACTGCCGGACTTGAATAAGCCTCCGTGGCCGTGCAACACTCTGCGGACGTAGCCAACTGCCCCGCAGAGTTTTGACAGTGTGCTGCATCTAGCCAAGTCCATTTGGTTCACAAGGCCTGACCCCCACAGCTGTTCAGTTTCGTCATTAGATGCTGCCACAGAACCCCCATCACTGACTGGTGAGGGACCCCTGCTGACCGCTGGAGACCCCCCATTGTCTGGTGAAGATCTGCCACTGACTGGTGAGGACCCGCCACTGTCTGGCAGTGGCGCGGACCCCTGGTTCTTAGTTTGGGATCTAGTAACAGCAGCAGAGAATGCTTTCATTTTGAACACTTTTCTCTGCAATGTACTCACGATTTCCCGCGATGAAGCAGCCACCTCAGCAGCAGACTTCATAGGCCATTGGTCGACTGGTCTGGCTAGGAACTCTGGTCCCTTTTGCCACAGGGAATCACTGTCTAATTGCTCAGGAGAACCCCCCCTCGTGACTAGATCAGCTACATTTTCCACCCCGGGAACCTACCACCAGTCAGTCACAGGCCCCGCCTTCTGGATTTCCCCAACCCTATTGGCGAAGAACGTTTGGAACCCATAACTGTCCCTTTGAATGGCACCCAGCACTGTCTGGCTGTCGACAAAGTGATACCACTTCCCGATTGTCAGCCTGCTATGCTTCAGCACGTACCCTTTCAGTCGTGCGGCAAAGACAGCACCGCAGATTTCAGCTTTCACTGCATCGCCCTTTTGGTCTAAAGGAGCCAACTTGGCTTTTGACTCCACCAGACGAGTCTCCACCCCTCTAGCAGTTTCCCACCGCAGGTAGAGCACCGCTCCGTAGGACTCTGTGCTCCCGTCGGAGAAGGTGGTTCCCCAGGGTTCCCCCACCCATCCGGGCGGAGTGATACACCTGGGGAACGTGATCGCACTCAGCTTTGCGTATTCCTCAAAAAGTTCAACCGCTTTCACGCGGAGATCGCTAGACAACGGTTGATCCCAAGTGTCTTTGGTCAATGACCCCGCCTCTTGGAACACCCTCCTGACTAGAATAACGCCTTTCTGTTTCAGAGGCGTCACAAGGCCAATGGGATCATACAGCCCCGCTACTTGACTCAGCAACATACGCCGAGTCAGAGGATTTGGCGTTTTCTCCGCCACCTCCTCCAGAGCAAGGTTTTCCTCGCTTCACACTTTTTTCTTTCTGGCGGAAAAGTTTATGGCAACCATGATGAAGAGGCTGTCCTCCTTCACATGGTAACCAACCCCCAGAGCCTTATTGTCCTCTTCTCTCATCTGATTCGGCAACAACATAGTCTCTGGTTTCATTTCTCCATCTCCTTCCCTCCCACTTTGGCCTGACCGTACCCAGGGCTTTAGGTGAAACCCCCCGGTAGCCAGAATGGTTTTAACCCCCGCCAGTACCTTCTCCAGCCTCTGGGGGCAGTTGTGAGATAGAAAAATGTCGTCTACGTAAGCGTTCTCCACGATTACGTCCCTCTCGTCAACCATGTGGGTGAACTGAGGTAGATACGCTGTCTCGCACATCGCTATTTGAGCTATGCTACCCGCTGGACGGTCTCCCATATTGACCCGTACAACTGCATAGTCTTCAATCTTGCTGTCAACTGAGTCCCTCCATAGGAACCGGTGCAAATGTACCTCCCGCTCTTCTAGCCAAACGGAGTGGTACATTTTGCTTACGTCGCCGATGGCGGCGTGTTCCCCTTCCCTGAAACGCAGCAACACTGCTCGGATCGGGTTCAAAACATCGGGCCCCTTTAGCAGGATACTGTTCAAACTCACGCCCCGGAATTCTTGACTACTGTCCCAGACTATCCTAACTGGCGTGGAAACTGAGTGTGGGTTCGGTGCCATAAGATGGTTGATCCACCAAACAGCCCCGTCCCACATGTCCATGGCAGCTTTAGACAGCTTGACAGCAGCACCTCTTTTGAGCATCTCATGCACCTGGCTAGCATAGGCCTGGTACCACACGGGATCTCGCCTGAGACGTTTCTCAGACTTTAAGAACGTGGCCTCAACCGCCGCTCTATTATTCGGTAAAGTAGACGGGTCCTCTTTCCAAGGATAGCTCGCGTCCCAATGCGACTCATCGCTGTGAGCGTCGCTTGTCTTAAAAGTCAGGCCCCTCTTGACAATCTCCATTTCTCTCTCGTCAGCGAGAGACATCTCTTTTCCACCAGGGGCGCATTTTCCACAACGACAACCCCCACACAGGGGATCGCATGCCGCCCCAATACTGTCCCAACGCCACCAAGACAGTGCCGCTGGTCTCAGTATGGCAAGTAGTAGCCTTAATTTCAACGGCTCCACCTCTCATTGAAAGAGCAAAATGGGTTGACGCCCACTGTCCTGTGATCATTTCACTGGCGTCGAATAGAGACGGATGACATCCGCTAACCGTCTTACCCAAAATCCCCGACCAAAGTACCAAATCTCCACATCTAGCCAACCGCTGTGGGGCTAAACGACCCTCACGCGCACTGATAAGTATTTCCACTTCCAGTGGACGTCGCAACTCCTCCGGATCGGTGCCCGGAAAAAGATCTGCAATGCGCCTAGGATTAACTGGACAATTGATCTTTGCAATCTCATCCAGACCATAACAAGTCATGTCATGGTCCAGTGGAGAAGAGCCCTTCTCCCCCATTGTCTTCAACTTAATGGAGTATTTTTTCGTCTTGAATGTCTTTTTCATCCCCCCAACGCCCTGCACGCTCAGAGTAACAGGTTTTCCTCTTAGCCCAAGTCTTTCTGCAGCTCTGTGGGTGATATAATTTGTATCAGAGGCGAGGTCTATCAAAGCCCCCACCCAATCACCACTTTTCGTGGTTACTTCCAGCGTCATCATCAGAGCAGGCAACTCTCCGCCCTCAGTGCAGCCTGTCGTGGCTGTATTGTTTGTGTAAGCTTTGCGCACTATAGCTAGTTGCTTTGGCGTCAACTCTGCCTCAGCAAGCTTAAGTTCAATTTCATGTGTAGGCCCACGTGAGTCCCTCCCCACGTTACTAGCCCCCCCTCTCGCGCTGTCACTATTATTATTATTAGTGCTACTATCCCCGTTACGTGGACGCGCTTTGGGGCACAACTTGAAATTATGAGGAGGCGACGAGCCGTCCTTTTTGCACTCACTTAACCTACACAGGAAATTGTCAGTGCGCACTCTGCATTGGCCGTCATGTAGACATAAACACTTAAAGCATGCTTTATGTTTCTTCGCATACGCTCGCCGGCCTTCAACGTTAGCTTTCATGAATATTTTACAACGGAACAGTGCCCCTGAGTGATCGCTCTCTCCGCAGATTACGCACGAACCCCGCGCCTCCTCGCCGCTAAACGTAGCCCTTGTCGACGCACGCTTCTCGCGCGCCCCGTTCCCCGGCTTGTCATTCTGTCGGTCATTATTACGGCTACGTGAGCTCGGATCACTTCGTTTGGTCCCTATGCCTTTTGCATTTAATTGTTCTTGTTCAACGAGCACCTTTGTATGCTCGCGTAAGAAGGCAATGAAATGCGGGAACCTGTTCTGGCTATCTATATTATTATTCGGATTACAACGCATCACAAGCCACCGTTCTTGCATTTCTGGCGGCAATTTAGTCTCCAAATTGTGAATGACGAGTTGATTGTGAATGACGTCGCTAGCATTTAGGTCAGCTAGATCCAGAACTGATTGCTCTATTAATCTAACGAGATTTAATGTCTCCTTTGGTTGGCCACTGCTTACAGCGGGCACACTTTCCAACTTCATTATAATCTCCTTAACAATTTGTCCTACGTTTCCATAGTGGAGCTCTAATTTCTGGTAGACCTCATCTGAAGTCTGGCAATAATCAAGCCTTAATTCATCATTTATCCTTTTATCAATGGAATCAATCAGTAGTTGGTAACGCATGTCATCACCCCATCCAGGATTGTCAAAGAGTGCATAAATTCTATGCCACTGTCTCTTCCATCTGAAGTATGACATGCGTTCCCCATTGAATTGGGGTAATTTCATAGGCTGAGCAGCCAGCTTGCTACCGGCTGACTTCTTTCCTCCATTGTCAACGGCGAGAGGTACACTTTCTTGTTTAATTTCCTCCTCATCCATCGCCAAGGACTTATTTAACTTCTTTTTCATGATGTCCTGGAGCGCCAAGGACGTGTTTTTCGTGTTTTATAACATGGTAAAAAAAAAAAAAAAAAAAAATATTTTTGTTTTAGTTTTTTTTTTAGACTTTTTTTTGAAAAAAATAAAAATATATAAAATAAAATAAAAGATATATGGTGGCGGTCAGGGCCTTTTGGCGCCCCCTAGTGGCGATGGATGAGTTAATTTCTATTATTATTCCGCCTTTGTGCTTTAAATCCTGGAGGTTGCCACTCTTACGCGCCTTCAAGGCATATACATCAGCTAATGCCTTGGTCAAATTCCCGTCAGAAATGCAGCCTTCCCAAGAGTTTAATAACGTCTGCACGTCTGTTAATGATCGATCAATTACACCCTCTAGCCCGTAAATAAGACTTAGGTCAATCTCCTGTTCTTTGTAACGGTCAGGACGGGCTCTATCTGTCGCCTCTGCCACCCACTTGAGTGCGCGCTGCACAGACTCATCAATGAACCGCTTCCATAAGTTTTCCTGCAATTCTGTCCGTGCCAAAAGATAGGACGCCTTTGCGCCATCGAGTTTCGTGCCAACAACAGCTATGTCTACAGCGTTTTCATCAGCCTCTTCCAATGCACTTTTATAATTCATGCTACAAGTTAGAAGTTCATCAAAACCTATATCCATGTCTTTCAGTAAAGCCTTAAGTTCACTTTCGGACTTAAAGGCAGCCGTAGATTTGACTTTGGTCGTTATCTTCGTTAACGTGCATTGGCTTGACGCGCGCGCTTTCTTTAACACAGCTAAGGTCGTCATGGTTACACGAAATGGCTTCTCGCTCGCCCCCCCACCAACCTTGTCTCTCAAGATGGCCGGTCCGGCATTCCTCTCTGGCGGCCAGTTGTGCTGTGAAACATATAATGCGGTAGCTCCCTAACTCCTATGCTATTAGCGTTAGCATTAGCTAGGCTAGCCCCAACAACATCCAACTGGAGTTAACCTCCTTTAGCTTAGCATTAGCGTTACTGTCAGTCAGCCAAAGTTAGCCACCGTTAGCCTAATGCTAGTTGTTTGCTAGGCACAATGCAATGTCAATGGGAAGGTGGCTAGCTTCTTGCTTGTTTACAATTAGCTTGGTCTGGTATTCCCCCCCAAAGTCAATGCACAGTTTCCTTTCTGCAACACACAATTCCAGCGATATTCCCCCCAATGCACAAGCACTCATGTGGGCACTGAAACTCTTTATTTAGGTCGGCAAAACCGGATGCTTCCTAGCACCCAGGGCACAACCTCCTTAGCAGCAGGATTACGCTACTAGCATCCTTTCCCGAGTCAACCCAGGTCACCTCAATACGGCGCGGATGATTCCCGCAGATTTCAGCTACCTCCGGCAGCCTACGGGTTTCGGTCGCTGGTCCTTGGACACGGCGATCGATGACGGGTCAGCGATGCTCCGCAAACGCTGGATGGCCGTCTCTTGTTGTCTTGCTTCTTGGCTAGCGTCACGCTAACAGCAGACAACAACCATTGATCACGTAGTAGCTAAGCTAACAGCTAAGCTAACACGGGCCGATGTGTAATCCACATTAGCATTGTGGATTACACTGAATGCTCGTATTACTTTAGCTACGGTGAATTAAGTCCCGTTGCTTCAGTAATACGTCGGTGGGTTACAACGCTATTAATTACTACGTCGGTGGATTACGCCGCCGCAGATAATTACTCTGGTGGGTTACACCGCAATTAATTATTACTGTGGTGAATTACACCGCAATTAATTATTACTGTACGGATATAACTAAACTTTGCTGTTTCATAGCTTTGCTTAATTACTGATTCAAACCCTCCGCAAAGGGGTTATAACAAACAGGTCTGGTAACTGTGATTTAACACACACCAATTGTAACATTTATATTACTCAAACATACATAGCCTCGACGTTGCAATAATGCCCGTAAACAATCACTTGATTTTGGCCATTTTATTACTATTATCTCATAACACACTCACACACGTACAAACATACTTCTACTAAACTTGTGTACAGTATAAAGCCTTATTTGCCTTGTCTGGCCCGTGTTAGATCTAGTACAATAGCATTGATGATCATTACAAAGGAATCGGAGACTGTGGCGTTTAGGTAATAACTGCAAACACAAGAGAAACACAAGATACATACTATTAATTCACAGATATAGCGACTGCATAGATGCATCATTTATGACTGAATTTAGAGCATTTAACGAACATATAACACATTAAAAGGACTTACTTAAACGCGTCATCCCGTTTGTTACATTGTTCTGAAAATAATGAATGAACACATTGTGCCCTGGTATAGCTCGCCCCTTCCTCTGTCACCCGACACTTCCTACCCCCATGGTATGTCCTAGTATGACCTCGCATTCCTGGTATATAGTATTGGTATAACACATTTACCCCCCAATTAGCTGTATTAATATCTACATCCCTGAGACATACTGTAATTGGTTGATAAGAGGATCTCTGTTCTTATATCACAGAGTATTTACTGTATAGGCAGTGAACTTCTTAATAGCACCAATATCTATACATAAATGACACAAACATGAAGTTACAAATATAAGCTGGGTCGGCACTTAATATTATAATGATCCCACTCACGGAATAAACTCGACAGACACTATATACACTATAGAGAACACTATAGACACTATAGACACTATAGACACTATAGAGAACACTATTGACACTATAGACACTATAGAGAACACTATAGAGAACACTATAGACACTATAGACACTATAGAGAACACTATAGAGAACACTATAGACACTATAGACACTATAGAGAACACTATAGACACTATAGAGAACACTATAGAGAACACTATAGACACTATAGAGAACACTATAGAGAACACTATAGACACTATAGACACTATAGAGAACACTATAGAGAACACTATAGACACTATAGACACTATAGAGAACACTATAGAGAACACTATAGAGAACACTATAGAGAACACTATAGACACTATAGAGAACACTATAGAGAACACTATAGACACTATAGAGAACACTATAGAGAACACTATAGAGAACACTATAGACACTATAGAGAACACTATAGAGAACACTATAGACACTATAGATAACACTATAGAGAAAACTATAGAGAACACTATAGAGAACACTATAGAGAACACTATAGACACTATAGAGAACACTATAGACACTATAGAGAACACTATAGAGAACACTATAGACACTATAGACACTATAGAGAACACTATAGACACTATAGACACTATAGACACTATAGAGAACACTATAGACACTATAGAGAACACTATAGACACTATAGACACTATAGAGAACACTATAGACACTATAGACACTATAGAGAACACTATAGACACTATAGACACTATAGAGAACACTATAGACACTATAGACACTATATAGTGTCTTAAGTACCAGGTCTTATTACTTAACTTAAGACCTGGAGGCGTGATCAATGCCATTTGGCTATTCTGAGTGGCCAAACAGCATTGACCACGCCTCCAGGTCTTAAGTTAAGTCATAAGACCTGATACTTAAGACACGCATAATAGGGCCCTATAGACACTATAGAGAACACTATAGAGAACACTATAGACACTATAGACACTATAGCGAACACTATAGACACTATAGACACTATAGAGAACACTATAGAGAACACTATAGACACTATAGACACTATAGCGAACACTATAGACACTATAGAGAACACTATAGAGAACACTATAGACACTATAGAGAACACTATAGACACTATAGAGAACACTATAGAGAACACTATAGAGAACACTATAGACACTATAGAGAACACTATATACACTATAGAGAACACTATAGAGAACACTATAGAGAACACTATAGACACTATAGACACTATAGAGAACACTATAGACACTATAGAGAACACTATAGAGAACACTATAGAGAACACTATAGACACTATAGAGAACACTATAGACACTATAGAGAACACTATAGACACTATAGACACTATAGAGAACACTATAGACACTATAGAGAACACTATAGAGAACACTATAGACACTATAGACACTATAGAGAACACTATAGACACTATAGACACTATAGAGAACACTATAGAGAACACTATAGAGAACACTATAGACACTATAGAGAACACTATAAAGAACACTATAGACACTATAGACACTATAGAGAACACTATAGACACTATAGAGAACACTATAGAGAACACTATAGAGAACACTATAGACACTATAGACACTATAGAGAACACTATAGAGAACACTATAGACACTATAGACACTATAGAGAACACTATAGACACTATAGACACTATAGAGAACACTATAGAGAACACTATAGACACTAAAGACACTATAGAGAACACTATAGACACTATAGAGAACACTATAGACACTATAGAGAACACTATAGACACTATAGAGAACACTATAGAGAACACTATAGAGAACACTATAGACACTATAGACACTATAGAGAACACTATAGAGAACACTATAGACACTATAGAGAACACTATAGAGAACACTATAGACACTATAGACACTAGAGAACACTATAGAGGACACTATAGACACTATAGAGAACACTATAGACACTATAGAGAACACTATAGAGAACACTATAGACACTATAGACACTATAGAGAACACTATAGACACTATAGAGAACACTATAGAGAACACTATAGACACTATAGAGAACACTATAGAGAACACTATAGACACTATAGACACTATAGAGAACACTATAGACACTATAGACAACACTATAGACACTATAGACACTATAGAGAACACTATAGACACTATAGAGAACACTATAGAGAACACTATAGAGAACACTATAGACACTATAGAGAACACTATAGACACTATAGACACTATAGAGAACACTATAGACACTATAGAGAACACTATAGAGAACACTATAGACACTATAGAGAACACTATAGAGAACACTATAGACACTATAGATAACACTATAGAGAAAACTATAGAGAACACTATAGACACTATAGACACTATAGAGAACACTATAGACACTATAGACACTATAGAGAACACTATAGACACTATATACACTATAGAGAACACTATAGAGAACACTATAGACACTATAGACACTATAGAGAACACTATAGACACTATAGACACTATAGAGAACACTATAGACACTATAGACACTATAGACACTATAGAGAACACTATAGACACTATAGAGAAAACTATAGAGAACACTATAGAGAACACTATAGAGAACACTATAGACACTATAGACACTATAGAGAACACTATAGAGAACACTATAGACACTATAGAGAACACTATAGAGAACACTATAGACACTATAGACACTATAGAGAACACTATAGAGGACACTATAGACACTATAGAGAACACTATAGACACTATAGAGAACACTATAGAGAACACTATAGACACTATAGAGAACACTATAGACACTATAGAGAACACTATAGAGAACACTATAGACACTATAGAGAACACTATAGACACTATAGACACTATAGAGAACACTATAGACACTATAGACAACACTATAGACACTATAGACACTATAGAGAACACTATAGACACTATAGACACTATAGAGAACACTATAGAGAACACTATAGACACTATAGACACTATAGAGAACACTATAGATACTATAGACACTATAGAGAACACTATAGAGAACACTATAGAGAACACTATAGACACTATAGACACTATAGAGAACACTATAGACACTATAGAGAACACTATAGAGAACACTATAGACACTATAGACACTATAGAGAACACTATAGAGAACACTATAGACACTATAGACACTATAGAGAACACTATAGAGAACACTATAGACACTATAGAGAACACTATAGAGAACACTATAGAGAACACTATAGAGAACACTATAGACACTATAGAGAACACTATAGACACTATAGAGAACACTATAGACACTATAGACACTATAGAGAACACTATAGACACTATAGAGAACACTATAGAGAACACTATAGACACTATAGACACTATAGAGAACACTATAGACACTATAGACACTATAGAGAACACTATAGAGAACACTATAGAGAACACTATACGACGTAATAATGCCCGTAAACAATCACTTGATTTTGGCCATTTTATTACTATTATCTCATAACACACTCGCACACGTACAAACATACTTCTACTAAACTTGTGTACAGTATAAAGCCTTATTTGCCTTGTCTGGCCCGTGTTAGATCTAGTACAATAGCATTGATGATCATTACAAAGGAATCGGAGACTGTGGCGTTTAGGTAATAACTGCAAACACAAGAGAAACACAAGATACATACTATTAATTCACAGATATAGCGACTGCATAGATGCATCATTTATGACTGAATTTAGAGCATTTAACGAACATATAACACATTAAAAGGACTTACTTAAACGCGTCATCCCGTTTGTTACATTGTTCTGAAAATAATGAATGAACACATCGTGCCCTGGTATAGCTCGCCCCTTCCTCTGTCACCCGACACTTCCTACCCCCATGGTATGTCCTAGTATGACCTCGCATTCCTGGTATATAGTATTGGTATAACACATTTACCCCCCAATTAGCTGTATTAATATCTACATCCCTGAGACATACTGTAATTGGTTGATAAGAGGATCTCTGCTCTTATATCACAGAGTATTTACTGTATAGGCAGTGAACTTCTTAATAGCACCAATAGCTATACATAAATAGACACTATAGACACTATAGACACTATAGAGAACACTATAGAGAACACTATAGAGAACACTATAGACACTATAGAGAACACTATAGAGAACACTATAGACACTATAGAGAACACTATAGACACTATAGACACTATAGAGAACACTATAGAGAACACTATAGACACTATAGACACTATAGAGAACACTATAGACACTATAGACACTATAGACACTATAGAGAACACTATAGAGAACACTATAGAGAACACTATAGACACTATAGACACTATAGAGAACACTATAGACACTATAGAGAACACTATAGAGAACACTATAGACACTATAGACACTATAGACACTATAGAGAACACTATAGAGAACACTATAGACACTATAGAGAACACTATAGAGAACACTATAGAGAACACTATAGACACTATAGAGAACACTATAGACACTATAGAGAACACTATAGACACTATAGACACTATAGAGAACACTATAGACACTATAGAGAACACTATAGAGAACACTATAGACACTATAGACACTATAGAGAACACTATAGACACTATAGACACTATAGAGAACACTATAGAGAACACTATAGAGAACACTATACGACGTAATAATGCCCGTAAACAATCACTTGATTTTGGCCATTTTATTACTATTATCTCATAACACACTCGCACACGTACAAACATACTTCTACTAAACTTGTGTACAGTATAAAGCCTTATTTGCCTTGTCTGGCCCGTGTTAGATCTAGTACAATAGCATTGATGATCATTACAAAGGAATCGGAGACTGTGGCGTTTAGGTAATAACTGCAAACACAAGAGAAACACAAGATACATACTATTAATTCACAGATATAGCGACTGCATAGATGCATCATTTATGACTGAATTTAGAGCATTTAACGAACATATAACACATTAAAAGGACTTACTTAAACGCGTCATCCCGTTTGTTACATTGTTCTGAAAATAATGAATGAACACATCGTGCCCTGGTATAGCTCGCCCCTTCCTCTGTCACCCGACACTTCCTACCCCCATGGTATGTCCTAGTATGACCTCGCATTCCTGGTATATAGTATTGGTATAACACATTTACCCCCCAATTAGCTGTATGAATATCCACATCCCTGAGACATACTGTAATTGGTTGATAAGAGGATCTCTGTTCTTATATCACAGAGTATTTACTGTATAGGCAGTGAACTTCTTAATAGCACCAATATCTATACATAAATAGACACTATAGACACTATAGACACTATAGAGAACACTATAGAGAACACTATAGAGAACACTATAGAGAACACTATAGACACTATAGAGAACACTATAGAGAACACTATAGACACTATAGAGAACACTATAGAACACTATAGACACTATAGAGAACACTATAGAGAACACTATAGACACTATAGAGAACACTATAGAGAACACTATAGAGAACACTATAGACACTATAGAGAACACTATAGAGAACACTATAGACACTATAGATAACACTATAGAGAACACTATAGACACATAGAGAACACTATAGAGAACACTATAGACACTATAGATAACACTATAGAGAAAACTATAGAGAACACTATAGACACTATAGACACTATAGAGAACACTATAGACACTATAGACACTATAGAGAACACTATAGAGAACACTATAGACACTATAGACACTATAGAGAACACTATAGAGAACACTATAGACACTATAGACACTATAGAGAACACGATAGACACTATAGACACTATAGAGAACACTATAGACACTATAGACACTATAGACACTATAGAGAACACTATAGACACTATAGACACTATAGAGAAAACTATAGAGAACACTATAGAGAACACTATAGAGAACACTATAGACACTATAGACACTATAGAGAACACTATAGAGAACACTATAGACACTATAGAGAACACTATAGAGAACACTATAGACACTATAGACACTATAGAGAACACTATAGAGGACACTATAGACACTATAGAGAACACTATAGACACTATAGAGAACACTATAGAGAACACTATAGACACTATAGAGAACACTATAGACACTATAGAGAACACTATAGAGAACACTATAGACACTATAGAGAACACTATAGAGAACACTATAGACACTATAGACACTATAGAGAACACTATAGACACTATAGACAACACTATAGACACTATAGACACTATAGAGAACACTATAGACACTATAGACACTATAGAGAACACTATAGAGAACACTATAGACACTATAGACACTATAGAGAACACTATAGATACTATAGACACTATAGAGAACACTATAGAGAACACTATAGAGAACACTATAGACACTATAGACACTATAGAGAACACTATAGACACTATAGAGAACACTATAGAGAACACTATAGACACTATAGACACTATAGAGAACACTATAGAGAACACTATAGACACTATAGACACTATAGAGAACACTATAGAGAACACTATAGACACTATAGAGAACACTATAGAGAACACTATAGAGAACACTATAGAGAACACTATAGACACTATAGAGAACACTATAGACACTATAGAGAACACTATAGACACTATAGACACTATAGAGAACACTATAGACACTATAGAGAACACTATAGAGAACACTATAGACACTATAGACACTATAGAGAACACTATAGACACTATAGACACTATAGAGAACACTATAGAGAACACTATAGAGAACACTATACGACGTAATAATGCCCGTAAACAATCACTTGATTTTGGCCATTTTATTACTATTATCTCATAACACACTCGCACACGTACAAACATACTTCTACTAAACTTGTGTACAGTATAAAGCCTTATTTGCCTTGTCTGGCCCGTGTTAGATCTAGTACAATAGCATTGATGATCATTACAAAGGAATCGGAGACTGTGGCGTTTAGGTAATAACTGCAAACACAAGAGAAACACAAGATACATACTATTAATTCACAGATATAGCGACTGCATAGATGCATCATTTATGACTGAATTTAGAGCATTTAACGAACATATAACACATTAAAAGGACTTACTTAAACGCGTCATCCCGTTTGTTACATTGTTCTGAAAATAATGAATGAACACATCGTGCCCTGGTATAGCTCGCCCCTTCCTCTGTCACCCGACACTTCCTACCCCCATGGTATGTCCTAGTATGACCTCGCATTCCTGGTATATAGTATTGGTATAACACATTTACCCCCCAATTAGCTGTATTAATATCTACATCCCTGAGACATACTGTAATTGGTTGATAAGAGGATCTCTGCTCTTATATCACAGAGTATTTACTGTATAGGCAGTGAACTTCTTAATAGCACCAATATCTATACATAAATAGACACTATAGACACTATAGACACTATAGAGAACACTATAGAGAACACTATAGAGAACACTATAGACACTATAGAGAACACTATAGAGAACACTATAGACACTATAGACACTATAGAGAACACTATAGAACACTATAGACACTATAGAGAACACTATAGAGAACACTATAGACACTATAGAGAACACTATAGAGAACACTATAGACACTATAGAGAACACTATAGAGAACACTATAGACACTATAGATAACACTATAGAGAACACTATAGACACTATAGAGAACACTATAGAGAACACTATAGACACTATAGATAACACTATAGAGAAAACTATAGAGAACACTATAGACACTATAGACATTATAGAGAACACTATAGAGAACACTATAGACACTATAGACACTATAGAGAACACTATAGAGAACACTATAGACACTATAGACACTATAGAGAACACTATAGAGAACACTATAGACACTATAGACACTATAGAGAACACTATAGACACTATAGACACTATAGAGAACACTATAGACACTATAGACACTATAGAGAACACTATAGACACTATAGACACTATAGAGAAAACTATAGAGAACACTATAGACACTATAGAGAACACTATAGAGAACACTATAGACACTATAGACACTATAGAGAACACTATAGACACTATAGACACTATAGAGAACACTATAGACACTATAGAGAACACTATAGACACTATAGACACTATAGAGAACACTATAGACACTATAGACACTATAGAGAACACTATAGACACTATAGACACTATAGAGAACACTATAGACACTATAGACACTATAGAGAACACTATAGAGAACACTATAGACACTATAGAGAACACTATAGAGAACACTATAGACACTATAGACACTATAGAGAACACTATAGACACTATAGACACTATAGAGAACACTATAGACACTATAGACACTATAGAGAACACTATAGACACTATAGACACTATAGAGAACACTATAGACACTATAGACACTATAGAGAACACTATAGAGAACACTATAGACACTATAGAGAACACTATAGAGAACACTATAGACACTATAGACACTATAGACACTATAGAGAACACTATAGACACTATAGAGAACACTATAGAGAACACTATAGACACTATAGAGAACACTATAGAGAACACTATAGACACTATAGAGAACACTATAGACACTATAGACACTATAGAGAACACTATAGACACTATAGAGAACACTATAGACACTATAGACACTATAGAGAACACTATAGACACTATAGACACTATAGAGAACACTATAGACACTATAGAGAACACTATAGAGAACACTATAGAGAACACTATAGACACTATAGACACTATAGAGAACACTATAGAGAACACTATAGACACTATAGAGAACACTATAGAGAACACTATAGAGAACACTATAGACACTATAGACACTATAGAGAACACTATAGACACTATAGAGAACACTATAGAGAACACTATAGACACTATAGACACTATAGACACTATAGAGAACACTATAGACACTATAGACACTATAGAGAACACTATAGAGAACACTATAGACACTATAGCGAACACTATAGACACTATAGAGAACACTATAGAGAACACTATAGACACTATAGAGAACACTATAGACACTATAGAGAACACTATAGAGAACACTATAGACACTATAGACACTATAGAGAACACTATAGACACTATAGAGAACACTATAGAGAACACTATAGAGAACACTATAGACACTATAGACACTATAGAGAACACTATAGACACTATAGAGAACACTATAGAGAACACTATAGAGAACACTATAGACACTTTAGAGAACACTATAGACACTATAGACACTATAGAGAACACTATAGACACTATAGACACTATAGAGAACACTATAGACACTATAGAGAACACTATAGAGAACACTATAGACACTATAGACACTATAGAGAACACTATAGACACTATAGACACTATAGAGAACACTATAGAGAACACTATAGAGAACACTATAGACACTATAGAGAACACTATAAAGAACACTATAGACACTATAGACACTATAGAGAACACTATAGAGAACACTATAGAGAACACTATAGACACTATAGAGAACACTATAGAGAACACTATAGACACTATAGACACTATAGAGAACACTATAGACACTATAGACACTATAGAGAACACTATAGAGAACACTATAGACACTAAAGACACTATAGAGAACACTATAGACACTATAGAGAACACTATAGACACTATAGAGAACACTATAGACACTATAGAGAACACTATAGAGAACACTATAGACACTATAGACACTATAGAGAACACTATAGAGAACACTATAGACACTATAGAGAACACTATAGAGAACACTATAGACACTATAGACACTATAGAGAACACTATAGAGGACACTATAGACACTATAGAGAACACTATAGA
>NC_136808.1:53975898-53978398 GCF_951216825.1 Electrona antarctica | reverse complement strand
ACCGGCACTCCTGCCTGCTCGTGTGCTCGCTGGATCACTTCTGTGATCCAATGGGACAGCCTAGCCTCTGGAAGTGAGCGGTGCAACTGTTCTCTACAGTTGCGCGGTAGAGAACAGTTGCACCGCTCACTTCACAGGGGTGTGATTTTTATTATTACAGTAGAAGTTTACAGACCAAACTGTAAATAAAAGGTTTACATGACTTTCTGTCTCAGTCCGTATATAGCGAACTGTAGTGAATAAGTACAGAACAGTTGCAACGCTCACTTCACAGGGGTGTGATTTGTATTATTACAGTAGAAGTTTACAGACCAAACTGTAAATAAAAGGTTTACATGACTTTCTGCCTCAGTCCGTATATAGCGAGCTGTATTGAATAAGCAGAGAACAGAATATGGGACAGAGTTGCACCACTCACTTCACATGGGTGTGATTTTTATTATTACTACAGTAGAAGTTTTTTTCTTATGAAAGCAGAGAGTCTTCTGTTTCATACGGTATATAGTATTTATATGTCGCTATAGGCCTTATTTTGTGAATATTGAGTTCGGGTCCATGTCTTCTCTGCAGTTATATCTGGTGGGCGCAATGTGCAATGTAACCAATTTATGACAAACTGTACATGGGATCAATGTTTACTCTTTTCCTCGTAAAAGTACACATTCAGGGCTTTCATTCGGTGTATAGGATGTATAGCATATTTATTGTGTTTATTGTTATATCTGCCTGTCAATGTCTGACTATAAATCTTCATAACTCTGCTTTCTTTAGATGATGATGATGATTGCCTCATTGTCTTAATCGCAAAACATTGGGGGGGGGTTCATGGGCACATTGGGCAGCAAAAGTCTTGATCCGTACGGCTATAAAAAGTCCCATTCCACCGTTCGGTTCAGAACTATAGTATTACGGTGAGACGCGTTGTCATTGTCATCATCAGCTGATTTTGTTTTTCAAGCTAGTATAGGGAAACATGCCTGGGCATGCAGGTTGGGGGCGATGGAGAAAAAAAAAAGATTCACCCGGCTGTGATGTCGACGACAACGGATCACAACACCACGGTTTAGGACGCGGAAAAGTTCGTTATACATTACACCCGGGTCGATTACGTCCCCGATGCGTTCATTGCAGTCTTATCACTACAATTATAATGAATAAAAAAGCGTTACAATCACACGTCCGAGCGATCTCCGATTATGACGGCTCTGCATGGCGATACGTGATCCCCCAACGGTAGACTGTTGTCATGGCGGCCCCTCTCGATACTGTAGTTCGTTTGTTAGTTCGTAGTATTGTAGGCTCGGGGATCGTTTGGTCGCTACAGTATGAAGAAGGAAACATGCATCTGTCCATGTGTGTTGCAGACGTTATGCAATGCAATGCCGATCGGATCCGGTGCATATGTGTTTAGGCAGCGATCCGTTCAATCATGTTTTTTTCCGAGAGACAGAGCCAGGACAGAGCCCCCATCTCGCAAGGCCCTCCTCCTGCAGGAGAAACAGGAGGGGAGCACCCTGGGCAAGACCTACGCTGAAAAGACTATCAGCGGAAGTGGCGGAAGTGTTGCGTGTAAGATAACTACGTCACGCGGTGCGGCTGTGTTTACTAGTCCCCACCCAATGATCATTTCAGCGGGAATACATTTTCGGGAACACAACGCTGCGATTGGTCAAAAAACGTTAACTTCCGGGGGGGGGGGTTACACGGCGGAAGTCCCGCATTTCGATAGCTTCTCTGCCTTAGGTTGTGACCAGGCTCTTCTTTTTCGCAGTTAAGTGAGCCTGGGACCGAGGCTAGGAGGGGAGGGGGGAATCGAGTACTATAGTGTTGGGTAAAAGCCAATAGGTGGAGGAAAGCCTGGTGAGGCGAGGTTAGGTGAAATTTGATTCTTTTCACACACCGACTAGATCGGCATGGGCGCATCCATTTTAGACTGGCTTCTACACGTAAAGCGGCCCGCCCTCCTGTTTTCAGGAGGGGAGGGGGTTTTTTTTTTTTGGTTTTTTTTTCTGATCACGTGAGCGGGACTAAGCAGCAATGATAGGGGGATGGTTCTTCATTGTCCGGGTGGGTAAAAAGATGAATGAAAGTATGCTATAAAAAAGTGATTAGAACGTATGGATACGTGGTTCACACCGGACGTTTGATTAATTGATAACGTATTGATACGCGATTAGCGTCGGCTGTGTTAATTAAGCCACTAAGCCATTGCTTATCATCAGAAGATCAGCTTTCATACAGTAGGCTAAAAACAAACTCTCAATTTCGACGTGTGTGTGTGCGTGCAAATTTTAATTCTTGTTGGTCTCTAATAATACCCGTCCATATCATCATCTTTATTTATACTCTGAATACAGTTGAGGCCAAGCCCTCATTTTCAATGTAGCCGAGGTTTACAATACACAAAATACAGTCAAAAAACAATACATCAAACAACATTATTAATCAGGATAAATTACTATATGGCTGGAGACACCACTGCCCTGTGTAACACGCCCAG
>NC_136808.1:53948777-53975698 GCF_951216825.1 Electrona antarctica | reverse complement strand
GGTTTGGATTAGGGTTAGGATTAGGGTTAGGATTAGGGTTAGGATTAGGGTTAGGATTAGGGTTAGGATTAGGGTTAGGATTAGGGTTAGGATTAGGCATTCAGAGATTAGGTTTAAAATACAGCAGATATAAAAGCACAGCGCTTCACATCGTGTGAGCTTGTAGATCTGCTATTTTCGGGCTATTTTTCGTCAGCTATTTCAGGGGGCCGTGGAGAAACTGAAGTCAGAATGATAAGCTGCCAGTGGTGGTCTCGGCCTATACCCAATTCCAGGCGTAATTACCAGACTGAAGGAGAGAGAGAGGTAAGTGGACCAAAGTGATTCCTTGATAAGCCTCGATCCTGCTGTGGTAGACAGCCGCATGCACCACCGCTTCTCAGCTCATCCATGCCAACAGCCACCTGACTGCAGCCTATAGATCCCATTTAGAGCCAACATGCACCTGACTGCAGCCTAGATCCCATTTAGAGCCAACAGCCACCTGACTGCAGCCTAGATCCCATTTAGAGCCAACAGCCACCTGACTGCAGCCTATAGATCCCATTTAGAGCCAACAGCCACCTGACTGCAGCCTATAGATCCCATTTAGAACCAACAGCCACCTGACTGCAGCCTATAGATCCCATTTAGAGCCAACAGCCACCTGACTGCAGCCTAGATCCCATTTAGAGCCAACAGCTACCTGACTGCAGCCTAGATCCCATTTAGAGCCAACAGCCACCTGACTGCAGCCTATAGATCCCATTTAGAGCCAACAGCCACCTGACTGCAGCCTAGATCCCATTTAGAGCCAACAGCCACCTGACTGCAGCCTATAGATCCCATTTAGAGCCAACAGCCACCTGACTGCAGCCTCCCTTTTAGAGCCAACAGCCACCTGACTGCAGCCTATAGATCCCATTTAGAGCCAACAGCCACCTGACTGCAGCCTAGATCCCATTTAGAGCCAACAGCCACCTGACTGCAGCCTATAGATCCCATTTAGAGCCAACAGCCACCTGACTGCAGCCTAGATCCCATTTAGAGCCAACAGCCACCTGACTGCAGCCTCCCTTTTAGAGCCAACAGCCACCTGACTGCAGCCTATAGATCCCATTTAGAGCCAACAGCTACCTGACTGCAGCCTATAGATCCCATTTAGAGCCAACAGCCACCTGACTGCAGCCTATAGATCCCATTTAGAGCCAACAGCCACCTGACTGCAGCCTATAGATCCCATTTAGAGCCAACAGCCACCTGACTGCAGCCTATAGATCCCATTTAGAGCCAACAGCCACCTGACTGCAGCCTCCCATTTAGAACCAACAGCCACCTGACTGCAGCCTATAGATCCCATTTAGAGCCAACAGCCACCTGACTGCAGCCTAGATCCCATTTAGAGCCAACAGCCACCTGACTGCAGCCTATAGATCCCATTTAGAGCCAACAGTCACCTGACTGCAGCCTATAGATCCCATTTAGAGCCAACAGCCACCTGACTGCAGCCTATAGATCCCATTTAGAGCCAACAGCCACCTGACTGCAGCCTATAGATCCCATTTAGAGCCAACAGCCACCTGACTGCAGCCTATAGATCCCATTTAGAGCCAACAGCCATGACTGCAGCCTATAGATCCCATTTAGAGCCAACAGCCACCTGACTGCAGCCTAGATCCCATTTAGAGCCAACAGCCACCTGACTGCAGCCTATAGATCCCATTTAGAGCCAACAGCCACCTGACTGCCGCCTATAGATCCCATTTAGAGCCAACAGCCACCTGACTGCAGCCTAGATCCCATTTAGAGCCAACAGCCACCTGACTGCAGCCTAGATCCCATTTAGAGCCAACAGCCACCTGACTGCAGCCTACAGATCCCATTTAGAGCCAACAGCCACCTGACTGCAGCCTAGATCCCATTTAGAGCCAACAGCCACCTGACTGCAGCCTATAGATCCCATTTAGAGCCAACAGCCACCTGACTGCAGCCTATAGATCCCATTTAGAGCCAACAGCCACCTGACTGCAGCCTATAGATCCCATTTAGAGCCAACAGCCACCTGACTGCAGCCTATAGATCCCATTTAGAGCCAACAGCCACCTGACTGCAGCCTATAGATCCCATTTAGAGCCAACAGCCACCTGACTGCAGCCTATAGATCCCATTTAGAGCCAACAGCCACCTGACTGCAGCCTATAGATCCCATTTAGAGCCAACAGCCACCTGACTGCAGCCTATAGATCCCATTTAGAGCCAACAGCCACCTGACTGCAGCCTAGATCCCATTTAGAGCCAACAGCCACCTGACTGCAGCCTAGATCCCATTTAGAGCCAACAGCCACCTGACTGCAGCCTATAGATCCCATTTAGGGCCAACAGCCACCTGACTGCAGCCTATAGATCCCATTTAGAGCCAACAGCCACCTGACTGCAGCCTATAGATCCCATTTAGAGCCAACAGCCACCTGACTGCAGCCTATAGATCCCATTTAGAGCCAACAGCCACCTGACTGCAGCCTATAGATCCCATTTAGAGCCAACAGCCACCTGACTGCAGCCTATAGATCCCATTTAGAGCCAACAGCCACCTGACTGCAGCCTAGATCCCATTTAGAGCCAACAGCCACCTGACTGCAGCCTATAGATCCCATTTAGAGCCAACAGCCACCTGACTGCAGCCTATAGATCCCATTTAGAGCCAACAGCCACCTGACTGCAGCCTATAGATCCCATTTAGAGCCAACAGCCACCTGACTGCAGCCTATAGATCCCATTTAGAGCCAACAGCCACCTGACTGCAGCCTAGATCCCATTTAGAGCCAACAGCCACCTGACTGCAGCCTAGATCCCATTTAGAGCCAACAGCCACCTGACTGCAGCCTATAGATCCCATTTAGAGCCAACAGCCACCTGACTGCAGCCTATAGATCCCATTTAGAGCCAACAGCCACCTGACTGCAGCCTGGATCCCATTTAGAGCCAACAGCCACCTGACTGCAGCCTAGATCCCATTTAGAGCCAACAGCCACCTGACTGCAGCCTGGATCCCATTTAGAGCCAACAGCCACCTGACTGCAGCCTATAGATCCCATTTAGAGCCAACAGCCACCTGACTGCAGCCTGGATCCCATTTAGAGCCAACAGCCACCTGACTGCAGCCTATAGATCCCATTTAGAGCCAACAGCCACCTGACTGCAGCCTATAGATCCCATTTAGAGCCAACAGCCACCTGACTGCAGCCTAGATCCCATTTAGAGCCAACAGCCACCTGACTGCAGCCTATAGATCCCATTTAGAGCCAACAGCCACCTGACTGCAGCCTAGATCCCATTTAGAGCCAACAGCCACCTGACTGCAGCCTAGATCCCATTTAGAGCCAACAGCCACCTGACTGCAGCCTATAGATCCCATTTAGAGCCAACAGCCACCTGACTGCAGCCTAGATCCCATTTAGAGCCAACAGCCACCTGACTGCAGCCTAGATCCCATTTAGAGCCAACAGCCACCTGACTGCAGCCTATAGATCCCATTTAGAGCCAACAGCCACCTGACTGCAGCCTAGATCCCATTTAGAGCCAACAGCCACCTGACTGCAGCCTATAGATCCCATTTAGAGCCAACAGCCACCTGACTGCAGCCTATAGATCCCATTTAGAGCCAACAGCCACCTGACTGCAGCTTATAGATCCCATTTAGAGCCAACAGCCACCTGACTGCAGCATAGATCCCATTTAGAGCCAAATTAGACTCACACAACTGTGATGGGACTAGTATGATTTCCCTTGATTGCAGCCATATGCTGCTGTCGGGGCAGAGACAGCTTATCTCCATATTTTAACCTTTTGTGGGTTTTGTTTTTGTAAATGAACAACCTATTTGATTATTCTAATGTATCAAAAGTATTAATCGCTATTTGATACTTCATCTATTTGAAGCCACTACAACCAATACCAAGATTCCTTTCTTTTCTTTTTACAAATGGCTAAATAAATATTTTTAGTAAGTAGAATATTTGGATGCCAAAATATACAAGTAAGACGCGCGAACGCGGGAAGCGAACGCAGCTCGTAAATTGCAATAACAACAATTAGAATAAATTACGTACTTTAAGGTTTTTTTAAGTTCTTTTTTTTTAATTATTTTATTTTTTAACTGTTTTTTTTAAGATTGTTTTTTAAGTTAAGTGTTTTTTTTGTGTGTGCATGTGTGCGTGCGTGTGTGTGTGTGTTTTTTTAAGTTTTCTTTAAGTTTTTTTGTGTGTGTGTGTGTGTGTGTGTGTGTGTGTCTGTGTGTTTTTTGTGTGTGATACAGCTGCGCCCTCTGGTGGCGGGCGGGTGGTGTTACAGCGTGACACACAGACAGACACACACACACACACACACACACACACACACACACACACACACACACACACACACACACAGACATGTTCTGCTAGGTCTCATAGTTAGTGCTCACTGCGTTCACAATAATAAATGTATTTTACTAAAATATATTTTTGAATAGTGTACAGAACTCATCTTGTGGCATCCGGAGACAGGAGAACATAGTGTCAGCCATTGATAACTGCTCTCCTTTAATCTCAGAGCTGCTGAGGCGCCACTCTTACAGTTACAACATCACAGGATTTTGGATTCCGGCGGGCGCTTTGAGGAAATCTTAAATTCTCTTTTGAGGCTATATGAGGATGACGACACTATTGTGCTGCAGGGTGCAACACATGCACCCTGCAGATGCAAGCATTTTTTTTATATCCTTTATTTACCCAGGGAAGTAGCTGAGCACAGGTGCTCATTTTCAGCAATGCCCTGCACACACACACACACACACACACACACACACACACACACACACACACACACACACACACACACACACACACACACACACACACACACACACACACACACACACACACACACACACACACACACACACACACACAGTCTTATACTGTTGGCCACTAAGCAGCTCCAGGGGGAGCAGTTGTTCAAGGGCACTTCAGCAGTGTTGGGTGAGTGATGACAATCACTTCCCCACCCAGATCTTTCCTGCCCGTCCGGGGAATCAAACCGGCAACCTTTTGGCAACAAGGGTGCTCCTCTAACCCTTAGGCCACGCTGCCCCCATATGATATGGCTCATCTGTCCCCCTTTTTCAAATGAAACCATAAAGCAATCAAACAAGTAGAAATCAACTCTTTGGCCCCATGGTTGCTGGGCTAGCATAGTGGTCCGGGCACTGCCACCTAGGCAGCGCTGCAAATGCAAATTAGACATGCAAATGTCTCTACTTACAACTAAATCCAAGCTTGAGTTTGATATTATGTTTCATGACAAAATCTTTCTTTATACCTCTGCTTAAAATGTATTTATTCTCCTTGGCCTTACCCTTTAGTGTCACTTGAGGCAGCCCTGCTCCCCTCATTTGTGCAAATGTGTCTGCTTTGTTTGTGCTTTTTGGATTGCCTGCTAAAGTCTGTCTTTATTGTATTGTTTTGCCGCTATTTCAAATGCCTGCCTAAGGTTTATGTTTTTTAGTTTGTTTATATTGCATTGTTTGCTCTGTTTTCTGTTAACACTTTGGTTGACCTGGTCATGATAAATGTGCTATATAATGTGCTATATAAATAAAGTTGAGTTGAGAATATAGATCTTTAAATAAACATACCTTTTTGTAGCAGTCCCACAGAAAAAAAACAGATACAAATGTTATGGATGACATTTCCATGCTTTCTTACTCTTTCAAATGACAAAACTGTTAGATAAATTCTGACATGTTGTTTACACGTCATGTCAAGTTGGCCACTCCATCATATTCTGTTGGTCAACTCAGATAGAACTTTGGCCCAGACCGTGTTCCATATAGGTCATATTTGGTCATCTTGCCCTTTTATCATAATTTTACTCTTAGCCTACTGTAGTCCAGAGGCTTAGTGCACTTTTTTAGGAGAATAGTGCACTTGCGGATAAAAGCGCCAAATTTTGTATGAGGCTTCTTTATGTCATGCTAAAGGATTTTAGCCTAGGAGCCCTTGTCAAATATCTATTTTAAATATCAAATTGCAAGACTATCAATATCAATGAAATATGTGAAATATGTGAAAATCCGCCTAGTATTTTTCAGACTATATACATCATAAAATGATCAGATTACTTCCAAATGTGATAAAGTTGACTTATTTTGACATTATTAAAGTCACAGAACATGAAATATCATCAATAACACCTTTATTGCAATGAAGAATACAAATGAATATGCATCATAGTGCGAAACATGTTATAGAGCTGTGCACATCCTGCCTAGCTGTCACAATTGCATTTGCAAAGTGGGGAACAGTCAAAATTTGCATTGCTGCATTGGCAGGTATACATCACCTTTACAGGTGCATCTGATCAGCTCTCTGCAAGCTCTGGAAACCTTTGGAATGGTCAGTAAACTAGCACCCATGACCCTTCTTCCTTGGCCCATAGTTTTGTGGAGAAGGAATCATTTGATGGCTTTGTGTGCTGGTGGCCCAGATGCCTGCTTGGTAGACTGCCCGTTTCACATGTGAGTGCACCCTGGGTGGGAGGTCATTTCTCTATCGTTCGATTTTGTTCACAGAAGAGTTATTTTCTTTTTTCGTTGATGGAGCTCAAAGGACTGGATTTGTCGTACAAAATTACTGTCAGTCTTTCAAGCTCCCGGAAGTGCTGGCAGTCAACATCTAGTTGCTGGAAGGGATGCTTTGCCAGATTGACGAATGTTTCTGTCGCAGGCAGCATCATAGGCTTGCCAGGTCCGCCAAGCTGACTTCTTACCCTTTCCATTAATAGCCGGGGAGCGGGAATAGAGATGAACCTGTGATGTCATGACATACTTTTTATTTGTGTTTTTTCTATTAACTTGGTCATTATGGAACACAGAATGAGAGGTCTGCTCTGACCAAATGAATAGAAAAAAAACACAAATAAAAAGTATGTTATGACATCACAGGTCCTCTCAAATTTTGGGTGACTGGCTCCCCGGCTATTAAGGCATATGTTGTGTCACAACCGGAATATGCGTGAAACATAGGCAGGGCTCGAGATTTGGGTTCCCCTAGGCTATTGCAGTCTACCAAGCGGGCATCTGGGCCACCAGCACACGAAGCCACCAAGTGATTCCTTCTCCACAGAACTATGGGTGGGTTAAGGAAGAAGGGTCATGGGTGCCAGTTTGGCTGACCATTCCAGAGGTTTCCAGAGCTTGCAGAGAGCTGATCAGATGCACCTGTAAAGGTGACTGTAGTGTAGTACCTGAAAATGCAGTAATACAAATTTGGACTGTTCCCCACTTTGCAAATGCAATTGTGACCAATATATTTATCCGTCCGGCTTCTCCTACAAAACTTGGCAATTCTGCTCAGCAAGCCATCCTGGGAAGCAGTATAGGGGAAAGCCTCTCGGAGGACATGAACACCCTTTCTTCATACCTGAAGGACTGCCGCCTCAAGCTCAGTGTTGAGAAGACTGTAGCAACAATGTTCCACCTCTACAAAAGGGAAGCAACTCGCCAAATCAACATCATGGTCGACGGTGCCCGGCTACAGTCCCAGTCCTCACCGACATACATGGAGTGAAGCTCGACAGAACACTGTCCTTTAAACAACACCTGGACAGTGTTAAGGGAAAGCCCGTGCCGCACTGATACAGCATCTAGCTGGCACCACGTGGGGAGTCCCTGCCGCTGAATACTGTGCCTCAGCCTGGAATCGCCCCAGCAGAGGTCAGGCGAGAAGCAGCCACACTGGCCCTCACTCGGAAGGCACAGTTGAGCAAATCTCACCTCCTCCACAAGGTCGTCACGGAGACACCACAGCGTACGCATCTCAAGTCCCGGCGGCCCTTTGCCACACAGGCCCAGGAACTGGGCCTGTGTGTATAGTCTGGGCCATAGTCTGGGCCATAGTCTGTAATGGGGATCCATTACAGACTATGGAACACGTGCTGACCAGCTGCCCCACATACCGGCCACCAAATAGTGATCAAGGCTTAATTGACCTAGACAATGACACACTGGACTGGCTTGCTGCAATGGAGCTGAAGGTCTAAGGACATATACGACAGAAGAAGCACAAACAAATTCTACATACCACAGGAATCCATCTGCACTACATTGCCTCCGTACCATTGCCTACAGTATGGTACAGTAACATACAGTATGGTACATTGCAGTACAGTACAGTACAGTACAGTATGGTGCAGTACAGTACAGTACAGTACAGTACAGTACAGTACAGTACAGTACAGTACAGTACAGTACAGTACAGTACAGTACAGTACAGTACAGTACAGTACAGTACAGTGCAGTCTGGTACGGTACAGTACGGTACAGTACGGTACAGTATGGTACAGTACAGTATGCTACAGTATGGTTCAGTACCGCACCCAAAATGTAGTCTGACTGAACAAGTGGGCACCCTGCACAAGTGGCCACCCGGACAACTGGCCACCTGGATGGTGTGGCGCGAGACCGTCTGATGGCCGGTCGAGTTATAGTTCATTTGTATGTATTCTTCATTGCAATAAAGGTGTTATTGATGATATTTCATGTTCTGTGACTTTAATAATGTCAAAATAAGTCAACTTTATCACATTTGGAAATAATCTGATCATTTTATGGTGTATATAGTCTGAAAAATACTAGGCGGATTTTCACATATTTCACATATTGCATTGATAATAATGTCTTGCAATTTGATATTTAAAATAGATATTTGACAAGGGCTCCTAGGCTAAAATGCAATAACTGACCCTAACGAACCATCATGCAAAAAATTACGCTTTTATCCGCAATTGCACTATCCTTTCACTAAGCCTCCGGACTACTGCCTGTTTACCCTGGGTTGTTCTCTTTATCCTATTTATGTCATGTCACCATCCACATGCCTAATCATCTCAGCCCTATATTATCCTTTATATTATTTTATCATACTTATATTATGGATTTCCTGATGCCACATTCAGATTTAATATCATATATCTTGTTGACTCCTTATTCGGTCTCCATACTGTCTGTCCCCAGGCAAGTTAACTCGCATACTGAGAGGCCTATTTTGATTTGAGACATGTATTTGACCTTGGTGCCTAGTGAGAAAGTAGATAGGAGTATTTCTCTCTGTCGAAAGAGTTCACAGCTAGCAGGGAAATAATGTTATCTTCAGGTTGCCATAGCAACACCAGCCTCTGTGCTTTCCCGGTCTATGGCCCTCAATGACGGAACCAAGGAAGATGTCATGATACCAGTCTCATCATCCATGTGCTGGTCCAATGAGCGCTCGACAACCAGCGCCACCGTGGGATATTGCGGAAATTAACAATCTATTGAGCCAATTAACGTTTATCAACAACTGACGTGATCTACAGTATTAATGCCTGGGACATACTGTGAAGAGGAGTTCAGGTTCAGTTCAGATCCATATTGGAACAATTGAATACTCTAAATTATAGTGATGTATTGTACTATTATTATTATTATCTGAACCATGTAGCACATTCTCTATGTAAATTGACTTTATTACCTACTAAAAATTACAGTTAAAACCTTAAACTTCCTCTCAGAACTGTATTTCGTCTGTCTCCAATTCGTTTTTAAGGTATCCTTCTATTTTTGTATGGTACCGTGGCTGTCATTCAAGATTTAAAGGGCTATCCACTCATTTGTAAGGTAAATACAGCACGGTATTTGGTCTCCCTGCTGGGTTATTGCAGGTATATATATATTTACAGTCCTTTCTAATTAGCATTACAGAATAGATATAATTTATTTTTATCCATTAACTGGCCTTTCTCGCCATCTTTCCAACAAATTGACCCTTCGAACCTCCTTTAACAAGTATTAGACTAATTTAAAGATTAGCTGCTCCGACAAAGGCACGTTCCAGCACCAGATTTTTTTACTGAGTATTTATTTGTACTCTGATTACTTTCACAAGATTTGTCTCCCTGCTGGGTTATTGAAGGTATATATATATATTTACAGTCCTTTCTAATTAGCATTACAGAATAGATATAATTTATTTTTATCCATTAACTGGCCTTTCTCGCCATCTTTCCAACAAATTGACCCCCATAATCACAGCATAGTTCCAGGAACATATAGCCTGGAGCAAAGTGGGAAAGATAGCAGGCAATATGCTAAAAGGCAATGCATGAGATCACATGCTATTTACCTTGGGAAATGCATCTGGGATAAAGCCACTGACGTCAATGGCCATGAACGCTTGACTGGTTCCATATGTTGCCAGACCCAGTGAGCTTGCATGTCGTTTTGTGTTGGTTAGCAAAGCTTGTGTATAACCACAGTCTGGCAGTAGATACAGGATTGTGTCTCAGCAGTAGCATGTACCACTACATGTACCACTACATGTACCACTACATGTAGTGGTACATGTACCACTACATGTACCACTACATGTACTGTACCACTACATGTACCACTACATGTACTGTACCACTACATGTACCACTGCATGTACCACTACATGTACCACTACATGTACTGTACCACTACATGTACCACTACATGTACCACTACATGTACTACTACATGTAGTGGTAAATGTACCACTACATGTACCACTACATGTAGTGGTACATGTACCACTACATGTACCACTACATGAACTGTACCACTACATGTACCACTACATGTACTACTACATGTAGTGGTACATGTACCACTACATGTACCACTACATGTACTGTACCACTACATGTACCACTACATGTACCACTACATGTACTGTACCACTACATGTACCACTACATGTACTGTACCACTACATGTACCACTGCATGTACCACTACATGTACCACTACATGTACTGTACCACTACATGTACCACTACATGTACCACTACATGTACTACTACATGTAGTGGTAAATGTACCACTACATGTACCACTACATGTAGTGGTACATGTACCACTACATGTACCACTACATGAACTGTACCACTACATGTACCACTACATGTACTACTACATGTAGTGGTACATGTACCACTACATGTACCACTACATGTACTGTACCACTACATGTACCACTACATGTACCACTACATGTACTGTACCACTACATGTACCACTACATGTACCACTACATGTACTGTACCACTACATGTACCACTACATGTACTACTACATGTACCACTACATGTACCACAATTTACAATTTAGGCATTTAGCAGACGCTCTTAATCCAGAGCGATTTACATTAAGCAAGAACAAAAAGCATGGGAATACATCACATATGTAAAATGCATTTATCGCGAAACATGCGTAAGCTAAGAACGTAACTAGAACATATCTATATAATGACACTATACATATAAACTATAACTAGAACATATCTATATAATGACACTATACATATAAACTATACATATATGCTATACTATGCTGTACATATATACTATGAAGTGCTATGACTACATACAATGCACTTATTGTGCTGTCTACATGACATGCTATAAGTCTGTTTCAAATGCTATATAAGTCTAAGAAGTGCTGTCTAAGGGGGTAGGATAAGTGCTATGGGCCATGATGGAGTCTGAAAAGGTGGGTTTTCAGACTACGGCGGAAGATCGGGAGTGATGCTGCAGTTCTGATTGCAACGGGAAGTGCATTCCACAGTTTTGGGGCCAGAAGGGAGAAGAGTTTGGGACGTGTGGAGCGTTGTCCCGGCGTTTTTAGTGAGGGTACTTCCAGCTTCCCTGTGTTGGCTGATCTGAGTGCGCGGGAGGGTTTGTAGGGTTCAATCATGCTGGCAAGATATGGGGGAGCCATACCTTTGGTTGCTTTGGTTGCTTGGTTACCACTACAGAGTGGTCAAACCAGTAGCATGTACCACTACATGTACCACTACAGAGTGGTCATCAAACCAGTAGCATGTACCACTACATGTAGCCTACCACTACAGAGTGGTCATCAAACCAGTAGCATGTACCACTACAGAGTGGTCATCAAACCAGTAGCATGTACCACTACAGAGTGGTCATCAAACCAGTAGCATTTACCACTACAGAGTGGTCATCAAACCAGTAGCATGTACCACTACAGAGTGGTCATCAAACCAGTAGCATGTACCACTACATGTAGCACTACAGAGTGGTCATCAAACCAGTAGCATGTACCACTACATGTAGCCTACCACTACAGAGTGGTCATCAAACCAGTAGCATGTACCACTACATGTACCACTACAGAGTGGTCATCAAACCAGTAGCATGTACCACTACATGTACCACTACAGAGTGGTCATCAAACCAGTAGCATGTACCACTACATGTACCACTACAGAGTGGTCATCAAACCAGTAGCATGTACCACTACATGTACCACTACAGAGTGGTCATCAAACCAGTAGCATGTACCACTACATGTACCACTACAGAGTGGTCATCAAACCAGTAGCATGTACCACTACATGTACCACTACAGAGTGGTCATCAAACCAGTAGCATGTACCACTACAGAGTGGTCATCAAACCAGTAGCATGTACCACTACAGAGTGGTCATCAAACCAGTAGCATGTACCACTACATGTACCACTACAGAGTGGTCATCAAACCAGTAGCATTTACCACTACATGTACCACTACAGAGTGGTCATCAAACCAGTAGCATGTACCACTACAGAGTGGTCATCAAACCAGTAGCATGTACCACTACATGTACCACTACAGAGTGGTCATCAAACCAGTAGCATGTACCACTACATGTACCACTACAGAGTGGTCATCAAACCAGTAGCATGTACCACTACATGTACCACTACAGAGTGGTCATCAAACCAGTAGCATGTACCACTACAGAGTGGTCATCAAACCAGTAGCATTTACCACTACATGTACCACTACAGAGTGGTCATCAAACCAGTAGCATTTACCACTACATGTACCACTACAGAGTGGTCATCAAACCAGTAGCATGTACCACTACATGTACCACTACAGAGTGGTCATCAAACCAGTAGCATGTACCACTACAGAGTGGTCATCAAACCAGTAGCATGTACCACTACAGAGTGGTCATCAAACCAGTAGCATGTACCACTACAGAGTGGTCATCAAACCAGTAGCATGTACCACTACATGTACCACTACAGAGTGGTCATCAAACCAGTAGCATGTACCACTACATGTACCACTACAGAGTGGTCATCAAACCAGTAGCATGTACCACTACATGTACCACTACAGAGTGGTCATCAAACCAGTAGCATGTACCACTACAGTGGTCATCAAACATTTTCTTTTTTTATATATCATTTTTATCCCACGATTTTGTAACCCATTTTTCACCCCTGTGTCAATTATCTGTGATCCTGGGCTCTACACACCCTCCGCCAACCTAGTCCCCATATATGGGGGACATGGGGAGAGCAACGGACTTGAACTCATGCTTCCTTCATGCCTGAGTGTCCAAGTTGCTCCTTTACACCTGACAGGGGGGAGTTTCCCTGGTTGGACGTAGCGTGTGGAAGGAACACGTTATTCCAACCAGTTCCTTTCCCCTCCATCAGGCGCCCCGGCTGGACAGGGGGGGCAGTTTAGAGACCAGGATTACTGCATGTTTTTTGTGAGGGTACCTACCCTAGGGGACAAGGGGAGAACATGCAAACTCCACACAGAAAGGCCCTTTCACCAACCACGCCTCGGGTATGGGCACTGATGACGCGGAGGAGGAAACACGCCGCCAGCACCCACAGCGCCCCGAGCGGGAATCGAACCAAGAACCTTCTAGCTGTGAGGCGACAGCACTACCAACTGTGCCACCTTGATCCCCATCAAACCTTTTCATGCCATGGACCACCCAATTGATATGTATTTGGCCCACGGACCACCATCTGAACATATGTTGTGCCAGGGACCCCCGGAAGAGAAGATGTTCAAGATAAAAAAATAAAATAGCCAAAATAGCCAAAATAGCCACACGGGCAGACACAAAGATGCAAAGAGGCAGAAGTATAGCAGCACAGCGGCGATGCTGCCTTCACACGGGCAGACACAAAGATGCAAAGCTACACAGTGTATTCGTAGCCGTTGTAGCTTTTGCAGCAGCTACTGTACAAGTGTGGGATTTGCTTCGTAGCGTCACGTCGCTGGCTTCCATTGACAATGAATGGTAGACTAGACTGCGTTGTTGCGTCTGCCCGTGTGAACGCAACATTGGGCTACAGATACAGAGTAATAAAAAGTACTGTACGATACAACAGATACAGGAATAACATTACAAAAGTCTCCATCAATAATGAAGCAATGACATGCGTGCGTGTGTGCGTGCGTGCGTGCGTGCGTGCGTGCGTGCGTGCGTGCGTGCGTGCGTGCGTGCGTCAAAAAACTAACCGGGGCAATTTTAAAGCCGAACGCAGCGCAACGCAGGCAGTGGAGCCACCCTTCATTGATTAAAAAAGGAACATTCCCTGACGGTGACGGAGACGCAACGCTGACGCGTCCAGTGGAGCCCCGGCGTTATAAAAAGTACTGTACGATACAACAGACACAGGAATAACATTACAAAAGTCTCCATCAATAATTAAGCAACGACAGGATACAGCAGTATAATACACATATACTATAGCCACTAGCGTGCATTATGCATAGAAACTAACATAAAGTGAATCCCAGAGTGACTGTACCTCTCCACAAGCAGGATAATCCATTTTGCGATCCTGATGTGACGTTCAGTGATGGACATTGGACACTCAACCCCAGTACAACCCCAGACATTGGACACTCAACCCCAGTACAACCCCAGACATTGGACACTCAACCCCAGTACAACCCCAGACATTGGACACTCAACCCCAGTACAACCCCAGACATTGGACACTCAACCCCAGTACAACCCCAGTACATTGGACACTCAACCCCAGTACTTAACCCCAGTACAACCCCAGTACATTGGACACTCAACCCCAGTACAACCCCAGTACATTGGACACTCAACCCCAGTACAACCCCAGACATTGGACACTCAACCCCAGTACAACCCCAGTACATTGGACACTCAACCCCAGTACTTAACCCCAGTACAACCCCAGTACATTGGACACTCAACCCCAGTACAACCCCAGTACATTGGACACTCAACCCCAGTACAACCCCAGACATTGGACACTCAACCCCAGTACAACCCCAGTACATTGGACACTCAACCCCAGTACTTAACCCCAGTACAACCCCAGTACATTGGACACTCAACCCCAGTACAACCCCAGTACATTGGACACTCAACCCCAGTACTTAACCCCAGTACAACCCCAGTACATTGGACACTCAACCCCAGTACTTAACCCCAGTACAACCCCAGTACAACCCCAGTACATTGGACACTCAACCCCAGTACTTAACCCCAGTACAACCCCAGTACAACCCCAGTACATTGGACACTCAACCCCAGTACTTGAGTCAAAGTATATGTTACAGCAGTACAAGTGAGAAAAACGAAACAGGGGGCCGGGGCGAAACAGGGGAGGCCGGGGCGAAACGCGTCACTGGGGGCTGGGGTGGCGATTGCGGGTGGGCCCCGGTTGGCCCGTGGGCCTCCCGTTGCGGGTGGGCCCCGGTTGGCCCGTGGGCCTCCCGTTCGCCGCTGTTTTTTTTTTCTTCCAAACGGGCTCTCCTCACTTTGTTTTTCTCACTTGTACTGTAACATATACTATACTCCATATTCATCATCATAATCTTTATTTAAACAATAAACTCAGAGTACAGGTGAGTCAGAGTCTAGGTAACAACAATACAATAAACTCAGAGTACAGGTGAGTCAGAGTCTAGGTAACAACAATACAATAAACTCAGAGTACAGGTGAGTCAGAGTCTAGGTAACAACAATACAGAACAATGAACTCAGAGTGCAGGTGAGTCAGAGTCTAGGTAACAACAATACAGAACAATAAAGTCAGAGTACAGGTGAGTCAGAGTCTAGGTAACAACAATACAGAACAATAAAGTCAGAGTACAGGTGAGTCAGAGTCTAGGTAACAACAATACAGAACAATAAACTCAGAGTACAGGTGAGTCAGAGTCTAGGTAACAACAATACAGAACAATAAACTCAGAGTACAGGTGAGTCAGAGTCTAGGTAACAACAATACAGAACAATAAACTCAGAGTACAGGTGAGTCAGAGTCTAGGTAACAACAATACAGAACAATAAACTCAGAGTACAGGTGAGTCAGAGTCTAGGTAACAACAATACAGAACAATAAACTCAGAGTACAGGTGAGTCAGAGTCTAGGTAACAACAATACAGAACAATAAACTCAGAGTACAGGTGAGTCAGAGTCTAGGTAACAACAATACAGAACAATAAACTCAGAGTACAGGTGAGTCAGAGTCTAGGTAACAACAATACAGAACAATAAACTCAGAGTACAGGTGAGTCAGAGTCTAGGTAACAACAATAAACTCAGAGTACAGGTGAGTCAGAGTCTAGGTAACAACAATAAACTCAGAGTACAGGTGAGTCAGAGTCTAGGTAACAACAATACAGAACAAAATACTCGTGAAAGTTGCTCTGTTTAGTTGCTTTTTAAAATACTTAAGCATTACAATTTTACAAATGACGAAGTACATCATTTTTATTATGAATGTATTCCTCTATTAAAATGTGGATCCCCCCCATTAAACATTCCCACAAAGTTTCAAACAATAATCCTGAAAATAGTAGATCTACATGAGCTTGTAGATCTTGTAGATATTTTCGCTATTTGAAATTTCAGAATGTGCATGTTCCCTTCCTAGAATGGAGTCAAAGGTATTGGGTGTCTTTGAAATGTACTGTGGCTCAAGAGGTAGAGCAGGTCGTCCAATGATCCATGGGTCGGCGGTTCGAATCCCGGCTCCTCCTGTCTACATGTCGAAGTGTCCTTGGGCAAGACACTGAACCCCAAATTGCTCCCGGTGTGCTGGTTGTTACCTTGCATGGCTTCCGCCGCAATCGGTGTATGAATGTGTGTGTGAATGGGTGAATGTAATGCACAATCTATGTAAAGTGCCTTGGATAAAGGCGCTATATAAATGCACCATTTATTTAATTTATTTTGTAGTGGAGTGAAAGTATCCAAAAATACAAATACTCAAGTCAAGTGCAGATACTCAAACGATGTACTTGCTCTTCTTTACTGTCCACGACTGCCAACTTCTGGAGAGCTAAATCTGCTGTGAAAGTTATGAGTTCAGCTGGAGCCTGGGCTGAGAAAAACATGATTTCCATTATGGCCTGCACCCTTGAAACCTGCTCCAGTCAGTGTGGTTACAAAGCACTCCCAACAGCCATCAAATCTACAGATCTGTGGCCCGTGTTCACCTTGGGCCTCTCCGCTGCTCTCCTGCTGCTAAAATTGAAATTTCATTATCCTTATACTGCTTGAACAGATTGCCATTGCCTCGGGCATAGCACGATAACACTGAGGCCAATGGAGAAGAATGAAGAGATAACCCCCATTCAAAACATGGTGGTATTTCCTGACAAAGGGACAAGTGGATCGCTAACAATTGTCACAAAGATGTCCGACAGGCAAACATAAACCCAGACTGATGCTGCTTTGGAAGGCAGTGTAAAGATCCTACTGTGGTAAATAAGACATTGTTCACAATTTATAAATCTGCGGTTCTATTGAACAGCTGAAAGTGACTGCTACGTATGTTTGATTCAGAAATATCTGATCATATAGCAAATCATTTATATAGCTTGCAGCTATATTTTTTACATTGTGCTTTTGCTAGGCGTTTAATTTCTCGGTATTATTTACTGAATTCAAATGTCCTCTTATAACATGTTTCTTTTGCTTAAAGCTTTATGTAAAGCACGTTGAAATGTGCTGTACAAATAAACCTGCCATGAACAACAATAAGAACAACAACATAAACTGTGGTTTTGAAGCATAGATAGATAGATAGATACGTTAGTTTAGTAGTTTACTTAGTTAGTTAGTTAGTTAGTTGGGACACTTTAACCTCTTATGTAGGTAGACACACTGGAATAGAGGGTATGCGTGTGACATCATCATCAAACCAGGAAGTTATGCAGGAATGCCTACTGAGTGGCAAAAAACTACTTTCTGGCTTTGACAGCCCATACATCCACACAGAAAAGTCTTATCTGATTGCATTAAACAACATTAAACAATGTTAAACTCACTTTGCCTGTTGCTTTGCCACTCGATGTGCCATTCACTTTAAGCATGCGCATACTCTCTATAATGCCATACTCTAAATAATTCTTAATACCTCTTTCTTTGCTTTATCGAAAGCTGACTTTAAAGCCAATATTAAACTTTTGTAATTAACTAATTTCCCCCTTGGCAAGGCACATCAGTACTTAGACAGCATTCCTATTAAAGCCCTTCCCTTTGCTCAGCGAATCTAATAAATGTGACTCATAATATAATAAGGCTATTTGAAAATTGCCAGTTGAATTAACAGTGCCAGAGTGGGGTTTTTAATCTGTCTTAAAAGCCCATTTAAAACATAGAATTCAGATAAGCAGAGGACAGCAACATGGCCCCTCCACCCTGCTTTAATACATTTTGGACTGCGGTCGATAAAAAAAAAAAAGAAATCCTAACATTTTTTCTGATGTCAGTGGTGCTCAACCTTTTTCATGTCAAGGACCCCCAGAATTATCTCTATTGGGCCACGGACCCCCATCTCAAAATATGTAGTTCCAGGGATCCCCCCCCCCCCCCCCCCCCCACCCCACCCAGAAGCCAATATTTTAGTAAAAAAATTTCGCTCTGAAAGAATATATTCAAAGATTTGTGCCACATTTTCACGACTTTTCAAAAATAGCAGACCTACAAGCTCGTAGATCTGCTATTTTTCAATAGCTAAAGTATAACATAATGCTTGAAAAACCAAAAGGGGTTCCCGCCCAGAATGGGTTAAACTGTATAATTACCTTTCTCGTTTACTGGTCCTATGGATTAATGTTGGGAGGATGCACTCTTCTGGGAATCAATGATGGACTGTAACTGTCTGGATTCACTGGACTAACCCATTTTGATCTGAGATCAGATTCTAAAAATGTCTTCTACATCCTGACAGTTTTGTGAAAAAGCTATGTTTCTATGTCAGTCGTTGTTCGATTTTTCAAAAATAGCAGATCTACAAGCTCATAGCGCGCCACTCGGTGGCGCGCTATGAACTTGTAGATCTGCTATTTTTCAATAGCTAAAGCATAACATAATGCTAACACCAAAATGGGTTCCCGCCCAAAATGGACTAAAGGGACATAAGGGATAATAGTCTTAGGTAATGAGTGCTGACTGGCATCCAATTCAAAGTCATTTGCCATCTCCATTATGAGACATTTCTGCCCAAAAGCAAAACACTAAGATTTTATTGATAATGTACCATCCCTGCTTCTATAATCAATCAGAGACGATGGCCATGGAGTTCAAGCCAGCGTTGAACACGGCCTCACAGTCACAGCACACGCATGCTCAAAATAATGTCACATTTTCCACAAATATTCATCAATATTCTGACTATGATGATGCTTTCTGCACCGTTATATGTACTTGCACAATGTACAGAATGCATGAAACTCTCTTATCCCATTTTGACGTGAGATCAGATTCTAAAAAATGTCTTACATTCTACATCCTGACAGTTTTCTGAAAAAGCTATGTTTCTATGTCAGTCGTTCTTCGATTTCTCAAAAATAGCAGACCTACAAGCTCGTAGCGTGCCACTTGGTGGCGCGCTATGAGCTTGTAGATCTGCTATTTTTCAATAGCTAAAGCATAACATAATGCTAACACCAAAAGGGGTTCTACTACTTCCACAAGTGCTCTGGTATAATATGCGTCACAAGGTTGCAAAACAGATCTACAAGCTAACAAGGCGTCCTGTCCTTAATTTCCCTCATTCTTTCAACAGCCCCTCCCCTTTTCACTAGAGATGTCCCGATACTGTATCGGTATCGGGAAAAGTATCGGATCGGCCCTTATTTTTCATATCGGGTCATATCGGTATCAGTGAATATGCCAGTGTAACCACCGATCCAACACAGGGGTAAGGGGTTGACACTATGGCAGGTCTGCTATAAACACGAGAACGAGATATATAGCTAGACAGCCATAAACACAACATGAGATCACGACGCTGGTATCGGTATTCGGTATCGGTATCGGCTAACACACAAATTGAGGTATCGGGATCGGATCGGAAGTGAAAAAAGTGTATCGGGACATCCCTACTTTTCACTCACCAAAAACAGCGAGTGCATATGGTGCATTAGCTAGAAAGTAAGCCTTGCAGAGCCATGACTCATGAGGCCCACACAATATAAGTTGTGGCCTATGAATTATTATTATTATTATGGATCTCCAGGCTTTGTTCCAAGATACACTACAGCACAGCAGCATCACAGTCTACCTGCTGAAGAAGAGCACTCTTAATAAAAAACAAACAAAAAACCAAAGCAGCCGCCAGACTTGCCAGTAGGAACTGCCAGCGTTCTATCAGCAGCCTGTGTTGTGCCCACGCATACATTCATGCCCAAACAGACACACAGTGAAAAGGACTGGATTTATTCCCCCTGCGTTTTCATAATTAGTTTGGATACGAGACAAATGTACAGTCTGTCAGCTTGCTTTTGATTCTGTGTATGGAAGATTTTTAGCTTCTTTCGTAATCTCTTTTTTTATTATTATAAGAAAACAAAGATGAAGGAGAGATGTCTCATTAACAACGGGTGTGTGTGTGTGTGCAGTCAGTGTACCGGTAATTAAAACAAGTGTGTGTCTTTCAGAGAAAGAGAGAGGTAGAGAGACTGAATATATCCGCTGTGGTACGGTCGCATGGCACGGATGCTCCTCTAATTTGCATATTAGACAACATGATGAATTGCTTGCAAATGTGCAGACTGTAACCTTCTTTGCGCCGTGGTAGCCCCTAGCCTCCATAAACCACATTACTTACAGAGAAATGTCAGTTTCCCCTAAATACGAGTTATTAATGAAGCAAAACAAACACACAAGACTATACTTTGTTTTTGTACTGCGCAAAGTCGTGGCCCTTCATTTCCCTCATGCTGGGGCTTTGTGCAGTAAAAAGTACACAGTTGTTTAACTTAAAGTATAAAGTATCAATACTGCAAAATGGAAATACTTTGTTACAAGTAAATTCAAAATGTTCTTGAATAAAAGTACAAAAGTATTTGCTTCAAAATGTACCAAAAGTAGAAAGTACTCATTATGCAGAATGTCCCATTTCAAGCTTTCAAATGTTTACACATCTTTTGAAAATAGCTGATCTACAAGCTTACAATGTGTCGCGATGCGACGCATTGTGAGCTTGTAGATCGGCTATTTTCAAATGGTCAAAATGTATATAATTATGGAGCTTAAGTGGAGCACTTCCCTGGTGCTGGGGGGGCTTTGTGTGATGTCATCGCTCGTACTGAGGACTGCTCTGCCGGCACAGCCAATCACAGGTTCTGTCAGCAGCTGTGGGTCAGAGAGCGTGTCGCTCCCGCCGCCCTGATTTAATAATTTCTCATTGATGTCCTTTTCTCTCTCTCTCTCTCTCTCTCTCTCTCTCTCTCTCTCTCTCTCTCTCTCTCTCTCTCTCTCCCTCTCTCTCTCTCTCTCTCCCCCTCCCTCTCCTATCTATCTCTCTCCCCTCTCTCCATTATTATCCCGTCTCCATTTCTCCTCTTCACTCACTGATAAGCTCATCTCTCCGTCTCTGTCTGTCTAGCCTCGGAGACCACAGGCCTTTCGTTTTCACAAAGAAAAAGAAAAGCCTGGGCATGCGAGCTACATGTCCTGGTCTATAGGAGTGGGAGTAAACTACAGTGCAGAACGAGGGGCGTTGCTCCTAATTTGGTGACGTCAGTGTTCTCCATTTTCTACCGGGGAGGGGAAGGGGGGGAAGATGGACAGTTCGATCCTGAACTCACCCAGATCGAGTTAGTGTTGGTGTCCTTGAGCAAGACACTGTCTGAACCCCTAATTGCTCCCAATGAACAGGTTGGTGCCTTGCATGGTTTCCTCCGCCATTGGTGTGTGAAAGTGTGTGTGTGCGTGCGTGCGTGCGTGCGTGCGTGCGTGCGTGCGTGCGTGCGTGCGTGCGTGCGTGAGAGAATGAATGGGTGAATGTAATGCACATTGTAAAGCGCCTTGAATAAATACAACAATCAATCACCATTCACTTGACAATTATTGGTATTTTTGGATAATTACGACTTTCCCTCCACATGTCAAAGACCGATATTGCAGTTCTTCTGACTCCACCACATTTCTAGGAAGGGAAACTGATTTATATATTTGAAATAATAGTGAAAATGGCAGATCTACAAGCTCGCATCATTGTGATCTTGTAGATCCACTATTTTCACCATTATAGATAAAAAAAAAAAAAGATAGATAATTTTTGAGGGGCGCTAGCTCCTCCTATATTCAGCTATTAGTGTAGATGTTCATCTTACACAAACATTAATAAATTCCCATTGCCAATGAATGGAGAATATTACGTCATAGTGTCTGAGCAAATCGGCCTAGTATAGTGTCTATTTTTGAGGGGCGCTAGCCCCTCCTACACACAGGTTTAATGTTTGTCTTTAGTTCAATGTTTGTTTTGTAAACGCATTGCCAATGAAGGGGAAATTTATGTCACAATTTACAATTTACAATTTAGGCATTTAGCAGACGCTCTTAATCCAGAGCGATTTACATTAAGCAAGAACAAAAAGCATGGGAATACATCACATATGTAAAATTCATTTATCGCGAAACATGCGTAAGCTAAGAACGTAACTAGAACATATCTATATAATGACACTATACATATAAACTATAACTAGAACATATCTATATAATGACACTATACATATAAACTATACATACTTATTATACTATGCTGTACATATATACTATGAAGTGCTATGACTACATACAATGCACTTATTGTGCTGTCTACATGACGTGCTATAAGTCTGTTTCAAATGCTATATAAGTCTAAGAAGTGCTGTCTAAGGGGGTAGGGTAAGTGCTATGGGCCATGATGGAGTCTGAAAAGGTGGGTTTTCAGACTACGGCGGAAGATCGGGAGTGATGCTGCAGTTCTGATTGCAACGGGAAGTGCATTCCATAGTTTTGGAGCCAGAAGGGAGAAGAGTTTGGGACGTGTGGAGCGTTGTCCCGGCGTTTTTAGTGAGGGTACTTCCAGCTTCCCTGCGTTGGCTGATCCGAGTCATAATGTGTCATTTACGTCATATTGTCTCTTTATTGTTAATTGCGTTTAATGTTTGTGTTGGCACCGTTTGTTTTACATCACCATTACATCACCTAATCAACATGAGTTAGACTTTAATATATTAGCGCCCCTCACTTCACGCGGGTGTGATTTTTGTCTTACACAAACATTCAATTCCCATCGACAATGAATGGAGAAATTTACGTCATAGTGTCTGAGCCATTAGGCATAGTGTCTATTTTACGTCATGATGATGTACGATGATAAGAGCGCCCCTCACTTCACACGGGTGTGACTTTCTGAGTACAAATTTGACACAGCAACCTTCACTTGTAGTTATGTAATATTAGCCCATTTTGGGTGGGAATTAACCCCTTTTGGTGTTAGCATTATGTTATGCTTTAGCTATTGAAAAATAGCAGATCTACAAGCTCATAGCGTGCCACCGAGTGGCGCGCTACGAGCTTGTAGGTCTGCTGTTTTTGAATGTCGACTGACATAGAAACATAGCTTTTTCAGAAAACTGTCAGGATGTAGAAGACATTTTTAGAATCTGATCTCAGGTCAAAATGGGTCAGACCAGGAGTATCTATACTTTGACTCAAGTACTGCATGGGGTTGAATACTTTGAGTATCACAGCTTCTACATTACAGGCAGCACTGCAGCCATCAGCGCTGTAAACTGACACATGAAATATAGCTAATTGGAGGGCCTGGCGCAACTTAATTCTAGCTGACAACAAATCCATTTCCTCTCTTTCCACACAACACTCAGCTCAGAAACTATTTTCCTGCTTGGTGGTATATACCTGCAGATCAATGGTAAATCAGTCATGTGCTTCCTTCCCATCTCAAGAGGAAGAGTGACAGAGTGCATTTCCCGTTAGTCCTACTGTACATTTCTGTCTCATTTGAGAATGGCTCCAAATAGATCTTGACATGCAGAACTAAATGGTGCCCCAAAAAATATCTGATTGAAGACCCAAGAATGAGCTTCTGTTGATAAGCCAAAAATCCAATTATGTGCCTCTTGGGACGCATGCGGCTCCAATGTAGATGGTCACTTGGTCAGCCTGTGATGTCAGTCATCTGTCTATGACAAGGGAATTCAACTGGCGGCCCACGGGCCAAATGCGGTCCATGGGGACCCCCTCTTGTGAAGTAGCCTTGCCATGAGGCCAATAGGGCAGGAGCCTATCTCCTGTTTCTGTAGCGTGAGCTTGATGTACAAGTACACCCCCTGGACATGACACTAGTATGTCGCAGGGATTTACCCCCAATCCAACCCTTGATGCTGAGTGTCAAGCAGGGAGGCACTGGGTCCCATTTTTAGATTCTTTGGTATGACCGGGCCGGGGATCGAACCCTGACCTCCCAGTCTCAGGGCAGACGCTCTAACCACAAGGCCACTGAGCTGGTCACTCTTGTGACCGCTGGAACAATTTATCAATTTTCAACAAAAAGGGCCAATTAATGAAAGTTACAGGTATGGTGTGCACGATATGAAGTGTGAGATTACCATAATCACAGCTATCCTTAATCATAATTCCATCATATTCAAGGGCTTTTGGAGAGAAATGAGACAGACTACAGTCACTTTATGACATCAGGCATCTATGACATTGGTTCTTCTTCTCAAACCTTCTCATGTCAAAGACCCCGATATGCATTTTGAAATAATCTTCAAAAATAGCATTGTTGCTGTCCGGAAGAAACTACATAACTCAATTTTTTGAGGTTTTAGATTTGTTTGTTTTCCATAATTAATGGTATTGAACACCCTTTACATCTGTGTGTTGGTTAAAAAAATAATTGAACCAATTAAAAAGTGCTTCGGCGAAAACCTCTTAACTCCATTGAATCCTCAAACGAGCTGCCAAACCATGCAGCTAAAGTTGACCCCACTTAGAGAAACAATAGTCTATTACACACTTTGTGTCACATTACGGCAACTCTTAGATGGTGTCGGAGGAGGCGCCGACTATAAAAGGGACACGGATACATACGTGTATACATTACTACTTTTACTTTACCCATTTAGGACGTCGAAATTTAAAAAGTATTTTTTTCTGAAAAACCTCATGTTTCTATATCAGTGGTTGTCAATATTTCATGTCAAGGACCCCACAAATTATATGTAATATGCCTCCGGCCCCCATCTGAAAATATGTTGTTCCAGGGACCCCCCAGAAGCAAAGATTTGTTAAAAACGTTATAAAGAAATATATATTCCAAATTTGCGCCACATTTTCACGATTTTTTTAAAATAGCAGACCTACAAGCTCGTAGCGTGCCACTCGGTGGCGCGCTATGAGCTTGTAGATCTGCTATTTTTCAATAGCTAAAGCATAACATAATGCTAACACCAAAAGGGGTTCCCGCCCAAAATGGGTTAAACACAGTTGGCCCCTTTTGACCTCCTGCGTTAAGGACCGCATTCTCTCGAGAGCGTTGAGAGAATGTATTCTCCTCCTCTTCATCATCATCACGGGGCCGAGAGGCAATACTGCAAAGCTCTTTCAGAGTGTGGCTCTGTCATCCCCGGGGCTGTGTAATCCCCCCCCCCCCCCCACACACACACACACACACACACACACACACTATCTGCCTGAGCGTTGAATTATTAGTGCTCTCGTAGAGCGGCTGTAGGTCATGCCTGGAACCTCTTCCAGAATTGAGGTCTGACAAAGTCTCTGCTCTAATTGTATAAAGCCACTTCTCCGCCCACCCCCCCCCCCCCTCGTGCCACCAGCTGCATCAGCACAACATGTCTGTCCGATGGAAACCTTGGATGTCCCGAACCGCTCCAATGTAGTCTTTATTCACAATAAAGGACCACTTCACAATTTTTCAACCTATACCTTCATATAATGTTCATGATAAAATACCACAAATTTTTTTCTACTCGGTTTGCGTCAAGCTGTGGACAGTTCAGCAGCCCGTCAACCAGTGACATCATCGATGAGGAATCCAAGCTAATACAAACTGCAGGCTTTATATTCCTGAAAAGTTGCAATGCGAAAATGGAAACCATCGTTCTCACGATAATAAAGTGTAAATATATATATATATATATATATTTTTAAATCTTGCTTAAAATAAATCTGCCTAACGATGATGTCACTGGTGGACAGGTTTCTGAACTGCCCACAGCCCTCCTATGAGGTAAAGACTGAGTAGTATTGTTTTGGTATTTTATTAGTGAGGACCAATTATATGAAGATAAGTTGAAAAGTGGTGAAGTGGTCCTTTAATACCGTTAACCACCTTCTATATCACTAGTTCCTCACACTTTCAATATTTTTCAAAAATGTAAAAAAAAGGAGATGTAGGCCTATAAGCTTTCTATTTTGGAATAGCCAACGCAAAAACTATCTAGATGCTTTCCACGTTTTAATGGGCTTTTAATACCATTTATTGGTTAAATATTTTATAAAAATCCAACACACACACACACTTTATCCTCTTTCACTTTAAAACAATTTCCAGAAGTAGCAAACAATTGCTTATCTACAAGCTCAAAACGCATTGTGAGATTGTACATTGTCATTGGCTACCTTTGAGTTGTACCGTTGCACGATGAACTAGGGCGATACTGTACATGTACGGTTCACCCATTTTGGGCGGGAACCCCTTTTGGTGTTAGCATTACGTTAATGCTTTAGCTATTGGAAAAATAGCAGATCTACAAGCTCATA
>NC_136808.1:53874585-53948577 GCF_951216825.1 Electrona antarctica | reverse complement strand
TTTTGGGCGGGAACCCCTTTTGGTGTTAGCATTATGTTATGCTTTAGCTATTGAAAAATAGCAGATCTACAAGCTCATAGCACCTGACATAGAAACATAGCTTTTTCAGAAAACTGTCAGGATGTTTTTAGAACCTGATCTCAGGTGAAAATGGGCAAACATCCCGGGCAAACATCTCTTTTGGGTCTTGTTTGTTTGAGAGCCACTGGTTTAGAGGACTATCTGTCTGTTAGAGGACCACTGGGTTAGAGGACTATCTGTCTGTTAGAGGACCACTGGTTTAGAGGACTATCTGTCTGTTAGAGGACCACTGGTTTAGAGGACTATCTGTCTGTTAGAGGACCACTGGTTTAGAGGACTATCTGTCTTTAATGATCACGTAGAACTAGAGTTATAGTACACTGGGTTAGAGGACTATCTGTCTGTTAGAGGACCACTGGGTTAGAGGACTATCTGTCTGTTAGAGGACCACTGGGTTAGAGGACTATCTGTCTGTTAGAGGACCACTGGGTTAGAGGACTATCTGTCTGTTAGAGGACCACTGGGTTAGAGGACTATCTGTCTGTTAGAGGACCACTGGTTTAGAGGACTATCTGTCTGTTAGAGGACCACTGGTTTAGAGGACTATCTGTCTTTAATGATCACGTAGAACTAGAGTTATAGTACACTGGGTTAGAGGACTATCTGTCTGTTAGAGGACCACTGGGTTAGAGGACTATCTGTCTGTTAGAGGACCACTGGGTTAGAGGACTATCTGTCTGTTAGAGGACCACTGGTTTAGAGGACTATCTGTCTGTTAGAGGACCACTGGGTTAGAGGACTATCTGTCTGTTAGAGGACCACTGGGTTAGAGGAATATCTGTCTGTTAGAGGACCACTGGGTTAGAGGACTATCTGTCTGTTAGAGGACCACTGGTTTAGAGGACTATCTGTCTGTTAGAGGACCACTGGGTTAGAGGACTATCTGTCTGTTAGAGGACCACTGGGTTAGAGGACTATCTGTCTGTTAGAGGACCACTGGGTTAGAGGACTATCTGTCTGTTAGAGGACCACTGGTTTAGAGGACTATCTGTCTGTTAGAGGACCACTGGGTTAGAGGACTATCTGTCTGTTAGAGGACCACTGGTTTAGAGGACTATCTGTCTGTTAGAGGACCACTGGTTTAGAGGACTATCTGTCTGTTAGAGGACCACTGGGTTAGAGGACTATCTGTCTGTTAGAGGACCACTGGGTTAGAGGACTATCTGTCTGTTAGAGGACCACTGGTTTAGAGGACTATCTGTCTGTTAGAGGACCACTGGTTTAGAGGACTATCTGTCTGTTAGAGGACCACTGGGTTAGAGGACTATCTGTCTGTTAGAGGACCACTGGGTTAGAGGACTATCTGTCTGTTAGAGGACCACTGGTTTAGAGGACTATCTGTCTGTTAGAGGACCACTGGTTTAGAGGACTATCTGTCTTTAATGATCACGTAGAACTAGAGTTATAGTACATAACTATCATTTCCATGTGTCACAATATATGGCATTCCAAACTATTTAACATTCATCATTGATTCTTCTTCTTATTTTGGATAATTCCCATCGGGGTCGCCACAGCGGTTCATCTGGATCTGTTCTCTGTGTCTTCCTCCACCTCCATCACCACCTCTCTCACCACGTCTACAAACTCCTCTTCTCCACTCACCTGGCAGTGCCACCTTCACCACCTCTCTCACCACGTCTACAAACTCCTCTTCTCCACTGACCTGGCAGTGCCGTCTTCACCATCCTTCTTCTTTTCTCCATGACATCTTGAACCGCCTCCTCATGCAAGCATAGAACAAAGAAGGGAAAAAAGACACAACAATCCTGCATGACAGCTGAGAATAGGCCCCAGACCCCAGACCCTGCATGACAGCTGAGAATAGGCCCCAGACCCCAGACCCTGCATGACAGCTGAGAATAGGCCCCAGACCCTGCATGACAGCTGAGAATAGGCCCCAGACCCCAGACCCTGCATGACAGCTGAGAATAGGCCCCAGACCCCAGACCCTGCATGACAGCTGAGAATAGGCCCCAGACCCCAGACCCTGCATGACAGCTGAGAATAGGCCCCAGACCCCAGACCCTGCATGACAGCTGAGAATAGGCCCCAGACCCTGAGAATAGGCCCCAGACCCTGAGAATAGGCCCCAGACCCTGCATGACACTGACACTGACCATGACTTGTCACTGCTTAACTCTGGCCACATGACGATGTAACCCTTTGCATTTCAGCAACAACAGTCTCATGTCTGTTCTCTTGACGTGGCTGCATGTCTTGTCACACACCATGTATGGACGTGGCTGCATGTCTTGTCACACACCTCCATGCAGCAGTGATGTAGAATGCCTCCTATATGGATGGCTGTCGGTTTGCAACGTCTCTGGAGGTGCAGGAGACAAGTCAAGTCAAGTCTCAATCAAACACCACCCGTCCTCATCCAGTACAACACCCATGGGCAACTGCCGTTAAGTGTGTGTGTGCGTGCGCACGTGTGTGTGTGTGTGTGCGCACGTGCGTGTGTGTGTGTGTGTGCGTGCGCGCGTGTGTGTGTGCGTGCGTGCGGGCGCAACTGCGCATGCACTCCACTCTGTCATGTGGTGGTGGGTGAAATCAGTCGTCCTTCGTTTGGGGGTGGGGGAGTGCATGTCTTTGCCTGTCCTTGGAAGAGAGCAGTCAGGGGTGGAGGAAGGCTTGGTGGGTGTAGCGGTGGTGGGTGGGGTTCGGGGGGATTTCCGGGGGGATTCATCACTGAGAGGGATGGCTGGGTGGGTGGGTGGGTGGTTGAGAGGGGAATTTGTATTCCTTCCTCGTCCATGCCAAGGTGGGGAGAGGTGGTGGAGACGGAGGAGGGGAGCTCAGAGGGGCTGTGGCATGCAGGGCTACGTGTGGCAGCAGAGAGCTGCTGAAGTCAAAGATGGAAACATGAGTTGTTCACCCTCGTTGGACTCTGTCTGCATTTAAATAAAGCAGAGCTAACATCCAAGGTGACGCCACATGTCACCGCCACCACATGTCACCGCCACCACATCGGCGGCCGCTGTTTGGGCTCTGCCAGCTGCACAGCGCCGCTCCAATCATAGATGCAGGGTTTACAAAATATCTGACACACACGCACGCACACACGCACACACACACACACAGATGGTGGAGTCGAAGAGGCTATATTGCTGAAAGATCTCACCACGAGTCCACACTGTTTGATCTCCACATACTATATACAGAGTTGGTCAAAGATGCAAGGTTACAATGTCTGCTGTCATACAGAGAAGAAGGATGATAAAGTTCCCCTATATGTTTTCAACCTACAGTATATTTTCATATAAATGTTCATTGTAAGATTAGTGAGGACACCATTTCTGTCTACTCACTCTGTCTCAGAGGAGGGCTGTGGACAGCTCAGGGATGTGGTCATTTCAAACAAGACTTCTTATTCATGCAAGAACTGACCTCTATTTCAGCATGTTAACTTTCTAGATTAGCAGTCAGATTATTCAACCGTCCGTCCATAAGCCATCAATGCGACACAGAATGAGTAGACGGACAATTACCATCTTATAATGAGCATTAGTATAGGCACCAATTATATGAATACAAATTTGAAATGTTGACGTGCTCCTTTAATCCATTTTGGGCGGGAACCCCTTTTGGTGTTAGCATTATGTTATGCTTTAGCTATTGAAAAATAGCAGATCTACAATATGTAAGACCTACAATATGTAATCGACTGACATATAAACATAGCTTTTTCAGAAAACTGTCAAGATGTAGAAGACATTTTTAGAATCTGATCTCAGGTTTAATAATGATAAACCATTATACCGGTACATACATTTGTGATACATGCCTACAATGCATTTGAACTAAAATACATATGTTTGTGGACAGATGTTCCTTGAGATTATACTCAACGTGATGTGATCCCTGATTGCCATTGATTATATTTATCGATTGACTCTACGTTCATTTGACATTGGATTATCGATCAATTTAAAAAAAGTAATGTTTCTAAATAGCAAGCGGGGCGTGTTCTCCATTGTTCTATAGGGCGATCGATTAAAAAAATCCCCTGCAGATTTCGGACTCATTTAGCAGATAGCTTATTTTAGCTTAACCAGGATGACTCCCAAATCGATACACATTAATAAATAATGCACTAAGTAAGGCTGTGGTTGGTAGAATGGCTATTTGACCGTCAGGGTCAGCTGGCCTTTTCACTGAGTCGCTTCACACCACTTAGACACACGACTGATGGACAGTAGCTTACTAGCTGACCCTAAAATGAGACGTGAACAGTAAGACGTAAATAACCCCCAAAGCTACACTATTGATCTAAAGAGGCTCTCTAAGTGGCCCCAGAAAGCCTACATATGACACCGTGGTATCCTTTTACCATCAGTAAAACATAATGGCTATTTCTGATTGAGCTATCTTCTTCTCATCGCACGACGCAGGGCGGCGCCTGAACACGAGCACCGCACCCGCGCTGGCCGCGCACACCAACACACACACACACACACACACACACACACACACACACATAGAGCCGTCGTCGAGTTCTACTGTAATTGAACTCTGCCCTTAAAAAACCCCTGCAAAGTGCTGCCTATAAAAGGTTTCTTACATCATGAGAAATATTGCACATCGTTTTGAAGCCTTTCAAAAAGGGGGGGGGGGGGGGGAAGATACCAATGTGAACTAAAGTACACATACTGTACTCTACTGTACTCTAAGTGTTACTGTTTGTAACTAAAGTACTCTCAGTGTTACTGTTTGTAACTAAAGTACTCTCAGTGTTACTGTTTGTAACTAAAGTACTCTCAGTGTTACTGTTTGTAACTAAAGTACTCTCAGTGTTACTGTTTGTAACTAAAGTACTCTGTGTTACTGTTTGTAACTAAAGTACTCAGTGTTACTGTTTGTAAGTGTGCAAGTGGACACATTACTGACGGTCCTTAAGGGGGTTCCATCACGTCCCGACACCCGACCGAGCTAAACGATTGATAGTTATAGGAACCAAATGGACCCTTACGGGTCTGTAACTCAGACACTCTATACTCTGAGGATGTTACTGTGGACTGCAGGAGTCATACAGTCTGGGACACGACCTTCCTTTTCCTCCCCAGGTGGGAGGGGCTGGGAAGGAGCGCCGCGGCTTGTGATTGGGTGAGACGGGCCGCCAGTCAGTGGGGTAGGGAGCGCTCATGGCTGAGGGAAGTAGGGGTGCTGGGGGGGCTGTAGCACCCCCTCCCCCCAGGCACAGCCCCCCCTCGAACAGGAGAGAAAGGAAAAAAAAGAGATTTAAATATGCTGTATCACAGTATTGGCACCTTATCCTGGTTAATTGCCTGTGTCAGTTCGTTCATATATAACTTGCGTGTGGAGAGGGAAAGTAAAGGCCACGTTTGCGCGTGAAAATGCGCGTGCATGATGCGCGTGCACGCGCATTTTTGCGGCGCGCGCTGTGCGCGCGCACCCCCAGGTACACGTTCAGCCCCTGCTAGTGTAAAGTACTTCCCGCGGGCCTGGGAGCGCTCCACTGTGTTCATTATAGGGTGGCTTGTGATTGGGTGAGACGGGCCGCGAGTCAGTGGGGTAGGGAGCGCTCCACTGTGTTCATTATAGGGTGGCTTGTGATTGGGTGAGACGGGCCGCGAGTCAGTGGGGTAGGGAGCGCTCCACTGTGTTCATTATAGGGTGGCTTGTGATTGGGTGAGACGGGCCACCAGTCAGTGGGGTAGGGAGCGCTCCACTGTGTTCATTATAGGGGGGCTTGTGATTGGGTGAGACGGGCCACCAGTCAGTGGGGTAGGGAGCGCTCCACTGTGTTCATTATAGGGTGGCTTGTGATTGGGTGAGACGGGCCACCAGTCAGTGGGGTAGGGAGCGCTCCACTGTGTTCATTATAGGGGGGCTTGTGATTGGGTGAGACGGGCCACCAGTCAGTGGGGTAGGGAGCGCTCCACTGTGTTCATTATAGGGGGGCTTGTGATTGGGTGAGACGGGCCGCGAGTCAGTGGGGTAGGGAGCGCTCCACTGTGTTCATTATAGGGTGGCTTGTGATTGGGTGAGACGGGCCACCAGTCAGTGGGGTAGGGAGCGCTCCACTGTGTTCATTATAGGGGGGCTTGTGATTGGGTGAGACGGGCCACCAGTCAGTGGGGTAGGGAGCGCTCCACTGTGTTCATTATAGGGGGGCTTGTGATTGGGTGAGACGGGCCGCGAGTCAGTGGGGTAGGGAGCGCTCCACTGTGTTCATTATAGGGGGGCTTGTGATTGGGTGAGACGGGCCACCAGTCAGTGGGGTAGGGAGCGCTCCACTGTGTTCATTATAGGGGGGCTTGTGATTGGGTGAACCAGTCAGTGGGGTAGGGAGCGCTCCACTGTGTTCATTATAGGGGGGCTTGTGATTGGGTGAGACGGGCCACCAGTCAGTGGGGTAGGGAGCGCTCCACTGTGTTCATTATAGGGGGGCTTGTGATTGGGTGAACCAGTCAGTGGGGTAGGGAGCGCTCCACTGTGTTCATTATAGGGGGGCTTGTGATTGGGTGAGACGGGCCACCAGTCAGTGGGGTAGGGAGCGCTCCACTGTGTTCATTATAGAGCGTCGCAGTCCCGCCCCCTACCCTGGACCAGGAAATGATTCTCTGTTCATTTTCCTCATAGACATTTCAGAAAGTATTTATTTAAAGACGTTTACGCCGCGGACCAAGCCAACTCGAGTCGTGACAAATCATGACAACAAACAACATTTTTTGGGCCGAACAAATAATTAGAAAGAAGAAAAAAACGGCAGGTTACAACACTTTTTTTGTTGTTTTTCTTCTTTGTAATTATTTGTTTGGTCCAAAATATTGTTTGTGTTGTCATGAGTTGTCACGACTCGAGTTGGCTTTGTCCGCGGCGTAACCGTCTTTAAATAAATACTTTAAGAAATGGCTATGGGAAAAATGCATTGGGATTCATTTCCTGGTCCAGGGTAGGGGGCGGGACTGCGACGCTCTATAGGGGGGCTAGACAAGGATCTATTCTGTGCCTAAAGGGTTGCAACTCCAACAGGGCTGAGTCGGCTCAAGCGAACTTTGCAACGTTCGACGCGGCAACTCGTTCGCTTTAGCTCGCTCGGTGGTCGTGGCTCAAGTTAGCTTGAGACAGCGCGCCTCCGTCGTGGTCTGAAACCAAAGGGCCAAAGTCCCGCCAAAGGCAGGGAGGAAAAGGCAGTTAGCATCTGGGACACGGAGGCTCTGATCATGAGTAAAATATAAAGCGTATGTGAAGCCTCCTCCCCACTTCCGTTGTCTTTACAGTCGAGCAAATTTATATATATCGAAATAATCTAAGCATATATAGCGTGCTGCTTAGCGGAACTGGAAATTAAAAAAAGAAAGTCAATGTAAAGATATTTTAAAATATATTTTCGTGAACGGAAATGGCAGCTTCCTGATGTGTGTGTGTGTGTGTGTGTGTGTGTGTGTGTGTGTGTGTGTGTGTGTGTGTGTGTGCGTGTGTGCGTGTGTGCGCATGCGCGCGTGCGTGCGACTGTCTGCTTGCTGCATAGAGCAGAGAGATGAGCTGAGAGATGGTAGCTAACCATACAGTACCACTGAATGAGGGATACATGCCGTTTGATGGGGACTGTTGACTATATATACTGTCATGGCCTCAGGTGGTGATGTGGCAGCTTGCCAGAGGAAAAGGATGATGGACTGAATGCTGATGGCCGACACTGACACACACAACTGGATGGTGGTGGAATGACATCATTGTACTCAACGACTAAGTGCCGCTGTTCCAACCTGCGCAGTTTAGGATGGAATGAGAAATGCTCCACTTTAGTGCGTGCGTATACTGAGTCCGTATAGTGTGTGTGTGACTGTGCGTAAAGTGTGTGCTTGCATACATGCTGTATAAGCTTGCATGGGGATGGTGTATGCATGTTTAACCCATTTTGGGCGGGAACCCATTTTGGTGTTTTAAACATTATGTTATGATTTAGCTATTGAAAAATAGCAGATCTACAAGCTCGTAGCGCGCCACAATTCAATTTCAATTCAAAGGGCTTTATTGGCATGAGAAAACATACGTTTACATTGCCAAAGCAGAAAGCACAATACAACAATACAGCAATACAATCAAAACAAAAATGATGTACATTTGAAAGTCAGAATCTTCAATAGATCAATTTCTATGTACCAAGATCACTGGATGCAGGTGTATAGTGCAGGAATATACACAATGATTAGTCTTTAGGGTGGTTGTGTTCCGTTTGATATCCTTCTCCTATCACAGTATACAGTACAGTATAGAGCGTCGCAGTCCCACCCCCTACCATGGACCAGGAAATGATTCTCCGTTCATTTTCCTCATAGACATTTCAGAAAGTATTTATTTAAAGACTTTTACGCCGCGGACAAAGCCAAGCCGAGTCGTGACAAATCATGACAACAAACACAATTTTTTGGGCCGAACAAATAATTAGAAAGAAGAAAAAAATGGCAGGTTACAACACTTTTTTTTTTGTTTTTCTTCTTTGTAATTATTTGTTCGGACCAAAAAATTTTGTTTGTTGTCATGATTTGTCACGACTCGAGTTGGCTTTGTCCGCGGCGTAAACGTCTTTAAATAAATACTTTCTGAAATGTCTATGAGGAAAATGAACGGAGAATCATTTCCTGGTCCATGGTAGGGGGCGGGACTGCGACACTCTATAGGCTTTCACCTATAAAGGGTGACTCAATGCAATGCAACATTGCACTTTCCTGAAGTGAAACATTTAAAATCCATACTTATAATTTTTGTTGTGTGGAAATCCTCCCTTGGGGTTACATCATGGATGTGTATAGAGTCGCAGTCCCGCCCCCTTTCAGAACCATTTTGGCCATTTTGGCGGGAACCCCTTTTGGTGTTAGCATTATGTTATGCTTTAGCTATTGAAAAATAGCAGATCTACAAGCTCATAGCGCGCCACCGAGTGGCGCGCTATGAGCTTGTAGGTCTGCTATTTTTGAAAAATCGAATAACGACTGACATAGAAACATAGCTTTTTCAGAAAACTGTCAGGATGTAGAAGACATTTTTAGAATCTGATCTCAGGTCAAAATGGGTTAGGCCATGATATGCACTGAAGACGAGCCAGTGGGTCAGAACACCAGTGGGTCAGTGTCTGGAGGAGGTGGGCCTGCTCTCTGTAACGCTCTGTCAGAGAACAGATCACACCGAGGCACAGAGGTGGGAACAGACGCAGGTGGATCATCAGCATGCATCCACAACCACAACACACAGGCAGAGAGAGAGAGAGAGAGACACGCACACATACACACACACACACACACACACACACACACACACACACAGGCAGAGAGAGAGAGAGAGAGACACGCACACATACACACACACACACACACACACACACACACACACACACACACAGGCAGAGAGAGAGAGAGAGAGACACGCACACATACACACACACACACACACACACACACACACAGGCAGAGAGAGAGAGAGAGAGACACGCACACATACACACACACACACACACACACACACAGGCAGAGAGAGAGAGAGACACACACACACACACACACACACACACACACACACACACACACACACACACACACACACACACACACACACAGGCAGAGAGAGAGAGAGACACGCGCACACACACACACACACACACACACACACACACACACACACACACACACACACACACACACACAGGCAGAGAGAGAGAGAGAGACGCACACATACACACACACACACACACACACAGGCAGAGAGAGAGAGAGAGACACACGCACACGCACACACACGCACGCGCACACACACACACACACACACACACACACACACACACACACACACACACACACACACACACACACACACACACACACACACACACACACACACACACACACACACACACACACACACACAGAGAGAGAGAGACGCACACATACACACACACACGTGCAAACACACACAGGCACGTGCACACATAGACATCAAAGGGAGCTCGAGCCCCTGCCCTTTTACCTTAAAGGTGTAGTGAAATGTCTTTTTGGGGCATTTTATTTGGAAGTTTCAGCCTCAGACACCAGGATCTTAGTTTCTGAACCAATCAGAGAGTCGCATCCCTCCAGGCTATGGGGCGACAGGGACGTAGGTCCGTCTCATGCACGACCAAATGCACACATATGCAGAGTGGTTTGTTTACAAAATGACAGAGAGACGGCAGCAAAGCCAGGGGATTTTTGTCTAACCTGTACACAACCTATATACATATTTTAGCGTGATGATTAAGTTTGAATGAGATTAAAAACGGAGTATTTCTGTAATCAAAACCAGCTGTGTTTGGAGGACGTGCAGCAATGGGACTCAAATGGGTGAGCTTCATTTTTATTGGCTTTTATTCATGTGCATCTCTACACGTCATCACGTAGCATGTTTTCGTTTTAACCCCTTTTGGTGTTTTAACTAAGCATTATGTTGTACTTTAGCTAGCTAATAGCAGACCTACAAGCTCATAGCGCGCCACCGAGTGGCGCACTACGAGCTTGTAGGTCTGCAAAAAAAAATTAAATCGTAAAAATGCGGCACAAATCTTTGAATAATATTCTTTCAGAGCGAACGTTTTTTTAATTTCGACGTCAGGCCTAAATGGATTAAGGAATTAATTACATTTTTATTTTTATGGACTTTTGATATAAAAACACACACAAATTAGAATTTTCCCATTGTTAGGTATGCCCATATATGATGACCACGGATATGGTCTAAACGTGTGATAAATCTTATTCTTCATTTCACCTTTTAAAAAAAACCTCCCCTCTCCAGACCAGTCAGGAGAATTGCCATGAATTGCGAACTCTCCTGAACTTGAACAAGAAATCCATGTCGTACGCCACATCTTCAGTAGCTAAAGAGTGTGGGGTTGCGCCTCGAAGATAGATGATCTACAAGCTCATAGTGCGTCGCAGTGTGACCCGTTCTGAGCTTGTAGATCCGCTATTTTTTTCTTATTTTTTGCTTTTTTTGCTAAAAGTGCCCTTTTAGGGAATTTCAGCCCCTGCCTCTCTAACATTCTCTGCACGTCCCTGCGTGCACGCACACACACACACGCACACGCACACACACGCGCACACGCACACACACACACACACACACACACACACACAGAGAGAGAGAGAGAGCATCGTAATTTCCACTGTGTTGTCAGTGCCTGGAACCATTTTATGTAATGAGTTTTCCGAGAAGAATCATGACAGTGCCTTTATAATAGTTTATGATTGAACTCTTTTGTCACCGGCGACAGCTCGATGTAACTCAGGATTTATCCTTTTATATCATTACGTTCAATTAGATGTATCGTGAGTGGACAGCTCTCCTGGGACCATGCGAGGCTTTATCACCGGCTGTTAATTAGGCTCACAGACATCGTGAGACATGGACTGCATCCATGAGAGGGAACTGTAAAACGCACCGTTGCACTGGGGGGACACTTTATTTTTTGTTTTATTTTTTTAAATATCTTTTTATTGGGTTTTTTAATTTTTTTCCCCCTCCCATGTGGGGTCCTTGTTCATATACATGTACATATACATTTGTGATACATAGATATAGACACCCCTCATTTCCCTCCCATCCACGACGACTGTGGCTCAAGAGGTAGAGCAGGTCGTCCAATGATCCATGGGTCGGCGGTTCGAATCCCGGCTCCTCCTGGCTACATGTCGAAGTGTCCTTGGGCAAGACACTGAACCCCAAATTGCTCCCGATGTGCTGGTTGGTACCTTGCATGGCTTCCGCCGCAATCGGTGTATGAATGTGTGTGTGAATGGGTGAATGTAATGCACAATCTATGTAAAGCGCCTTGGATAAAGGCGCTATATAAATGCACCATTTACCATTTATCCACCCACTGTTCCCACCCACTCTTCCCCAATGCAGAGACAATGCTAGAGAAAAGAGAGGGGGAAGAAAAACTACAGAAATAATAATTAAAAAAAAAGGTAGATAAATTAAAACCCCTTTTTGGACTATATCGAAGAGCGCAGTTGATTCTATGTAGGACGAAACCCACCATCACTTTGCACAAATGCATTCCACTTCCACAACCCTGTACCACTTGGGAACTATTATTATATATTTTTTTCCTTTTTCTTTCATTTTCTTTGTTCTTCATTGTTGTTTTTATATATATTATTGTATATTACTTTATTTTTTTATTTGTTTTAAGTAACTGTCTTGTATTGTAAGTCGGTGTTGTCTTTGTGTCTATGTAAAAAAAAGAAAAGATCCTCAAAATAAATGATAAAAAAAAAAATCTCTTATCTAAAATCTCTCTTATCTCTCTTTTAATAAATTAAAAGAGAGATAAGAAAGGAGGAAAAGAGGGGAGGGGGGACCACCTGTGTGTGCGCACAGCCACCGGTTTACACGACGCACGTACAACGCATAGGCCTATGCATTCACCATTTTCTATTAGTTCAAATATCGCTCATCTCTGGGACTACCGTCAGGGTTTTTACATGGTCCACAAAGAGCGTCCATGTTTGCTGGAAAGTTGTCATGGAACCGTTGAGTGAGAATCTAATATTTTCCAGCTTAAGATAGAATAGTGCGTCCTTTATCCATCCGTTATGTGTAGGTGGAGAAACATGTTTCCATTTGAGGAGTATAAGGCGTCGGGCTAAAAGAGAAGTAAAGGAGATTATTCTCTTAAGGTATAAAGGAATATTGGTCCCTGGGGGAATACCAAACAAGGCTGTTAGCGGGGGACACTTTATAATGTGTCAGACACTTTATAATGATAAAATAGGGTGGCTGTGGCTCAGGAGGTAGAGCAGGTCGTCCAATGATCCATGGGTCAGCGGTTCGAATCCCGGCTCCTCCTGTCTACATGTCGAAGTGACAGTGTCCTTGGGCAAGACACTGAACCCCAAATTGCTCCCGATGTGCTGGTTGGTACCTTGCATGGCTTCCGCCGACATCGGTGTATGAATAAAGGCGCTATATAAATGCACCATTTTTTTTTTGGAAATGACCCACAGAGAACAGGCTCTGTTATACTTCATGGATAATTCATGGATATGTTGTAGTTTTTGTCGCATTCCTAAGCCAATAACTTGATGGGGTGAGTGAAAGAAAGTCATTTTGAGGGGTGAACTAACCCCTTAATGGGCAGTGCGGTGTGTATTGGTCATCAGCTGAATTCAGGGCCATCATGGGGGGATCCTGGAGTTGGCATTTGCCACCCCCTAACTTTAGCATGGTCACTTCTCTGTGTGTGTGTGTGTGTGTGTGTGTGTGTGTGTGTGTGTGTGTGTGTGTGTGTGTGTGTGTGTGTGTGTGTGTGTGTGTGTGTGTGTGTGTGTGTGTGTGTGTGTGTGTGTGTGTGTGTGTGTGTGTGTGTGTGTGTGTGTGTGTGCGCTTACTTTCCAATTCAGACGTGCCCAAATATGGAGTTCAGGCCAACATATATGTCAGACAGAACTATGAGGAATTGTGGATTTATTGATTTTTTTTTTGGAGAGCCGGCGAGCCGAACCTGACTTCCCACTCGGCACATCACCCCCTCAGGTCCTCTGTGATACGCACGCCGGGTTTGAAGGACACGGAAGGACACACACGCCGAGATTACGTGCATTTATAGATCAATATCATCAATGTCATGCGTTGTCAGGTTGTAGACTGGTTGTTTTGATGCCTTAAAATTAGGCGTGTGTGTGGGGTGCATACTTATTAGTTTAGACTAGTCATTGGTTAGACATGGGTTAAGGTTAGGTTTAGGTGTGCTGCCCCGTGGGAGGTTAGGTTTAGGGTGAGGGTTTGAGATAGGTTGTAGTTGTAGGACTAATGACTGGTCTAACCAAATGACTAGTCTAAACTAAGTACTGTCTAAACTAAGTACTGTACCCGTGTGTGTGCGTGCGAGCATGTGTGTGTGTGTGTGTGTGTGTGTGTGTGTGTGTGTGTGTGTGTGTGTGTGTGTGTGTGTGTGTGTGTGTGTGTGTGTGTGTGTGTGTGTGTGTGTGTGTGTGTGTGTGTGTGTGTGTGTGTGTGTGCGTGTGAGCATGTAGACAGACATAGAGAAACGTGCAAGGCGCACATTTCTACGTTAGTGACATGCTAGAGTCTAGCTGAGCAGGTCATGAATGATGTGAACGCATAAAAGAATTGCTTCGCCCTCTAATCAGACACATGGGCAGTATTATGCGTGTCTTAAGTACCAGGTCTTATGACTTAACTTAAGACCTGGAGGCGTGGTCAATGCTGTTTGGCCACTCAGATTAGCCAAATGGCATTGATCACGCCTCCAGGTCTTAAGTTAAGTAATAAGACCTGGTACTTAAGACACACATAATACTGCCCTGTAAGACACTGTAGACTACAGATAACCTGCTACCCCTGAATACGAGACTGCTCGCCCCTTTACCAACTCGCCCCCGCGATTTATTTTAATGTAGTTAACAGTTAATTTAGTATTTCCCTCCCTCTCTGAAATCTGAAAATATCTTGTATACAGATTTATTTGATTGCATAGTAGTCGATCTCTATATACTCTGTAAAATTTAGAAAGAACAACATGTCACAGAGACGGTGACTGCTTAATGAAGTTAATTTATGACCTTATAGCAGTTAATTTCGTATTAATCACATTTCTTCCATGTAGCCCATGTTTTGTAATGGCATCATCATGCTATTATGCCCGTGGATATACAGAGTGAACTTAACAATGATAAATTAATATGATAATACCTTTTAAATAATCACAAACATGAATTAGCTAGGTAGAGTAGTGGGGCGAGATGGAAAAGGGGCGAGATGACGTGTTACCCTACCCCCCCCCCCCCCCCCCCCCCCCTCTCTCCTCTCTGGGGTACATTTGGTCTGCTCACCACAGCAGACATCAGACGGTATTGTCTCAGGAGAGCAGCTGTCAGATTCTAGATCCTATAGGAGGGAGGGACAGACAGACAGACAGGTGCTTATCACCCCCTGAGACACTTCTCTGTTCTCAAACATCTGCTTCTTTATGATGGCATATCATATGTATGGTACATTGTGTACAGCACACTGTTTGGTATGATATTTATATTTATAGGCATGTATGTACAGTATGTATATGGTGGTATGTATGTGTTATGATTAGGGATGTCCCGATACCCTTTTTTAGTTTCCGATCCGATTCCGATCCAACAATTTATGTGTTAGCCGATACCGATACCGATACCGATACCAGTGCTTTTTTTTTTTTAAAGTGTAAAGTACATGTACTCATGTTGGTTGCGTTATCACGTAGAATAACGTGAAGTTTAGCCCTGGTGATGTTCCACTTTGCATGCAAGCACACACACACACACACACACACACACACACACACACACACTATGCATATTATATATATGCTTATTATATTTTAATAATCTTCTCTTTATTTTAACACTACATTTTACTAGGGCCTTATACAGTACGTACCTTGACAGAGGGAACTGTTAATTGTGTACCGTCACTTTAAATGCGTAATGTATACATCATCGTACGTTGGTGTCACGCACCAAAAATAGCCAGTCTACAAGCTCACACCGCGTCTGGTTGCACTGCGTTGTGAGCTTGTAGCTCTGCCTTTTCAGCAACGATAGATTGAGAAGTTGCATGCACTGATGCACATTGGAATACGTCACGTATTATGTGAGACTATTCAATCGATCTGCGGGAGATATTATAACTACGCTTCCTCCCCGCAAATATATAGGCTAGCAGGATATACAGGCTAGCAGCTGACGGATCCCGTGTTGTTTCGACTCGGTGCAGACATGATGCAAAGGTATCGCATTTGGGTTTAATACAATGCATTATTGACAGATGCATTAAAATGTAACCAAACTTTTCCACCCGTTCTACCCACGGCGCAAGTTACCATGAGCGTCAGACCACCGTGGCCCAGTCAGTTTAGAGTTTATTTGTCCAGTCTAACTTCGAAGAGAGGGGGAGAAAGAAAAACAACAAAAGATAGTCTACTTGGCAGCCCTTGAGCATGCAAATTTATGTTAGTCGCAAACTACAGCAAGTCGCCTTTGTTTTAAATTGTCCCCCATTCGCACGTCGGCAAAGCCGTTCACACCTACGGCTGGAGATGCACGTTTTCAATACCGGCGGCCCCGTCTCACCGTGCTGCGCGCATTACGTGATTAAATAAAATATGGTATCGGATTGGTGCGGGGCGTACTTGCCGATTCCGATATGACCAAATAAGGGCATATCGGAGGGCATTCCGATACAAGTATCGGTATCGGGACATGCCTAGTTATAATGTATATGTACTGCATGGTATCTAAAACTAACTAACTCATGTGCAGGTACTCATGGACGTGTGTGTGTAGCTAGTGTATGTCATTTGTGTGTAGTATAACTACTGGAATGATAATCAGACTAAAATACAAGGTCCCATGATTTACAAGCCTAACGTTGACATACATAACATCAACATAACACAATCCTGAGTGTTCATTTGACCTATAAAGGTCTGTTTGTTTGTATACACTGTCAGAGTTAAAGGTATATTCAGTGATTTCACTTCATTCAAATATCACTTATTTTTTCTTATTTTTTGGATAATCCTCCCTACTAAAGTGTGCTGACCATATAAGGAGTTCCTCCCTGTCCCCAGTGAGCCCCTGGGGTCAAAAAACCCTAGTTTCAGTTTTGGTGGCGGGTGGCAAAGCCTTCATCCAATCAGGATGAGAGGGACTTTCCTCCAATCATGATCGAGTGGGGGCACATGCTGTTGGCCTGTTGCACTTCCCCCCACTGTAGAGTGTGTGCATGTGCACATTTTGTTACCGGGGCGGACTGGGTGGTTTTCCAAATCACCCAAATCACTGAATGCTCCTTTAAAGTAACACTCATGCGTTTTTTTTTGCTCCGCAGAAACAACAGGGGACACAGTGTAATCTCCTTGTGCCGCGAGGTAGTGTGAGAGTGCAGTGGAAAATGTTTATATTTCACTCTGCCTGTTCTCCACGTAACAGGGCCTAGAGTTATGGCTGCTTCTTGGCGGCAAATCTACGAGCAGTGGAAGGAAGTCTGAGACGAGGCTCAGTCAGCAGCGCTCAGCAGCGAGAAGCGAGCAGCAGCAGCGCCCGCAGGGCTCTGCCCTGACTTTATACTGCACATAAAGACACATCTAATAAACGGCTAATGTTTCAGGGAAGATGTGGCCGTTTTTCACCACAAACGAGTGCAGCGTTTTTTAAACTGAAACTTCTTCTGTGAGTGCTGATCATAGACTGTAAAAATCACACCCGTGTGAACTGAGTGGTGTAAGGTCTTATATAGACTGATCAGCTGTGGTCTGACGTAATGTCTGACGTAATGAAATCACACCCGTGTGAACTGGGTGACCATAGCAACCATGCTCATTTTTTGGTACGAACAGACAGACAGATAAACAAACAGACAGACACGTAAACTAACAAAGCCAGTTGTAGGAGTGGTTTACACCACTCAAAAACAAATTCACACCCGTGTGAAGTAAGGGGCACTCTTATTATCGCTATTATCGTACGTCATCATCTATCGTCTTCAATGTTTGTGTTACGCAATGTTTGTGTTTACACTAAGGGCTGATTCATACTCCTATTTTAGAGCCGAATAAAAGTCGGTTCGGCTCTGTAGAGCCTACAATGTGACGTCATTTGAGGTTCGGGGGGGCGGGTACCGTCCTAAAGTCGGCTCTTCGGTGCTACTGAAAATTTCTGACGAGCCGAAATCATTTCGGCACTACAGCGCCGAAACAGAGGTAAAATAGGAGTATGAATCGGCCCAAAATGTAGACAAGTGGTTCTCAAAGTGCACTCCCGGGAGGAGGGGGTCCCCAACAAACTCCCCACTTTAAGCGAATGTTATACTTCGGATATTCCAAAATTTTAAAATCTTTTGAAGAAATGTTGAAATGTTGAATAAAATAGAACAGCGCACATCCTCCGATCTTGGTGCTGAGCCAAACTGTTAAACTAACAGATATCATTCAGAAAAGCAAAGGCTCGCAACTCACTTTTGTAATGCTCCAAGTATTTATTCACAAAATTGTATGTCCAGCCTGCTGTGATTGTGATTGTGAATACATACTTGGAGCATTACAAAAGTGAGTTGCCTTTGTTTTTCTGAATGTTTTTTTTTAACCAGATAGCCTGTCTTCATTGTGCCCCTAGCTATCAGAAGCAGAAGTGTAATAGTGGAGGAGACGTTGTGTTGACAGTGCGTTCAACACTTTGACACGGGTCAGCGCCTCAGGATTATTCTAGCTGCATGGGCTCCAGACAACCTGGCTATACTCCATGGCAACAGCATGTGTGTACACACAAATAATACCTTTTACAGTCCTCAGTGGGATTTGAACAATGGTCAAAGTTGATCCAAAATGAGGTGAGCCGTGTGTGTGTGTGTGTGTGTGTGTGTGTGTGTGTGTGTGTGTGTGTGTGTGTGTGTGTGTGTGTGTGTGTGTGCGTGCGTGCATGGTATTGAACACAGAGATATAAATTGATATGTTTGCCTGCACAGCCTACATAATGATATCACAATGACTTGTCTACTGTAGCTGCTTCCTCCCACCAACGCCGTTTCTTTCTACTGCATTCTGACAGACGATGTTGATTGGTTTGTCTTGGTATAGAGGTTGTGAGCTCAGTGGTGTTCTTCTAAGACAGTGGTTGTCAACACTTTTCATATCAAGGGGCGACTGTGGCTCAAGAGGTAGAGCAGGTCGTCCAATGATCCATGGGTCGGCGGTTCGAATCCCGGCTCCTCCTGTCTACATGTCGAAGTGTCCTTGGGCAAGACACTGAACCCCAAATTGCTCCCGATGTGCTGGTTGGTGCCTTGCATGGCTTCCGCCGCCATCAGTGTATGAATGTGTGTGTGAATGGGTGAATGTAATGCACATTGTTATGTCTTCAAGTAACGAGGCAGTGCACACGTTTGATATCACTTTATATATAAGCTTGGGAGCGGCAGCATAACACACACATGAGGGGAACTCAACACTTGCTATGTTGTTTATGAACGCGCGTAGTAGACACACACTAAACTACGGCAAGTCTGTTAGGACAAACAGTACACAGTTATCACACATGTCAATACACCACACACATCTATGTATATAAATGCACCATTTATCAAGTTCCATTATTTATTCTGCATTTGAGCCACGGACCACTAACTGCTTGATGACATTTAGCTTCTCAAGACCCAAAACGAAAGGATATTTTACTATCTTTGGATAAGATTTTTGTCCACAATTCCATGCTGTATTGATGTTGGTACATTAGGAGAGATAACAGGCAAAACGATCAAAATAACAATTATTCTATTCTATTCTCATTACATTCTCTAATTGTGTAGAGTTGTAGACTTCTTGTAAACTAAATAAGAGCATACTAAATACAAATTTCAATTTCAAGTTTCATTTCATTTCATTTTACACTCAGGTAAAGATCTAATAAGAGTCCAATTGATTACCAGAAGATGCAAGACTGGCTCAGATGCAATTTCTCATGTTTATTTGATTACACGCGTTTTGGCAAACGGCCTTCTTCAGAGCTGTTATAATAGGTGTCCTATAGAGCATCGCAGTCCCGCCCCCCTCGAGAGACCCGGAAAAGAAATCCCCGTTCATTTCCCTCATAGACTTTTCAGAAAGTATTTATTTAAAGACGTTTACGCCGCGGACAAAGCCAACTCTTGTCGTGACAAATCATGACAACAAACACAATTTTTCGGGCTGAAAAAATAATTAGAAAGAAGAAGAAAACGGCAGGTTACAACACTTTTTTTGTTGTTTTCTTCTTTGTAATTATTTGTTTGGTCCAAAATATTGCGTTTGTTGTCATGATTTGTCACGACAAGAGTTGGCTTTGTACGACGCTTATAAGGTCTTTAAATAAATACGTTTTGAAATGTCTATGGGAAAAATGCATTGGGAACTATTTCCTGGGCCTGGCGTCGTCATGAAAGGGGGCGGGACTGCGGCGCTCTATTATTGCTTGCTGAAGTAGGAACCTTTATTGCTTAGGTAGGAACCTTGGTTATACAGGTGCGTGACGGCACCTGTAGTTGGTTGTTTATTATCTACTCTGGCCACTGAACTTTATAATAAATTATTTCCCGGCTGGACTAAAATACAATACTTGATTCTTAAGGAAAATAACACACTTTTACAAGAGCGTATAAAATAATTAATTAAATTAGTTGGTTTATGAGACAAGTTTGTAGTTACTTTACAAATTTTCATTGTCACGGGGCCCGTGCCCTATAGAGCGTCGCAGTCCGCCCCCTACCATGGACCAGGAAATGAAACCCAATGCATTTTTCCCATAGACATTTCATAAAGTATTTATTTAAAGACGGTTACGCCGCGGACAAAGCCAACTCGAGTCGAGACAACTCATGACAACACAAACAATATTTTGGACCAAACAAATAATTACAAAAAAGAAAAACAACAAAAAAAGTGTTGTAACCTGCCGTTTTTTTCTTCTTTCTAATTATTTTTTCGGCCCCAAAAATTGTGTTTGTTGTCATGATTTGTCACGACTCGAGTTGGCTTTGTCCGCGGCGTAAACGTCTTTAAATAAATACTTTCTGAAATGTCTATGAGGAAAATGAACGGAGAATCATTTCCTGGTCCATGGTAAGGGGCAGGACTGCGACGCTCTATAGACACTAGAAGACTCCACAATGTAAAACTGAACATTACAAACGCACACTGCACAGCTGGCTGCTTCCATTAATTGACTGTCATCAAGCTCCCTGGGGCTGTGTGTGTGTAGCATATATACTCTCATCTGTGTTGCCTAATTCTATTCTAATTGTTTTGTGATTTATTTGATGCCTTGGAAAACATTCAATCTATTAAGGAGATGTGTGATTGTATAGTTGCTCTAACTCATGGGTCATCATGGTTTACCTTGTTTGAGTAGACAGTAGATTGTCCAATTACTTTGTGGGTGGGTCTCACATGGTATATAAGGGAGGCTGGAAATGTTGAGAGGAGGATCCTCAGAGTGGAAGAATTATCAGTTTAGTTTGAGACTAACAAAGTAGACATTAGACAACTCCTTACTCCAAGGGAGAGCTGCCAGGGCCTTCAAGGAAGGCATAGCCTGTTTAGGGGCGGCGGTGGCTCAGGGGTAGAGTGGCTGGATGGTAACCGCAAGGTTTATGTGTTATATTTTCTTTTGTATGTTTGTTTTGTTTTGTTTATTTCCCTTTTTGTGCAGTCTGTTGTTTTTTATTTCTTTATTGCACATCTGCCCCCCTTTTCCAAACCTGTTTAGACTTTTGTATTGTTCTTAATTGAACTTTTAATCTGTTTTAAATCAATTGACCTCATACAGGAAAGGATTCCAAATAAGCCAGCTGGCTTCTTCCTTTCCTTGCATTGTATTTTTGTTTTTTGATATGTATTGTCTATCTTTTGTACTACATGCTAAATAAATAAACCTAAACCTAAACCTAAGGTTGCCTGTTCGAACCCGGCCTCCCCCAGAGTTAGTGTCGAAGTGTCCTTGAGCAAGACACTGAACCCCAAATTGCTCCTGATGTGCTGGCTAGTGCCTTGCATGGTTTCTGCCGCCATCGGTGTATGAATGTGTGTGTGAATGGGTGAATTGATCTATGTAAAGCGCCTTGGATAAAGGCGCTATATAAATGCATATATATTTAAAAAAAATTACAGATTCTTAAGTTCTTGCTTTGTTGTATTTCCTTAGTTTAGTTGGTTTAGTGTTCATTTCTTACTTTCTGTTATTTGAAAGTGTAATGTTGACCAGCCTTTATTTTTGAAGTATTATTTTTGCCTGCACAGTCAAAATTGATGAATTGAACATGGTGGACCCTGTTGTAAACAAGTGTAATGCTTAATTGGGTCGTCCACTCACAGTTAACAGCCTTTGTATTGAGTTTGTGCTTGAAATGTACTGTAATTCTGCAAACTGTTAATACAATTTTCAATCAATCAATCAAAAACCCTGCATGGGTCTTTTTCGCTCTGTTTTGAGGTAAATAAAATACAAAAAAGATCTACATTCTTGAACTGTCGATTCTTGGAGCCTTCATGACCATTCGGCCAACTCTACATTCATTATTTATTACAAGTATAACCAATTAAGTCTTACACTGGATCTCCACTATATACTCTGCCTAACATTTTTATTTGTATTTAGTCATTTAGTCAACGTTTTATAGTCATCATAGCGTCAAGTCAACCAACATTTCTCGTCATAGTTTTAGTCGACAAAATTAACACTGTTTGATGCCAATACTTTTGTAATTTTACTCAAAGAAAAACGTTGACCAGCCTACTGACGAGGACGAGTTCTTCGTTGGTCCACCACCACTGATAATGACACCCTTTCTCTTTCCCTCGTCTTGAACATATCGTCTCATTTGCAGTCCTATTGCTTCTAATGGGCCGCTACTCAACAAGCGGCGTGGATGTCGCTGCTAAATTGAGCAGGACTATTGAGATGGCCCTATTTTCCGTGCATGTCATGAGATAAGGAGTGCACCCTGCCTGCCTGCGCCGTGTGTGTAATGAGGCTGCGGTTATGGCCGCTAGTGGTGGGTGAGTCGTCTGCTGGCGATGAGGACGATTCAGACAGGCCTCTCTGTCTCCCACACCCCCCCCCCCCCCCACACCCACATCCATCATCCTCAGCATCTAATCATCTCTCCGTGAATGCCACTTCTATGGAGTCCCAGGGATCCGCACCCGTGCGTTGACAAACCCGCGAGGAAATTACTTATTTATCATTCATGGCTCAGTGATTGTGGAGCATTGGCGCTCTCTCTCTCTCTCTCTCTCTCTCTCTCTCTCTCTCTCTTTCTACCAGGCTGTCTTTTCTTGTTCTTTTTTACGAGTGGGTCTGGAAACTTCCCTTTCTTCCCCGATTCATTCTATTATATTCTTTCTTTTTCATCTTCCACGACATAAAACAGACGCCGTCTTCTCGTGATAATTTCCCAGGGGTGACGACGGCGGCCCATTGAACGCTACTGAGCTGTGTCTAATTTGTCTGTGAAGGTGTTGCGGAGCTACTCGAGGATTGCGGGACGTTCATGTGTGGTGGCACGTGAATCCTCAATGGCACGTGAATCCTCAATGCAAATGCTTGTCAGCAGGTACAATCCTCCACAATTTAGCCATTGTTCTTGCGTGTAAATGAAAACTCCCCTCCCGCCACACAAGACCATCTCCTGCATGCAGTAAAAATGAATTATGATAAATTACATCTTGCACGTTGCATTCTTCAATATGCCTCAGAAAGGAAAATGTCTGTATTTGGACGGTTTGGGCGGTTTATGTGCCTAAAAAAAAAAAACAGAAACAAAGTTAGGCTAACAACCACAATGAATTTTCCTGAATGAATCAATACACAATTAGAAGACAAACAGTTCATTGATATATTCTAAGGATTCAACACCGAGCCAGCCAACCAGCACACTATACACAAGCACGAGATCGATATGTAATTAATAAGATCAGAGTGCTGGGTCCCCAAATGGCCCAGCCTTTCTGCCAGTCCCCAATACACACAATTATTGAAACTACATGTTATTCTAATCGGCCATATCACAATATAATAATAAGCTATTTTGGGCGGGAACCCCTTTTGGTGTTAGCATTATGTTATGCTTTAGCTATTGAAAAATAGCAGATCTACAAGCTTATAGCACGCCGAGCTTGTAGATCTGCTATTTTTGAAAAATCGAAGAACCACTGACATAGAAACATAGCTTTTTCAGAAAACTGTCAGGATGTAGAAGACATTTTTAGAATCTGATCTCAGGTCAAAATGGGATAAGCAAGCACAATAAATACATCAGAATATGTGCTAGAGATGCTGTTGTGTACAACAAGCTTACAGACACGTTCCACAACATATGCTGCCTGTTGTGTACAACAAGCTTACAGACACGTTCCACAGCATGCTGCCTGTTGTGTACAACAAGCTTACAGACACGTTCCACAGCATATGCTGCCTGTTGTGTACAACAAGCAAACAGACACGTTCCACAGCATATGCTGCCTGTTGTGTACAACAAGCATACAGACACGTTCCACAGCATATGCTGCCTGTTGTGTACAACAAGCAAACAGACACGTTCCACAGCATATGCTGCCTGTTGTGTACAACAAGCATACAGACACGTTCCACAGCATGCTGCCTGTTGTGTACAACAAGCATACAGACACGTTCCACAGCATGCTGCCTGTTGTGTACAACAAGCATACAGACACGTTCCACAGCATATGCTGCCTGTTGTGTACAACAAGCATACAGACACGTTCCACAGCATGCTGCCTGTTGTGTACAACAAGCATACAGACACGTTCCACAGCATGCTGCCTGTTGTGTACAACAAGCATACAGACACGTTCCACAGCATGCTGCCTGTTGTGTACAACAAGCATACAGACACGTTCCACAGCATATGCTGCCTGTTGTGTACAACAAGCATACAGACACGTTCCACAGCATATGCTGCCTGACGCATATGGTACGACTCATACTTAAAAAGACTCACACAGGGCCTTTGGTGCCTTGCAGCATTTCATTTAACCACAGGCACGCATGCACACACCTACACGCACGCGCACACGCGCACACACACATGCATGCACACACACACACTCACACACACGCTCACACACACACGCACGCGCACACACACATGCATGCACACACACACGCTCACACACACACATACACTTTTAACAATTTATTCACAAAGGAGAGCATACAAGGACACAAATATGAAAGATGCAGTAAGGCCATTCACTCTATTGGTATAAGTAACAGTAACAGACTCTCCTCCATATATATGGTTGCTGCCAGTGATATAGCAGAGACAGTACAATACTCTGGTTGCTGCCAGTGATATAGCAGAGAGACAGCACAATACTCTGGTTGATGCCAGTGATATAGCAGAGACAGCACAATACTCTGGTTGCTGCCCGTGATATAGCAGAGACAGCACAATACTCTGGTTGCTGCCAGTGATAGCAGAGACAGCACAATACTCTGGTTGCTGCCAGTGATAGCAGAGACAGACAGCACAATACTCTGGTTGCTGCCAGTGATATAGCAGAGACAGCACAATACTCTGGTTGCTGCCAGTGATAGCAGAGACAGCACAATACTCTGGTTGCTGCCAGGGATATAGCAGAGACAGCACAATACTCTGGTTGCTGCCAGTAATATAGCAGAGACAGCAATATATGCTGGTTGCTGCCTGATAGCAGAGAGACAGCACAATACTCTGTTGCTGCCAGTGATAGCAGAGACAGCACAATACTCTGTTGCTGCCAGTGATATAGCAGAGACAGCACAATACTCTGTTGCTGCCAGTGATAGCAGAGACAGCACAATACTCTGGTTGCTGCCAGTGATATAGCAGAGACAGTACAATACTCTGGTTGCTGTCAGTGATATAGCAGAGACAGCAACAATACTCTGGTTGCTGCCAGTGATATAGCAGAGACAGCAACAATACTCTGGTTGCTGCCAGTGATAGCAGAGACAGCACAATACTCTGGTTGCTGCCAGGGATATAGCAGAGACAGCAACAATACTCTGGTTCCTGCCAGTGATAGCAGAGACAGCACAATACTCTGGTTGCTGCCAGTGATATAGCAGAGACAGCACAATACTCTGGTTGCTGCCTGCAGTGATATATAGCAGAGACAGCACAATACTCTGGTTGCTGCCAGTGATATAGCAGAGACAGCACAATACTCTGGTTGCTGCCAGTGATATAGCAGAGACAGCACAATACTCTGGTTGCTGCCAGTGATATAGCAGAGACAGCACAATACTCTGGTTGCTGCCAGTGATATAGCAGAGACAGCACACTACTCTGGTTGCTGCCAGTGATAGCAGAGACATCACAATACTCTGGTTGCTGCCTGCAGTGATATAGCAGAGACAGCACAATACTCTGGTTGCTGCCAGTGATATAGCAGAGACAGCACAATACTCTGGTTGCTGCCAGTGATATAGCAGAGACAGCACAATACTCTGGTTGCTGCCAGTGATATAGCAGAGACAGCACAATACTCTGGTTCCTGCCAGTGATAGCAGAGACATCACAATACTCTGGTTGCTGCCTGCAGTGATATAGCAGAGACAGCACAATACTCTGGTTGCTGCCAGTGATAGCAGAGAGACAGCACAATACTCTGGATGCTGCCAGTGATATAGCAGAGACAGCACAATACTCTGGATGCTGCCAGTGATATAGCAGAGACAGCACAATACTCTGGATGCTGCCAGTGATATAGCAGAGACAGCACAATACTCTGGTTGCTGCCAGTGATATAGCAGAGACAGCACAATACTCTGGTTGCTGCCAGTGATAGCAGAGACATCACAATACTCTGGTTGCTGCCAGTGATATAGCAGAGACAGCACAATACTCTGGTTGCTGCCAGTGATAGCAGAGAGACAGCACAATACTCTGGTTGCTGCCAGTGATAGCAGAGACAGACAGCACAATACTCTGGTTGCTGCCAGTGATAGCAGAGACAGCACAATACTCTGGTTGCTGCCAGTGATATAGCAGAGACAGCACAATACTCTGGTTGCTGCCAGTGATATAGCAGAGACAGCACAATACTCTGGTTGCTGCCTGATAGCAGAGACAGCACAATACTCTGGTTGCTGCCAGTGATATAGCAGAGACAGCACAATACTCTGGTTGCTGCCAGTGATATAGCAGAGACAGCACAATACTCTGGTTGCTGCCAGTGATAGCAGAGACAGCACAATACTCTGGTTGCTGCCAGTGATATAGCAGAGACAGCACAATACTCTGGTTGCTGCCAGTGATATAGCAGAGACAGCACAATACTCTGGTTGCTGCCAGTGATATAGCAGAGACAGCACAATACTCTGGTTGCTGCCAGTTATATAGCAGAGACAGCACAATACTCTGGTTGCTGCCAGTGATATAGCAGAGACAGCACAATACTCTGGTTGCTGCCAGTGATATAGCAGAGACAGCACAATACTCTGGTTGCTGCCAGTTATATAGCAGAGACAGCACAATACTCTGGTTGCTGCCAGTTATATAGCAGAGACAGCACAATACTCTGGTTGCTGCCAGTTATATAGCAGAGACAGCACAATACTCTGGTTGCTGCCAGTGATATAGCAGAGACAGCACAATACTCTGGTTGCTGCCAGTGATATAGCAGAGACAGCACAATACTCTGGATGCTGCCAGTGATATAGCAGAGACAGCACAATACTCTGGTTGCTGCCAGTGATATAGCAGAGACAGCACAATACTCTGGATGCTGCCAGTGATATAGCAGAGACAGCACAATACTCTGCCAGTGATAGCAGAGACAGCACAATACTCTGGTTGCTGCCAGTGATATAGCAGAGACAGCACAATACTCTGGTTGCTGCCAGTGATATAGCAGAGACAGCACAATACTCTGGTTGCTGCCAGTGATATAGCAGAGACAGCACAATACTCTGCCAGTGATAGCAGAGACAGCACAATAATCTGCCAGTCATTTTGCGTGCTGTTTGGGTAGCCTCCTCTAACTAACAAACAACCATGGGCATGTCCTAAGATTCAAAATATAAAAACAAATAGTGTGCCCCTATTCTCTTTATTCAGACCGCAGCCATCTTGCCAGCAAGGTGATACCTATAGGTGACACTTCCCATAGACAGCCCATTCATCCAAACAGAAAAGTCCTATCTAATTATATTAAACAACATCAAAATCACCAACATTGTAGCTGTAGGGAAAGCTTGAATTATCCTCTTTCAATCTGTAAAGTGTTTGTTTCACAAAAATCACACCCGTGTGAACTGAGTGGTGTAAGGTCTTATATAGACTGATCAGCTGTGGTCTGACGTAATGTCTGACGTAATGAAATCACACCCGTGTGAACTGGGTGACCATAGCAACCATGCTCATTTTTTTGGTACGGACAGACACGGGTACGGACAGACACGTAAACTAACAAAGCCAGTTGTAGGAGTGGTTTACACCACTCAAAAAAAGCCAGTTGTAGGAGTGGTTTACACCACTCAAAATCCAGCGTAGACATTTTATGAGCTACTTCCTGTCAAGAAATTCCCTGCAGATGATGTTTTGAGTGGTGCAAACCACTCCAATTGTGGAGTTATTCATACCATTTGATGCCTTTTGCCATAGGTTGCATGCATCATGGCACCCTATATGGAGCCATGAGTTCCCAGATTAGCTATCTTGAAGCCGACCCCCGAGCAGGTCCGCCTCTCAGGAGGTTATACGGCAGGACAAGGCTATTTTCTGCCTCTTTCTGTAAAAACACCAACGGAGGCAGAAGTCTTAGTTAACTGACCAAGGCTTAGGCCTTTGCAACCAAGATTGAGCCGTGTAAACACACGATCTAACTTCTAAATGGACTAAAGGTATGAGACGCCACTATTTCTGTATTAACATTATATCATTGACAATATCAGTTAAATAGCTGTAAACATAATGTGCTATTTGCTCTGTTTCTTTGTCATCCAAACAGGTTTTAATTACCTGACAAACCATTAGACCACAGTCTAGCTGACAAAAGTCTGACTGACAAAAGTCTGACTGACACAGTCTAACCAACTATTACTGTCTTGCTTGAGTCTTGCTATTCTCATAAACTAGAGTTTAGGCCTACAGGCAAACTGAATCCATCCATTTGTAATCATAGTCCTACCAACGTGTGCGTTAATTATATGTGTAAAGAAATTACCAATAAATAATGTAAAAGACACCGGTTTGGATTATTTAAACACTGGAGTAACAGTTTCAAGCTTTAGCATTAAACAGTATATGTCCGAGTACTTTGCTTAGTAGTAACCATTTAGTCGTTATAGGCCGTTCCAGGGCCTTAGGTCTGATAAATACCTAAATTGTGCACGATTGAACAAATCAATTAATTAAGCAGCAATAAAGGTGAAAATATTAGATTCCGGAACAGTAATTAAAACCTCCTTAGCGCTATTAAAGCGACTTAAAGAGGAAAGTCAGCACAGAGGACAGCTGAAGGACAAAGGACACCTTCTCACCAACCACTCCAGGGAGCGGCCCTCCTGCCTACACGCCTGGACAGCGGAGACCCCAGATCCTGGATCCAATCCACGCTGAACCTCGTTGACAAGCTTGTACGCTCTACGTAAAGGGAAGTGAACAAGCTGTTTTAATCTCATATTGGACAAAATAAAGTCCATTTTGAGTGAATTTGGAGGGAGAGAAGGAACTGCTCCCCCCCCCCCCCCCCCCCTCCAACTGCCTGACCAGGGCTCACAGCAGGGGGTTTATGACTGCCTCTTGCCATGTTGACTTAGCTACTCTGGGGCAAGAGAGTTGTAAACTGCTAGCAGCTGACTGGTAGCAGCACCTAGAATAGCTTAGCGTTGAGCTAGTAGATCTGCTATATTCAACTAGCTTTTAGCTACTGATAGCTTAGCAGGGAGATAGCCTAGCAGTGAGCTGCTAGCCACCAACTGACTTTGAAGTGACCTCACGCTGAGTGAGCTTGTAGACCTGCTGCATTCATTTCAAGAACCAAACTGTCTTTGAATTGACTTTGCTCCTACAATCCACTGCCATCACCAGTACAAAAGGGTCATTAAAGCTGACATTGGATATTACACTTTTGCACGGCTAGAGTGTTCATCAGACATTGTTTCACAATACAGGCATCTAAATCCAGGAAGCAGCTACTGATTGTTTATACTGTGCATCAAGACTTCTAAATAGGCCTATTTTGACATTGCTATCCGTTGTCCACCTATTAAATCATAATAGCGTAAAACAACAAACATGGCGCAAGTTGAACTAGAAACGCTTAAAAAGAGTAGAGCCACAGCACAATCGTGTTTCTCCAGGAATGCTACCAAACTGGAAACAAGCGTTAATAGCGAGCATACCTCAGAGGATGATTTAACTAACGGATGGCAAACATTGCGAAAAGACTATGCAAAATTATCCGATGCTACGACTGACTATATCGACGCTCTCACTGAGGCAGACGCTGACGCTAATGCCACTGCCATAGAGGAGATTCATGGCAAGCTAACCATCTGTACCCAGAGATGTAGAGATGTGGAGATAAAGGCAAGAAAAGCAGTGTGGGAGTATCACGCAAAACCATGGACCGATTCTGTAGAAAGCAGTGCCAAGGAAAATATAGACCTCATCAAAGCTCTCTGCGCCACCCCTGCGACCGCAGAGGTCAGGCGTAGTAACAGAGATGATTTGGAAGGTAAACTATATGAACTGGGGGAACAGGTGGCTAAATGGAAAGATAAGATCCCCACACAGCATGCTATAAAAAGCCAAGAGGTGTATGCCCGTTTAAAGCAAGCAAAAGAAAATATGTTTAGCCAGTGGGAGAGAATGGAGATCGATGAGGGGTCAGATTCATCCGGAGTGAGTCAAGCGACGGTCCTCAGTTTCCCACCTAGACAAGATCTCCGAGGATGGTCTAAAGAAGGTGGAGAAGAAAGGCATCCGGAAGGCGACAGTAGCAAGCAGTACCCTACAACTCCAGCTGTGACATATATGACAGCAGGAGGAGGCCCGGCCATGCATGTTCAAGCTGCAACGTCTTCACAGAGGGTGATGGGCGGAGCCAGTCAAGGCCAAACGCTATCATCACAGTACCAGTCTGGACCCGATGTGAAACCACCCACCAGCGGAGCACAAAGCCAGTGGGGTTATCCTGGCAGCACACCGCAAGCATACAGCCACGCAGCGCCCTCTGGAGGCCAAACCATGATGCAAGGAAGTTCTGGGGGATCCCAGGTCACGAGGCCTAAGATAAAACTTGCTGCTGTTGAACCACCAAGATTCTGCGGCGACAGGAGAGATTACTGGCGCTGGCGCGAAGAATGGCAGAATGTTCTTGATCAAGGCGATCCGTCCGGTTCAGATGACTGCAGGAAGTTCTACCTGCTGAACAGTGTGGATGGAAAACTGAGAAGAGACCTTGGACTGGACCACTGCAGAGGGACACTTGATATCTTCCGGCTCCTAGACAACCGTTATGGCAACAAAACGCTGACGGCCCGTCTGATAATGAAGGACCTGGATGCAGTGCCAGCCATCAGGGGCCACCAACCAAGGCTAACTATAAACTTGATCCAACTGATACAAAGAGCACTGAGTGACCTACGAGATCTTCAGTTGGAGCACGCCATCAACAATCCGATGACTGTCAATTCCATAGAGGGAAAACTGCCTGTGAACATCAGAGAGAAGTGGCTATTTTTCCAGCAAGATCAGTACAACGGCGTCACACCTGATAATTACTTTGACAGGCTCTTGCTTTTCCTGCAGAGAGAAGAGCAGGTTCTAGAGATGATGGATGATGATCTGATTCCAACAACAAACCTTGCCGCGGCCGTAAAATCTCAACAAAATGATCGGCCCAGAGGTAGAGGAAGAGAGAGGTCGTCGTACACAAAGTCCACTGCCAGTATAAGCGAAACCCCTGTATTATGTGCGGTGATGTGACACATGGAAACAGATTTTTCAACTGCCAGGCTTTCAGGAAGGCTAACGCGACAGAGAGAAGAGCTAAAGTGAAGAAAGCTGGACTTTGCCCCAAATGCCTGCGCTCACACAAAGCTGACGGAGTGTGCGAGGAAAGATTTCTCTGCTCGAAAGAAGAGTGCAGGAAGAGAGGTGGCCCAGCTGACCATAATTTCCTACTCTGCCTCAGCAAGCCACAGCAGGCAAGGAAGGACGCCAGAGAGGCCAAGGAGGAAACTCAAACAGGAAAGAGGGAAGGAAGACCTCGAGGCCCAACAGAAGAGCAGAACACCTTGTTGGATCGATTGAATCTAAGCGAACAGCAACGGGAAGCTGTTGTGAAGGCGTTCACAAATAAAGTGACCTCCCTGGCACAGAACAGAAGCGTAAAAGAGCTCCCAGTCCTGATGATGATACTGAACGTCACAACGAACGGAGGCGACTGCGTTGGCACCCTGATAGACCTTGCCTCAGACACCAACTATATTACACACCGAGCTGCAGAAAGACTTGGGCTGACCGGAGAGGCCATCACACTGGTCGTGTATGGTGTCGGAAAGATGGCAACCAAAGTCAAAACAAGAAGATACCTTGTGAAGATAAAAGTGTGGACCCCACGAAAAACCTTGAGGCTTCATGAGATGATCTGCTATGGCCTTGAGGACATCACCACAGCAGGTAGAGTGATAGACTCTGAGAAGCTGGAAAAGTTCTTCCCAGGAACCCAGCCGGGAGAGTTAACCCGTCCAGGGAGGATTGACCTACTCATCAGTACAAGAGAGGGACGCCTGGCACCACAAAGAATGAAGATGTCAGGTGACCTTGTGCTATGGGATGGGCCTTTGGGGAAAACAGTGTCGGGGGCTCATCCAGACCTCTTTGAAGAAGTAGAGATGATGACACGCTACTCCTCGACTCACTTTGCACGCTCTATGAGAACGACTGCCGTCAGAGTGGAGGAATACCCCACAACAGACCTAAATGAGCACGATGTGAAAATAGGAACCACATCGGCCAGCAGCAAAGACGTTTTTGCCTGGTTCAAGTGGGACAGCGTTGGAGCTGCCTGCATACCTGCCTGTGGAGGCTGCCGCTGTGGTAGCTGCCCGCCAGGAGGAAAAGAGATGTCGCTGGCAGATGAAAGGGAGACCGAAATAATCAAAGCTGGCCTGACCTACAAGGAAAAAGATGAACACAGTGGAGAACCCCACTGGGACACGAAATATCCCTGGAAGGAGTCACCAGCATCGCTCCCCAACAACCGCAAAGCAGTGGAATCGACATTCCTGAGGACGGAGAAACGTCTCCAGAAGGATCCAAAGTGGAAAGAAGCCTACACCAGGCAAATCCACGAGATGATTGAAAGAGGAGCTGCCAAGAAGCTAACGAAATCCATGATTGAAGATTGGAATGGAGCAGTCTGGTATGTGAGTCACCTGACAGCACCCAACCCGCACTCTGTCACCACACCGGTGAGGATAGTGTGGGACAGCAGCCAGGAATACAGAGGTGTAAGCCTGAACAGCATCCTACTGAAAGGACCAGACGTGCTTAACCCCATCAGAGCTGTATTGCTCAGATTCCGGGAAGGAATTCATGCAGCCATTGGAGACATCAAGAAGATGTACCACTCAGTGTGGCTTGAAGAGGAAGAAGTCCACGTTCACCGCTTCCTGTGGAGAGACTCGCCACAGGAGGAAATGGAAGACTATGCCGTCGTGAGGGTGAACATGGGCGACAAACCAGCTGGGTGCATCGCGCAAGTGGCCATGAGGGAAACTGCTAATCTGCCTCAGTTCGCTCACCTTGCAGAAGAAAGACAAGTTATCCAATGCAACAGCTACATGGATGACATATTTTCATCGAACAATGACCTGAACAAGCTGGAACAGACCTTGAAGGGAGTAGAAACCATCCTGAGAACCGGTGGCTTCCACCTCAAGCCCTGGGTCCGATCCGGTCAAAGTGGGAGGCCCAATGCGACAGAAACGAAACCAGAGACACTGATTCTGCCTAACCAACTCACGGGAGAAGACAGCAAAGCCCTGGGAGTCGGCTACCTCGTCCAAGACGATAAGCTCTTCATCATGGGCTCCATCAATTTCTCCCAAAGAAAGCAGAAAATGAGGATGGGAGCTGACCTGAACGAAGAGGAAGTCATAGAGGAAACGCCAAACCCTCTGACTAGAAGAATGCTGTTAAGTCAGGTGGCTGGAATATATGACCCGATTGGCCTTGTGTCACCGCTGAAGCAGAAGGGAGTTATACTCGTGAGAAGAGCCTTCCAAGAAGCCGGCAAGATGACGAAAGACACCTGGGACGAGCCACTATCTGAAGAGCTCCGTGAAAAAGCAGTAGGACTGTTCACAGAGTACGCAAGACTGAGCAACATCAAATTTCAAAGAAGTATCACGCCCGCCGGCTGGCTGGGCAAACCATGGGGCATCACTTTCTCAGATGGAAGCTGTGACTCCTATGGAGCCGTACTGTACCTGCGATGGAAGACTGAAGATGGAATAGTCACCAGGCTGGTAGAGTCCAAGGCAAAACTAACCCCTCTTGACCAGAGAGGTGACCCAACCAAAGCAGAGATCTGTGGAGCTGTGTTCGCCTCCCGTCTAAAGGGCTACATGCTGAAGCATGGAAGGATAGAAGTTGAGAAGTGGTTCCACTTCGTGGACAGCCAAACTGTGCTAGGTGCCATCCAGAGAGAGAGCTACGGATTCCAAACCTTTTTCGCTAATCGCGTCGGAGAAATCCAGAAGGCTGGCCCCGCAGAAGACTGGAGGTGGATACCTGGAGCCCTCAACATCGCCGATTTAGTCACGAGAGGCAACTGCTCCCCTGAACTGCTCGGGGAGAACTCCAAGTGGCAACGTGGTCCTGACTTCCTAGCCGATCCTGAAGAAGAATGGCCGATGAAATCTGCATCTGAAGTGGCTGCTGCTGCCAGAGACGTCGTGAGCAAGCTGCAAAGGAAGGCCTTCTCAGCCGTCACTACCAGAGCACAAGCCAAAAAGACGCAGACAACAGACAGTCCTGAAAAGGAAAAAGAGAAAGTCAGAAACCAAAATGACGTACCACAAGGCTCTCCAGACACCGCTGTCTCACTAGTGGAAGCAGACAAAGAACCAAAGAAACTTTGGGGCGCGGCCCTCGTAAATCAAGTCAACCTAAGCAAATACAGCTCACTACGAGAGCTCTGTTGTGCTATCGCTGCCATCAGAAGAGTACTGAAGATCTGGTTGTACAGGAAGACGCGAGCCCGTACACCAGCAAAGTGGGAGGTACTGTCAGTGGCAGAGAGGCAAACTGCATTCGAAGAATTGTGCCTCGCAGCACAGGAAGGAGCAGAGTTTCCTGTAACCACTCTAAACAGACTCGTGGTTCACAAGGACGAAGATTCAGGACTCTTACTGTGCCATGGCCGAGTCCAAGGCATGGCCGCAGGAAGGCCTGGAGTACCCTTAATTCCCTACAGTGAGCGGATCAGCACCCTTCTAGCAGAGGAAGCCCACAGTGTCAATCATGAAGGAGTGCCTGGAACCCTCCTAAGAATAAGGAAGAAAGCTTGGATAGTGCAAGGACCAAGAATTGCTAGAAAAGTGATCGACTCCTGCATGCACTGTCGTAAGAACAGAGCGAAAATGTGCCAACAGGTCATGAGCGATCTCCCTGTTGAACGCACAGAGCCGGCTGCACCATTTGAGTACACTACGCTGGATCTCTTCGGCCCATACACCATCAGAGACGCAGTGAAGAAAAGAACAAGCAAGAAAGCATGGGGGATAGTCTTCTGCTGCATGGCGTCAAGAGCAATACATGCAGACATGGTAGAAGATCTCTCGACTGAAGGCTTCCTGAAAACCTTCCAACGCTTCACCGCTCTGAGAGGCCATCCCAGAAAGCTCTGGTCTGACCCTGGAACCAACTTCGTGTTAGCTAGGCCAGCACTGAAAGAACTCTACGTGTTCCTGGCAGGAATCGACAAGGAAAAAGTACAAAAGAAAGCAGCAGAGACTGGAACCGACTGGTCCTGGGTGATACACCCAGCAGACTCTCCCCATCGAAATGGAGCAGCAGAAGCAGCAGTTCGCATAATGAAGAAAGCATTGAGCAGCGTGGGAGAAGAAGGCAACCTGACAGCACTGGAGTTCCAAACACTCCTATACCTAGCTGCCAACCTGTCTAATGAGAGGCCCATCGGAGCCAGAGCCCAGCTAATGGACGAAAACATTGAGGTTATCACCCCCAACTCTCTCCTGCTGGGACGCACTGGACACAGTGGAGACACCCGAGGATTCGAGTCTCCGGTGTACCCCTTCGTCCGTCTAAGAGCGATTCAAAACGAAGTGGACAAGTTCTGGAAACGTTGGAGCCAGCTGGCAGGGCCAGACCTGTTCATCCGGAAGAAGTGGCACACACCAGCTAGGAACGTCGCAGAAGGAGACTTAGTCTGGATGGCAGACCAGAATGCGCTCAGAGGCCAGTTCAGACTAGGCCGAGTCGTGGAGGCATGTCCAGATGGAAAAGGAGTCGTCCGAGACGTAAAGGTGAAGACGTGCCAAAGCATTCCCATCACCACAGGCCACTCCAAACGTGAACAGCTCGTTAGGAGTTGCCCCACAACCACCCTCCACAGAGATGTTAGGAGGCTGGTGGTTCTTCTACCAGTAGAGGAACAATGAACTAAGAAAGATTTCCCACTGCCGGCTGGCAGTGTGCTTCAGAGAAGCCAGTACTTACAGGTGCAGCTCATACGGCTACCGCTGAGCAGGACTGATGCACAAGCCCACCGCCGTGTGGACTTGTGTGGCGGGACTGTTTAGTTGGGGGTCGTATATAGGTGCATTCTTATGCGGGTACTGGCAACACGGAAGACGTCAACAAGCGTCCGCCCCATTTTTTAGCATATTTGAACCTTTTTATGGACAATATGTATTTGCTTCTTTATTTAGCTTTTGGGTGAAATGTGTAATTGTTTTATTAGTATAACCTTTTAGTTGCAATGACTTAATTTAGGTTGTTAGCGGTTTTCTTAGTCTTTACAGACAGAATACCGAGTGGGAGGTGTGGAGTTATTCATACCATTTGATGCCTTTTGCCATAGGTTGCATGCATCATGGCACCCTATATGGAGCCATGAGTTCCCAGATTAGCTATCTTGAAGCCGACCCCCGAGCAGGTCCGCCTCTCAGGAGGTTATACGGCAGGACAAGGCTATTTTCTGCCTCTTTCTGTAAAAACACCAACGGAGGCAGAAGTCTTAGTTAACTGACCAAGGCTTAGGCCTTTGCAACCAAGATTGAGCCGTGTAAACACACGATCTAACTTCTAAATGGACTAAAGGTATGAGACGCCACTATTTCTGTATTAACATTATATCATTGACAATATCAGTTAAATAGCTGTAAACATAATGTGCTATTTGCTCTGTTTCTTTGTCATCCAAACAGGTTTTAATTACCTGACAAACCATTAGACCACAGTCTAGCTGACAAAAGTCTGACTGACAAAAGTCTGACTGACACAGTCTAACCAACTATTACTGTCTTGCTTGAGTCTTGCTATTCTCATAAACTAGAGTTTAGGCCTACAGGCAAACTGAATCCATCCATTTGTAATCATAGTCCTACCAACGTGTGCGTTAATTATATGTGTAAAGAAATTACCAATAAATAATGTAAAAGACACCGGTTTGGATTATTTAAACACTGGAGTAACAGTTTCAAGCTTTAGCATTAAACAGTATATGTCCGAGTACTTTGCTTAGTAGTAACCATTTAGTCGTTATAGGCCGTTCCAGGGCCTTAGGTCTGATAAATACCTAAATTGTGCACGATTGAACAAATCAATTCATTAAGCAGCAATAAAGGTGAAAATATTAGATTCCGGAACACCAATAACCAGCTTTGTCTGTACCCGTGTCTGTACCTGTGTACCAGGTGTGTACCTGTACGTGGGGCCATGTACAGGTGAGCATGGTTGCTATGGTTAGTGTGTGACGTCACTGCACCACTCAGTTCACACGGGTGTGATTTTTTCTAAGTGCTGGAGTTTGGAAGTGCTCGTTGAATATCACTCAACTGCCCATGCGTACCAGCTGTACCACCAACGAGCGCTTCCATACTCTGATACTCTGTTGTGTAGGAGTGGTTAGTGTCTAATGACCTTGGTCATAAAGGCTAGGGTCCACCTTTCTTGTGACCACCGTGCTCTGACTTCTGGTACGAAATCCATTCAAAATAACATCATAGAAAACAGAGGTGATGGATCTTCGCACACAGTGTCCAAGAGTACATTTCAATTATTTCTATTGTCTACATTATGTAGAGACAGACGTTTCGGCTAATCCACTGATGAAGGCTGGGTATCTCTCTCTCTATATGACGTAGAAAATAAAACAATAATTGAAACTTATACTCTTGGCACTGTGTGCGATCCATCACCTCTGTTTGCTATAATACACTGACTGTGGCACTCTGGAATCTTCATTAACCACAAGAAACTCTCTCTCTCTCTCTATCATTAAGGCAGGAACCCCTTTTGGTGTTAGCATTATGTTATGCTTTAGCTATTGAAAAATAGCAGATCTACAAGCTCGTAGCGCGCCACTCGGTGGCTATTTTTGAAAACTCGAAGAACGACTGACATAGAAACATAGCTTTTTAAGAAAACTGTCAGGATGTAGAAGACATTTTTAGAATCTGATCTCAGGTCAAAATGGGTTTAATTGATCAAATCTATACTCTGGGTGTGCCATCTATGCTTCAGGGTCAATGGCCTCATGTTGAAATGTGTCATATAGTCTTCAGTTGATCATCTTGGATGCAGCATCCTCTCCTTATGTTCCTATCTGCCTTGTCAGCCTGTGTCCTAGAGTAGAGAGAATGGTGAAAAACATCTTTCTTCCACTGATCACCACCAGCCTCCCCTACCCTGTTCTGAATCAGCTTTATCCCCCATGCTGCAGGAGGAGGACCGAGGTGGAACTATGTGCTGCTCTGCTGCAGCCTGAAAGCATAACTCAGGAAAGAATTACGAGCGTGCTCCATTCACCCTTTTATAGCTCTGCATGTGGAACCGCAATCAGGATGCGATCGCTTACTGCACTGCAGGTTCCCAACAGAGGTTCCCAACCTCTTCTGGAGCAGAGCCCAGTTGGGAATGTCGAAAGCATTCGCTGTTCCCCCCTCTGTCACTTTAAGTGTCTTTGTTAAGTTGTCAGATGGGTGGGCTGCATGCAATTACTTTTTGTCCCTTTTTTTGTCAAATACGTTTTTTTATTAAGAACAGGTTATACATTGTTATACAATTGGTACAGTAGGCCTATACATTCAAATAAGACATATATACTGTCCATACTGCTCAGTGACACTGCATCAAATAAATTAACCCATTCTGGACGGGAACCCGTTTTGGTGTTTTAACTAAGCATTATTTAGCTATTGAAAAATAGCAGATCTACAAGCTTGTAGGTCTGCTATTTTTGAAAAATCGTGAAAACGTGTCACAAATCTTTGAATATATATTCTTTCAGAAGACTTTTTATTTATTTCGACGTCAGGCCTAAATGGGTTTGAACAATGATGATAGACAGTATGAGGGGAAGCCAAACCTTAACAAGTTGTCTCACTATTTTTGAGTGGTGTAAACCACTCCTACAACTGGCTTTTGTGTGCAGAAAAAATGAGCATGGTTGCTATGTTCAAAATAATTTCTGACGTAATTAAATCACACCCGGGTGAACTGGATGACCGTAGCAACCATGCTAATTTTTTCTGCACAAAAAAAGCCAGTTGTGAAATCACATCCGGGTGTGATTTTTTAACAAGTATCTTATTCTCTGAAGGTGAAGTGTACTAGCCATTTAATTTAGCCAATGTCTAAATACAGGAGCCTCCTCCTTTTTCCAGTGTGTCAATCTAAATTTTTATTTATTTTTTTGTCTTTTTTGCTGTAATCAGACCATAATTATGAGAGAAGGTGTCTCTGCTCTCTGTGCTCTCATCAACGTGAATAATTAGTACAAGATTGGGGTCAATATGAATACTCAAAATATCAAAGAATGTCTCAAATGTCTTGCAATATCGACTTTATCCGAGGGCAAAGGGCGAAGCTCTGAAGGAGATTTACATCTATTACATTTGTCACAGTGCCAAGAAATGTCTGGGAATATCTTATGTCGTTTTGGTTTGGAATAATGGAGTCTATGTATGACTCGAAACGGATTAAGGCAGTGTCTGGAGTTAATAGAGCAAGCATTAACTTATTCAAAGCTGTCTTCCGGGGGGCACGGTGGCAGAGTTGGTAGTGCTGTCGCCTTACAGCTAGAAGGTCCTGGGTTCGATTCCCGCTCGGGACGCTGTGGGTGCTGGCGGCGTGTTTCCTCCTCCGCGTCATCAGTGCCCATACCCGAGGCGGGGTAGGCGAAAGGGCCCTTCTGTGTGGAGTTTGCATGTTCTCCCCTAGGGTAGGTACCCTCACAAAAAACATGCAGTAATCCTGGTCTCTAAACTGCCTCCCCCTGGCCAGCCAGGGCGCCTGATGGAGGGGAAAGGAACTGGTTGGAATAACGTGTTCCTTCCACGCGCTACGTCCAACCAGGGGAACTCCCCCCTGTCAGGTGTAAAGGAGCAACTTCGACACTCAGGCATGAAGGAAGCATGAGTTCAAGTACGTTGCTCTCCCCATGTCCCCCATATATGGGGACTAGGTTGACGGAGGGTGTGTAGAGCCCAGGATCACATTAGATAATTGACACAGGGGTGAAAAATGGGTTACAAAATCGTGGGATAAAAAATATTTAAAAAAAGCTCATCGTAAATTTGAGTCCCCAACTCATTTTCCCCTGCCAACTTCACAGCTGATGTAGTAGGGAGGTTTACAGCTTGTATTGACGCATACAATGGTGACATCTTGGTTCTATATCTTTGAGAAGACTTATCTAAGGATGAAGATGATGCTCTCTCAAAAGTAGGGGAAAAGTTACGGATGTAGTTCCTAACCTTTAGGGGGGGGGGGGGATACTCTTTGGGAGTCTATATATTTCCTGCAAATGAGTAAATCACTACTTGTGCATACTCAAGCCCTGCCACTGAGTAAATCTGTCATCAAGTTGGGATGGGGGACGCAGGGGGTGCATTTTAATGATAAACAATCAATGGATTGTGGTCCGGTTTGGATCAAAGGAACTACAGTAGATATACTTTAGCTTCCAATATATCTGTATCACAATGAAAACTCCAAGGTTTTAAAGACGGAGTGCCATGATTTTTGTGGCGTTAACATTACTCTAATAGACCCCCAGGTGTGGTTAGGATATTAAAAAATGTCTTCCCCGTGTATTTTTGGTTTTGGTTTTGGGTTGAAAGAAATCTTCCTCCTAGTATAATCATAGTACCTGATGATCATGTTTTGCGGGGGGGGGGGGAGGGGGGGGGGGGGGAGAATTTATGAGCACCATTCACCGTTTTATTGCTTTGCATGTGGACCGCAATCAAGATGCAATCGGTTATGGCATGCACAGCCGGCCAGTGCATCTGCATTACAATGATGCTTGTGCTGTCAACAAAATCTGCTGGGTCACATATCTCATCTTCCCCAACTCCCCAAAACACTGCAGCGCCCGAAGCATTTCCTCTCCCAGAAAAGCACCCCTGAGACCCTCTCTCTCTCTCTCTCTCTAAAGCTCTGTCTGGGAACCCTGTCAACAACAGAGCCACCATTACGCGCATGTCTCCTCCTCCTTCACATCCATTATTAATAATAATTGCTGCGGTGCAGACCCACCTGATTGTGTCCACAGCTCACCTGCACAGCTGGAGATCTGAGCTATCAGGGAAAGGCATTAGAAGAAAATTAACCCATTTTTGGCGGGAACCCCTTTTGGTGTTAGCATTATGTTATGCTTTAGCTATTGAAAAATAGCAGATCTACAAGCTCATAGCGCGCCACCGAGTGGCGCGCTACGAGCTTGTAGGTCTGCTATTTTTGAAAAATCAAAGAACCACTGACATAGAAACATAGCTTTTTCAGAAAACTGTCAGGATGTAGAAGACATTTTTAGAATCTGATCTCAGGTCAAAATCGGTTAAAATGGAACAGGGGGCTGCAGTGAGTGGTGGAGGCTGAAACTCAAACATCCAGTCAGCGGGTACCACCGGCGCAGCGATCAATATGAACCTAAACCCTCTGCAATTTTCACTTTGGTAAATTGTGCTTCGGAATAATGAAATGGTGTTCAAGCTGGGCCATGGCCGACACATAATGATCATTGTGTAGATATGAGTACAGGAGAGGGCCGGGTCTAGACCATGGAGGGGAATAACCCATTTTGACCCGAGATCAGATTCTAAAAATGTCTTCTACATCCTGACAGTTTTCTGAAAAAGCCATGTTTCTATGTCAGTGGTTCGATTTTTCAAAAATAGCAGATCTACAAGCTCGTAGCGCGCCACTCGGTGGCGCGCTATGAGCTTGTAGATCTGATATTTTTCAATAGCTTAAAGCATAACATAATGCTAACACCAAAAGGGGTTCCCGCCCAAAATGAGATAAAAAAAGAGATTTTTTTCTGCTGTGTGGTGAAAACCACTGTATCTTTAAAATGTCTGCAATAATTACTATCCCCTCTTTTGGGTTTTGATGGATACCCAGGCATTTTTGTAAATGATGCAATGAGTTTGAACTGTAAAACGATTCCACAAGCCACAAGCGGCACAATTGTTTCCCCCTCAGTCTGTCAGCAGCTGTCAGCAGTACAGCTGTGCTCAGTTCTGAATTTGGGGACCAGAGCACTGCTGTTTTTCATTCTAGTCAACTAAGCAGGGAAGGATTTAGACGTGCAGAAACCAGGGGCCAAATGTACTATAAACTACAGCATGCATACCTGTAGCCTATATACATACGGAACGGGTGAGTATACACATGTAACAAATCACACCTGTGTGGACTGAGTGGTGCAACTCCCCTCTCCCCTACCTCTCTCTCTCTCTCAATTTCAATTAAATTCAATTCAAAGGAGCTTTATTGGCATGAGAAAACGTACGTTTACATTGCCAAAGCAGAAGTGGAACAAGACAATCAAAACAGAACAATGTATTCTCTCTCTCTCTCTCTCTCTCTCTCTCTCTCTCTCTCTCTCTCTCTCTCTCTCTGTTTCTGGCACAACAGTGACACTTTTGCCCCTACTGGTACTCATAGTCACATACATAGTCACATAGGTTAACACGGACATTGCTGTTCCTTGGAGTGGTTGCACCACTCAAAAAGATGCATGGGCATGCATGTGAGTGCAAAACAATTAGAAAAAGAAAACACCAAATGGGAGAAACTCTGCAGTCAGGCTGCAATGGGCGGGATTTATATGGCCATTGCGTCATGAGCAAAGGTTTTAATCCAGGACGTAACGGTTCAAGAGTTAGAGCCCAAAACGTGACACGCAGGGACGTCGCTGACCATTTCGTTGCCCTACTCGCATATTATTTGTGCTGCCCCCCCCCCCCCCCCCCCCCCTCTTGACCACAGCGCTGCGTTATCTCATGCAGATCGGCCGTTTGTGAGGAGGACGCACACATGGGCGTTATTACGTGCGGGAGCCGCAGAGATTTCTTTTATTATGAGGGTCAGCTTGGCACAATTTGCATGCGAATGGAGTCTGACTGTGGTTACGGGACTACAGCGTTGACTAACAATCGGTGTAACCCAAAAAAACGACGTCATCTCCAGTCTACCTACGCCATGTCAATTGTCAACCACACAGAAATGAGCAGGTTCGAGCTGTATCATTCCATGTCAGGGACATGTCAGGAACCCAAGGACAGGTTTAAACCCCATATTGTTTGTTATAGAAAGTCTTGGAAAACAATAGTATGACATCTTAAGATGATGTCACGCCTGACACCTCTGTGTTTTACCGTTGATTTAAAGAATTTAATAATAAGAATTTTCTAATAATAAGGGGGAAAGATGCACAACGGAGACACCGCTCGTTGCACCTGGCAGTTATGATGAAACAATTCCAGTCATCAATGTTTATATAGCTCATTGTGTATATTGCGTATACAGCTTTTTTTCTCTTTGGGATTGACCCAGCTGCTCTCAGTGATCCTTTAGACGCCCACATTTTCAACGGCAAAAGAATAAATCACACCCGTGTGAACTGAGTGGTGCAAGGTCTTATATAGCCTGATCAGCTGTGGTCACTGACGTAATGTCAGTGACGTAATGTCTCATTCCGGCCAATCACAATGCACCATGCTCATTTTTTGGTACGAACAGACACGTAAACTAACAAAGCCAGTTGTAGGAGTGGTTTACACCACTCAAAAAGCTTGGAATGGAGTGAAGTCGCCGAGTCGGTCACTGTAAAACAGATTGTGCCGCTACATGGCTTATATTGATTGGTTAAGACACCAACATCACACGCCCAGTTTGTCCAATCCCTGAAGCCATCGGGTGGGTCGACCAATCGGGGAAACCGATGCCAGCTGACGTCATCACGCATCACAAAGTACAGTTCAATACAAGGTCTGCTATAGAGGATTTACACCCAAGAACGTGTTTCCATTATGGTTCTCCATACTCAATTCATCTGAACATTTAATGACATACAAATAAATAAATAATAATAACTAGAAATGCACTCTGTCGAGCTGCCAACTTGCGCTTCGCACACAAGTTGGCCATAAATGGCCTACTTGTGCGCGAGAAGAGCACGCAACTTACGCCACCAACATACGGAGCCAATCCATCCGGTCGAAGGGGCACCGACATATAACCTGACTCCGCCAGATGGGGCAGCAGAGAGACAGTGTACTCTCTGCTGCCCCATCTGGCGGAGTCAGGTTAACCGACATACGCAGTGCCACCAAAAATACACAATCCCTGATTGGCCGAGGTAGTCACCGACATATGCAGCCGAAAACAGTACTTGCGCTCTGTAATAATAATACTCTGTAATAATACCAAATACATAATACTAGTCCATACCCTTTCAGGGATATGCCATACCCAACCTCCCCCCCAGCGGGATTCCCTGATTGGCCGCCACGACCCATCTAACTTCAGCGTCGCGGGACGCTTTTGCTACGCGCACCGATTATAAGTGGGAGCGTGCCAAGCAGAGGCAAATTTGTAGAAGAATAATATTGAAGAATTCCTAGAAGAAGAAGAAGAAGAAGAAGAAGAAGAAGAAGGAACTCGACTAGACCACCCGGTTTCCGCCCAACTCCTCGGCGTCTTGGACGATGTCGCGATGGACGGTGCATTCGAGCGGAGTGGCGCCGGAGGAAGACATCAACGACAAGTATCACGTGAGCATGGCGGTGGGGGCGAGCAACATCTACTGCTTCGGAGGTCCTTATAAGGACGTGGACCGCCTCCAGGTGCACGTCTTCAACACAGTGTCCATGCGCTGGGCCAAACTGCCTGACCAAACGGGAGGACCTGAGTTGACTCCTCCCTCCATGCGCTTCGGCCACTCGGCCGTGCTGATAGGCCAGGCCGTGTACGTGTGGGGCGGCTACTGGAACGGCGACTTCTGCGACGTGCTCTACGTCTTCGACGTGGACGCCCACCTCTGGTCGCAGCCCAAGGTCTGTGGCGCGGCGCCGCCGGGCACCAGGAACCACTCGGCGTGCGCCATAGGCACGCTCATGTACGTCTACGGGGGCTTCAACTGGGACGGCTGCAGCAGCGACATCTACACGCTGGAAACGGCGGAGCCGGCGCCCGAGACGCCCACGAAGGGCCAAGGCAAGGGCAAGAGCGCCCCAGAGCCCATTGACAAGGAGCCCCTCCCGCTGGTGTGGTCGCTGGTCGCCATGGAGCCGGGCACGCCGCGGCCCACCTCCTCGTGGCACTCGGCCACCGTCATCGGGACCAAGATGTACGTGTTCGGCGGCCGAGGGAGCCAGAACCACGTGCGGGTGTTCGACCCGGCGGCCGGCCGCTGGACGAGCACGGCCACCGCCGACTTCCTGCCGCACGGCCGCGCAGCAACATTCGCCTACGGCGGCGAGCTGTATGCGTTCGGCGGCCACCACATGGGCAGCGGCCACGCCTTCCAGGACGACCTGTGGAGGTTCAACCCCCAGACCTCGTCCTGGAGGAAGATGGAGCCCAAGGGCGAACGCCCGCCCTCTCTGAAGCCTCGCATGTGCTGCTGCCTGATGGGAGACCGCATCGTCGTCCTCTTCGGAGGATACCGGGGCTACGACACGCCCGCCGACGACCTGTACATGCTGGACCTGCGTCCCGACCTGAAGACACTGAGCAAGATGGCCGTCAAGCAGTACAGACTGGATCGCTCGCTGCGGAAACGACCATCTAGTCGCTACATAGAATGAACTGAACGTTATGAGTGCTCGCTGTGGCAGTTAGTCGCTACATAGAATGAACTGAACGTTATTAGCGCTCGCTGTGGCAGCTAGTCGCCACATAGAATGAACTGAACGTTATTAGCGCTCGCTGTGGCAGCTAGTCGCCACATAGAATGAACTGAACGTTATGAACGCTCGCTGTGGCAGCTAGTCGCCACATAGAATGAACTGAACGTTATGAACGCTCGCTGTGGCAGTTAGTCGCCACATAGAATGAACTGAACGTTATGAGTGCTCGCTGTGGCAGCTAGTCGCTACATAGAATGAACTGAACGTTATTAGCGCTCGCTGTGGCAGCTAGTCGCCACATAGAATGAACTGAACGTTATGAACGCTCGCTGTGGCAGATAGTCGCCACATAGAATGAACTGAACGTTATGAACGCTCGCTGTGGCAGATAGTCGCTACATAGAATGAACTGAACGTTATTAGCGCTCGCTGTGGCAGCTAGTCGCTACATAGAATGAACTGAACGTTATTAGCGCTCGCTGTGGCAGCTAGTCGCTACATAGAATGAACTGAACGTTATGAGCGCTCGCTGTGGCAGATAGTCGCTACATAGAATGAACTGAACGTTATTAGCGCTCGCTGTGGCAGCTAGTCGCTACATAGAATGAACTGAACGTTATGAGCGCTCGCTGTGGCAGATAGTCACCACATAGAATGAACTGAATGTTATGAGCGCTCGCTGTGGCAGCTAGTCGCTACATAGAATGAACTGAACGTTATGAACGCTCGCTGTGGCAGCTAGTCGCTACATAGAATGAACTGAACGTTATGAGCGCTCGCTGTGGCAGCTAGTCGCTACATAGAATGAACTGAACGTTATTAGCGCTCGCTGTGGCAGCTAGTCGCTACATAGAATGAACTGAACGTTATTAGCGCTCGCTGTGGCAGCTAGTCGCTACATAGAATGAACTGAACGTTATTAGCGCTCGCTGTGGCAGCTAGTCGCTACATAGAATGAACTGAACGTTATGAGCGCTCGCTGTGGCAGATAGTCGCTACATAGAATGAACTGAACGTTATTAGCGCTCGCTGTGGCAGCTAGTCGCTACATAGAATGAACTGAACGCTATGAGCGCTCGCTGTGGCAGATAGTCACCACAGAATGAACTGAATGTTATGAGCGCTCGCTGTGGCAGCTAGTCGCTACATAGAATGAACTGAACGTTATGAACGCTCGCTGTGGCAGCTAGTCGCTACATAGAATGAACTGAACGTTATGAGCGCTCGCTGTGGCAGCTAGTCGCTACATAGAATGAACTGAACGTTATGAGCGCTCGCTGTGGCAGCTAGTCGCTACATAGAATGAACTGAACGTTATGAACGCTCGCTGTGGCAGATAGTCGCCACATAGAATGAACTGAATGTTATGAGCGCTCGCTGTGGCAGCTAGTCGCTACATAGAATGAACTGAATGTTATTAGCGCTCGCTGTGGCAGCTAGTCGCTACATAGAATGAACTGAATGTTATTAGCGCTCGCTGTGGCAGCTAGTCGCTACATAGAATGAACTGAATGTTATTAGCGCTCGCTGTGGCAGCTAGTCGCTACATAGAATGAACTGAACGTTATTAGCGCTCGCTGTGGCAGCTAGTCGCCACATAGAATGAACTGAACGTTATTAGCGCTCGCTGTGGCAGATAGTCGCCACATAGAATGAACTGAATGTTATGAACGCTCGCTGTGGCAACTAGTCACCACATAGAATGAACTGAACGTTATGAGTGCTCGCTGTGGCAGATAGTCGCCACATAGAATGAACTGAATGTTATGAGCGCTCGCTGTGGCAGATAGTCGCCACATAGAATGAACTGAATGTTATGAGCGCTCGCTGTGGCAGATAGTCGCCACATAGAATGAACTGAACGTTATGAGTGCTCGCTGTGGCAGATAGTCGCCACATAGAATGAACTGAATGTTATGAGCGCTCGCTGTGGCAGATAGTCGCCACATAGAATGAACTGAACGTTATGAGCGCTCGCTGTGGCAGCTAGTCGCCACATAGAATGAACTGAACGTTATGAACGCTCGCTGTGGCAGCTAGTCGCCACATAGAATGAACTGAACGTTATGAGTGCTCGCTGTGGCAGATAGTCGCCACATAGAATGAACTGAACGTTATGAACGCTCGCTGTGGCAGATAGTCGCCACATAGAATGAACTGAACGTTATGAGCGCTCGCTGTGGCAGATAGTCGCCACATAGAATGAACTGAACGTTATGAGCGCTCGCTGTGGCAGATAGTCGCCACATAGAATGAACTGAACGTTATGAGTGCTCGCTGTGGCAGATAGTCGCCACATAGAATGAACTGAACGTTATGAACGCTCGCTGTGGCAGCTAGTCACCACATAGAATGAACTGAACGTTATGAGTGCTCGCTGTGGCAGATAGTCGCCACATAGAATGAACTGAATGTTATGAGTGCTCGCTGTGGCAGATAGTCGCCACATAGAATGAACTGAACGTTATGCAGATAAGAGTGAGGACAGAAAAGTGAAGACGCCAAACGTGATTGACCGGAATGACATTTGTGATGAATTGATTGGTTGAGCACGGAATGTGATGTATGATGATGTTTGATGATAAGAGTGCCCCTCACTTCACACAGTGTTTGTTTAGAGCACTTGGTTTGCCAGCCTAGTCTATGGAACCAGCCTAGTCTATGGAACCAGCCTAGTCTATGGAACCAGCCTAGTCTATGGAACCAGCCTAGTCTATGGAACCAGCCTAGTCTATGGAACCAGCCTAGTCTCTGGAACCAGCCTAGTCTATGGAACCAGCCTAGTCTATGGAACCAGCCTAGTCTATGGAACCAGCCTAGTCTATGGAACCAGCCTAGTCTATGGAACCAGCCTAGTCTATGGAACCAGCCTAGTCTATGGAACCAGCCTAGTCTATGGAACCAGCCTAGTCTATGGAACCGCGTGAGACGCGTGATTATGAATCCCACCAACGTTCTAGGGTAGGCCCGCCTCACCATGTGTCTGATTGGCTCCCGGAAAAGCATCGTTTTTAGGGGGGTGCATACTTAGTTTAGACTATTAGACATGGGTTAAGGTTAGGTTTAGGTGTGCTGCCCCGTGGGGGGTTAGGTTTAGGTGTGCTGCCCCGTGGGAGGTTAGGTTTAGGTGTGCTGCCCCGTGGGAGGTTAGGTTTAGGTGTGCTGCCCCGTGGGAGGTTAGGTTTAGGTGTGCTGCCCCGTGGGAGGTTAGGTTTAGGTGTGCTGCCCCGTGGGAGGTTAGGTTTAGGTGTGCTGCCCCGTGGGAGGTTAGGTTTAGGTGTGCTGCCCCGTGGGAGCTTAGGTTTAGGTGTGCTGCCCCGTGGGAGGTTAGGTTTAGGTGTGCTGCCCCGTGGGAGGTTAGGTTTAGGTGTGCTGCCCCGTGGGAGGTTAGGTTTAGGTGTGCTGCCCCGTGGGAGGTTAGGTTTAGGTGTGCTGCCCCGTGGGAGGTTAGGTTTAGGTGTGCTGCCCCGTGGGAGGTTAGGTTTAGGTGTGCTGCCCCGTGGGAGGTTAGGTTTAGGTGTGCTGCCTCATGGGAGGTTAGGTTTGGGGTGAGGCTTTGAGATAGGTTGTAGTTGTAGGACTAATGACTGGCCAATCACAGCAGGGCTTTCCTAGAACGTTGGTGGGGTACATAACGCGCGTGAGACAGATGATGACCTTATGTATTTATTGCGATGAAAGTTAATCTCTTGTTATTTGTTATTTATGTTCTGTGCACTAGCTAAGCTGGGTAAGCCACTATAGCACCCCAGATGTACAGCATATCTTGTACATGTACAGTACAGTACAGTACAGTACAGTACACACTACATCGTTGTTTGGAGGGAGGAGAACGTTGAGGACTGAGGAGACAGAGAGGAGAATGTCGCTAAGCGGATGTTTGTTTGTTTTTTTCGTCGGAAATGTTTTATTTTATTTTATGTATAGTTCATTGCAGAGTCCTATTGGCTTCTGCGCTCTCTTCAGTCACTACTCTGGGTGGAATGCCCTCCCGCTTTAGCCCTGAAAACCCTACACTCTCTAGCAAGATTTTAATCGTGGCTCCATCATTGACTGCCAGGGTTCAGGGCGTTTTTCACTAACTTTTGAACATTCCCTGGCCCTGGGGAAAATAAACCTGATCCATACGCCACTCTGGCGTGACTGGGGTTAAAAAGGTCTTCCTATGACAGATTGCTGCGTGGTGCTCTATACTGTAGGTCTCAAGGTGGAACCACAATAGAAACAAGCTGGGGGGGGGGGGGGGGGGGTTGTATAATCCACGTTTTTTTCTTAATTGTTTTCAAATTGTTTTCCTAATTGTTTCCTAATCTCCTAGTTGTTTTCCTAAGTAATGACGTTGTTGTGATTATTATTATTTTAACTGCTAATATAGTATTCTATCGATTTAAAGGACTAATAGTATTCTATCTATTTAAAGGACTAATATAGTAGGCCTATTATATCTATTTAAAGGAAAAGTGAATGAAGTTGTTGTGATTATTAAGGGTGAAGCCCAAAGGGACAAAAGACCCCTTTTGTTTCCGTAGGAATTCCGCCATTTTAGCAGTTTTGGCAGTTCTGTGCTATCATTCTTCACGAGATTCGACAATATGGTAGAGGGCCGTGAGGATCCCTCAGGAACTGAAGCTCACACTCATTCGTCAAAAGACCTCTGAGCTTTTGATCTCCCGATGAGTAAATTGTTATGATTTCACTTTTCTGCTTTTTTTTAGCCACGTCAAAGACTTTCGTGGCCTTGACCACTCCCCTTGAGTCTGGTGATGTCATCTCCAGTCTACCAACGCCTTAAAGGACAACTTTGGATTTTTTTCAACCAAGGTTCATGTTTAAGGTTATTATTAGAGAGTAAGTAAAAGATATGTGTTCATTATTTTCCTATTAGACCCCAAGAAATTACATCTGGCCACAAAAGATCACGGGATCTTTTTAATGTGAAGGGGGAGGTGACAAAAATACATATTGTGTGGGGACAAGATTTGGCGGACATTCGACCTGAATTCCCCTTTTATTGTCAATGGCAAATCTTGAGACGTGTGGGGACAAAAGCCGTAGGGGCTAGTGCCCCTCAAAAATACATATTTGTTCGAATACCCCGGCCGCCACCTGTCAAAAATAGCTAAAATCGTTAAAACGAAAGAAAGCATGCGCAGCAAAACTCATCTTTTACTTTCTTTTATAACGACCTAAAACATGAACCTTGGTTGAAAAAAAACAAAGTTGTCCTTTGTCTAGCAGTGAGTTTCATCAATGTTTATATGGCTCATTGTGTATATTGCTTATAGCTTTTCTTTAGCCAGGTGCAACCTGGCTATACGATCAGTGATATATCTAAATATGGCAGTCTTCCCTGTGTGGGGTCATGCCCATGGTGTAAGGGGCCCTGCGTGGGGTCATGCCCATGGTGTAAGGGGCCCTGCCCATGGTGTAAGGGGCCCTGTGTGGGGTCATGCCCATGGTGTAAGGGGCCCTGTGTGGGGTCATGCCCATGGTGTAAGGGGCCCTGTGTGGGGTCATGCCCATGGTGTAAGGGGCCCTGTGTGGGGTCATACCCATGGTGTAAGGGGCCCTGTGTGGGGTCATACCCATGGTGTAAGGGGCCCTGCGTGGGGTCATGCCCATGGTGTAAGGGGCCCTGCATGGGGTCATGCCCATGGTGTAAGGGGCCCTGTGTGGGGTCATGCCCATGGTGTAAGGGGCCCTGCGTGGGGTCATGTCGATGGTGTAAGGGGCCCTGTGTGGGGTCATGCCCATGGTGTAAGGGGCCCTGTGTGGGGTCATGCCCATGGTGTAAGGGGCCCTGTGTGGGGTGGGTCATGCCCATGGTGTAAGGGGCCCTGTGTGGGGTCATGCCCATGGTGTAAGGGGCCCTGCATGGGGTGGGTCATGCCCATGGTGTAAGGGGCCCTGTGTGGGGTCATGCCCATGGTGTAAGGGGCCCTGTGTGGGGTCATGTCGATGGTGTAAGGGGCCCTGTGTGGGGTCATGCCCATGGTGTAAGGGGCCCTGTGTGGGGTCATGCCCATGGTGTAAGGGGCCCTGTGTGGGGTGGGTCATGCCCATGGTGTAAGGGGCCCTGTGTGGGGTCATGCCCATGGTGTAAGGGGCCCTGCATGGGGTGGGTCATGCCCATGGTGTAAGGGGCCCTGTGTGGGGTCATGCCCATGGTGTAAGGGGCCCTGTGTGGGGTCATGCCCATGGTGTAAGGGGCCCTGTGTGGGGTCATGCCCATGGTGTAAGGGGCCCTGTGTGGGGTCATGCCCATGGTGTAAAGGGCCCTGTGTGGGGTCATGCCCATGGTGTAAGGGGCCCTGCGTGGGGTCATGCCCATGGTGTAAGGGGCCCTGTGTGGGGTGGGTCATGCCCATGGTGTAAGGGGCCCTGTGTGGGGTCATGCCCATGGTGTAAGGGGCCCTGTGTGGGGTCATGCCCATGGTGTAAGGGGCCCTGTGTGGGGTCATGCCCATGGTGTAAGGGGCCCTGTGTGGGGTCATGCCCATGGTGTAAGGGGCCCTGTGTGGGGTCATGCCCATAGTGTAAGGGCCCTGCGTGGGGTCATGCCCATGGTGTAAGGCAGTGGTTCCCAAAGTGGGGTCCGGGGACCCCCAGGGGAACTTGAGGGAGTTCCAGGGGGGACCCAGCTAAATGATCATTTGGAACCAAATGGACCCTTATGGGTCAGTAACTCAGAGAGTGTACAAATGGAACCAAATGGACCCGTTTCTACGCTCTCAGAGTTAAATTAGCATTGATTTTACAATATAAATTGGGGGTCCCAGAGATAGAAATGCCATTAAATGGGGGGTCCGTAGACTAATGCATGTCAAACTGGGGGTCCTTGAAATTAAACGGGTTGAGAATCACTGCTAGAGACATACAAATCTTCTCTTACGGGGGTTCCCTGGCATATCTTTTCAAATGGGGGTCCGCGGGCTAATTAGTGTCAATTTGGGGGTCCGTGACATGAAAAAGTTTGGGAACCACTGGTGTAAGGGGCGTACAGTAAGTAATAGATACCTCAGGTTCCGTTTGCACAGCAGCTGAACAGACCAACATCAAAATGCAATTTGCAGCGATGTGTGGTTTTCTCAAATGTAATTGGATTGATTGATTGATTGAAAATTGTATTAACAGTTTGCAGAATTACAGTACATTTCAAGCACAAACTCAATACAAAGGCTGTTAACTGTGAGTGGACGACCCAATTAAGCATTACACTTGTTTACAACAGGGTCCACCATGTTCAATTCATCAAAACATTTAGAGACGTACAAATAGACACTTCTATATAGACAAAGAACAGAACAGGAATTCATCATAATGGAGGTAAAAAGGGAAAAGAAACGTATACAGTGAGGGGAAAAGGGGGGGGGGGGGGGGGGGGGGATTCAGATTTTACGGGGGCCAGTTTCGAATTGCAGCCATCCGTAGGTGCCCTTTGAGAGCGGTTTTGAAGGAGTCAAGGGAGTCAAGGCATGTCTTAATGACTGTTGGTAGGGCGTTCCACATTTTGGTGGCATAGGAGCGAAAATAATTTAGTGGAGCGCTCAAATGCACACGTGTTGCAACACGGGGCCACCTTGGGAGGATGCATTGGCTTATGGGGCCACCTTGGGAGGATGCATTGGAACACGGGGCCACCTTGGGAGGATGGGGGGGGGGGGGGGGGGGGCACCTTGGGAGGATGCATTGGCTTATGGGGGGGCCACCTTGGGAGGATGCATTGGCTTATGGGGCCACCTTGGGAGGATGCATTGGCTTATGTTTAATTGGAAACATTTCACTCCATCAAAATCATCTGGGATTGAGCGGAAGATGCTCCAACAAAATGTGGCTGCCAAATGGACTGGATTAAGACATTTTGGGCGGGAACCCCTTTTGGTGTTTTAAACTAAAGCATTATGTTATACTTTAGCTATTGAAAAATAGCAGATCTACAAGCTCATAGCGCGGCACCGAGTGCCGCGCTATGAACTTGTAGGTCTGCTATTTTTGAAAAATCGTGAAAATGTTGCCTCAAATCTTTGAATATATATTATTACAGAGTGAACATTTTAACTCAAATCTTTGCTTCTGGGTTGGGGTCCCTGGAACAACATATTTTCAGATGGGGGGGGCGGATGCATATTACATATAGTTTTTGGGGTCCTTGACATGAAATATTGAGAACCACTGATACAGAAACATAAGGCTTTTCAGAAAACTGTCAGGATTTTGAAGACATTTTTTAAATTTCGATGTCAGGCCTAAATGGATTAAGCCACGTCGATTCATACTGTCTCCGTGCAGCGTTGGAGAGAAGACTTCAAGCTGGAGCGCCGCAAGATGTATGGTTACTTGGTAAGATATGTAATTCATTTGTGACCTTTGAGGATTATGTTATGTTTCCGTTTCATGCAATTTAAACCAGTTGTTCTCAGAGTGGGGTCTGGGAACCCACGGGGGTCCTTGAAGGGGTTCCTATTTTTCAATAGCTAAAGCATAACATAATGCTAACACCAGGGGTTTTAAACCAGGGGTTCCCAAACTGTGTGGTGCGCCAGCGCTTTATAGGGGGCCATGAAAAGTCTAATGGTGGTGCTATGGTTTTATTTTAAATATATGAACATATTATGCCAATATATGCAGAATATATGCCATATTAAGGTTCATATACTGTATGTGCATTATGTAGAATAGATATGTGCATATAGGAAATATATGTCTCATAGTATATTTCATTTCCATGTGGGCGGTGCGTGAGCTAGGTGGGAAGGTAACGGGGTGCATGGGCATAGTTTGGGAACCGCTGATTTAAACCATTAAATGCACACATATAGAGCGTCGCAGTCCCGCCCCCTCGAGAGACCCGGAAAATAAATTCCCATTCATTTTCCTCATAGACTTTTCAGAAAGTATTTATTTAAAGACGTTTACGCCGCGGACAAAGCCAACTCTTGTCGTGACAAATCATGACAACAAACACAATTTTTCGGGCCAAACAAAGAATTAGAAAGTAGAAAAAAACGGCAGGTTACCCAACACTTTTTTTGTTGTTTTTCTTCTTTGTAATTATTTGTTTGGTCCAAAATATTGTGTGTGTTGTCATGATTTGTCACGACAAGAGTTGGCTTCGTACGACGCTTAAAAGGTCTTTAAATAAATACGTTTTGAAATGTCTATGGGAAAAATGCATTGGGATTCATTTCATGGGCCTGCAGGCGTCGTCATGAAAGGGGGCGGGACTGCAACGCTCTATAGGCCTACCCTCAGTCGACAACAATGGCTATCCACTGCAGCAGTGGCTATAGTTAGGACACTTACAACCTCCCGGAGGTTGGAACACACAACTGCCTATAATGTGATGCACTTTTAAAAAGGGATGGATGCTGGAGGTGGTAGACTATATTATTATACCAGCCGATTAGCTTTAATGATAAAGGTGTGTGTTGTGTTGCATGATCTGGCGGTGTGGAATGCAGCCCTGAACACATGAGACCTGATGGCCCCGTTGAACCCCATGCTGAACACCATGAGACCTGATGCCCCCGTTGAACCCCATGCTGAACACCATGAGACCTGATGCCCCCGTTGAACCCCATGCTGAACACCATGAGACCTGATGCCCCCGTTGAACCCCATGCTGAACACCATGCAGCCACATGAGACCTGATGCCCCCGTTGAACCCCATGCTGAACACCATGAGACCTGATGCCCCCGTTGAACCCCATGCTGAACACCATGCAGCCACATGAGACCTGATGCCCCCGTTGAACCCCATGCTGAACACCATGAGACCTGATGCCCCCGTTGAACCCCATGCTGAACACCATGAGACCTGATGCCCCCGTTGAACCCCATGCTGAACACCATGAGACCTGATGCCCCCGTTGAACCCCATGCTGAACCCCATGCTGAACACCATGAGACCTGATGCCCCCGTTGAACCCCATGCTGAACACCATGAGACCTGATGCCCTCGTTGAACCCCATGCTGAACACCATGAGACCTGATGCCCCCGTTGAACCCCATGCTGAACACCATGAGACCTGATGCCCTCGTTGAACCCCATGCTGAACACCATGAGACCTGATGCCCCCGTTGAACCCCATGCTGAACACCATGAGACCTGATGCCCCCGTTGAACCCCATGCTGAACACCATGAGACCTGATGCCCCCGTTGAACCCCATGCTGAACACCATGAGACCTGATGCCCCGTTGAACCCCATGCTGAACACCATGAGACCTGATGCCCCCGTTGAACCCCATGCTGAACACCATGAGACCTGATGCCCTCGTTGAACCCCATGCTGAACACCATGAGACCTGATGCCCCCGTTGAACCCCATGCTGAACACCATGAGACCTGATGCCCCCGTTGAACCCCATGCTGAACACCATGAGACCTGATGCCCCCGTTGAACCCCATGCTGAACACCATGAGACCTGATGCCCTCGTTGAACCCCATGCTGAACACCATGAGACCTGATGCCCCCGTTGAACCCCATGCTGAACACCATGAGACCTGATGCCCCGTTGAACCCCATGCTGAACACCATGAGACCTGATGCCCCCGTTGAACCCCATGCTGAACACCATGAGACCTGATGCCCCGTTGAACCCCATGCTGAACACCATGAGACCTGATGCCCCCGTTGAACCCCATGCTGAACACCATGAGACCTGATGCCCTCGTTGAACCCCATGCTGAACACCATGAGACCTGATGCCCCCGTTGAACCCCATGCTGAACACCATGAGACCTGATGCCCCCGTTGAACCCCATGCTGAACACCATGAGACCTGATGCCCCCGTTGAACCCCATGCTGAACACCATGAGACCTGATGCCCTCGTTGAACCCCATGCTGAACACCATGAGACCTGATGCCCCCGTTGAACCCCATGCTGAACACCATGAGACCTGATGCCCCCGTTGAACCCCATGCTGAACACCATGAGACCTGATGCCCTCGTTGAACCCCATGCTGAACACCATGAGACCTGATGCCCCCGTTGAACCCCATGCTGAACACCATGAGACCTGATGCCCCCGTTGAACCCCATGCTGAACACCATGAGACCTGATGCCCCCGTTGAACCCCATGCTGAACACCATGCAGCCACATGAGACCTGATGCCCCCGTTGAACCCCATGCTGAACACCATGAGACCTGATGCCCCCGTTGAACCCCATGCTGAACACCATGCAGCCACCTGAGACCTGATGCCCCCGTTGAACCCCATGCTGAACCCCATGCTGAACACCATGCAGCCACATGAGACCTGATGCCCCCGTTGAACCCCATGCTGAACACCATGCAGCCAGATGAGACCTGATGCCCCTGTTGAACCCCATGCTGAACACCATGAGACCTGATGCCCTCGTTGAACCCCATGCTGAACACCATGCAGCCAGACCTGATGCCCCCGTTGAACCCCATGCTGAACACCATGAGACCTGATGCCCCGTTGAACCCCATGCTGAACACCATGCAGCCAGACCTGATGCCCCCGTTGAACCCCATGCTGAACACCATGCAGCCTGACCTGATGCCCCCGTTGAACCCCATGCTGAACACCATGCAGCCAGACCTGATGCCCCCGTTGAACCCCATGCTGAACACCATGCAGCCAGACCTGATGCCCCCGTTGAACCCCATGCTGAACACCATGCAGCCAGACCTGATGCCCCCGTTGAACCCCATGCTGAACACCATGCAGCCAGACCTGATGCCCCCGTTGAACCCCATGCTGAACACCATGCAGCCAGACCTGATGCCCCCGTTGAACCCCATGCTGAACACCATGCAGCCAGACCTGATGCCCCCGTTGAACCCCATGCTGAACACCATGCAGCCAGCTGCAACACAAGTCTCTGCAGTGACTTCACTAGCACGGTATAGTGAAGTGTGTGTGTGTGTGTGTGTGTGTGCGTGTGTGCGTGTGTGCGTGTGTGCGTGCGTGCGTGCGTGCGTGCGTGCGTGCGTGCGTGCGTGCGTGTGGTGCGTGCGTGCGTGCGTGCAATTTTATAGCAGGCCGTTCCAAATATTTTCAGCTTGAGACACAAAAGATAAATGGGTTCTGCCTGGGACCCAAACTTACAAGAATACATTACTTTACTAATTTAAGTTCAATAGTGAAAATAGAGCTGCTATTTTAATTTCATTTTTTTTTGGGTTTTTTTTTCTGCTTATGTTTAAAAATAAATTGTAGGAAACAAACAAAAACATTTTGTAATGTTTCTAAAATAACATGTACACACCTGCATATGATGCTGATGTTTCGAAAATAACATATATACTATACCAGCATATAATGATTCTGATGTTCTAAACATGTATATGCCTACATACCTGCTACAACATACGATCTCTAGTGTATAGGTTATAACCTGTTTACTATCCTCTTCTTTTTTTATATATCATTTTTATCCCACAATTTTGTAGCCCATTTTTCACCCCTGTGTCAATTATCATTAAGATTCATTAAGATTACACCTGACGGGGGGGAGTTTCCCTGGTTGGACGTAGCGCGTGGAAGGAACACGTTATTCCAACCAGTTCCTTCCCCCTCCATCAGGTGCCCCGGCTGGCCAGGGGGAGGCAGTTTAGAGACCAGGATTACTGCATGTTTTTTGTGAGGGTACCCTAGGGGACACGGGGAGAACATGCAAACTCCACACAGAAAGGCCCACTATCCTCTTACTTCTATCTCTTACTCTACCTCTATCCTCTCTTCTCATGGAAACTACAAAATGATTTGCATGTGGGGAAAATAATTCACCCACTTCCGTATAACTGTAAACCTGTCATAATGATCATATCACTATGAATAAAATATTGTTCGAAATATAAGTTTGATTACAATGAGATTCAAACGGGGCGACTTACCAAGTTCCATCTGGGCAAGTGAATCTGTGTCTCCTAGCCCATTCTGGGCGGGAACCCCTTTTGGTGTTTTAAACATTATGTTATAATTTAGCTATTGAAAAATAGCAGATCTACAAGCCACCGAGTGGCGCGCTACGAGCTTGTAGGTCTGCTATTTTTGAAAAATCGTTAAAACGTGGCGCAAATCATTAAATACAGTATATATTTCAGAGCAAACATTTTTAACTAAAATATTTGCTTCTGGGGGGTCCCTGGAACTACATATTTTGAGATGGGGGTCCGTGGCCCAATAGAGATAATTCTGGGGGTCCTTGACATGAAAAAGGTTGAGCACCACTGACACAGAAACATAGGTTTTTCAGAAAAAATGTTATGATTTAGAAACCTTTTTTTTTAATCGACCTCAGTCCAAAATGGGCTAGTCAGCTAGCTAGCTGGCACAAATCCACTAATTGAAGTTTGGCCCTCGTACAAGCCATGTGGAGAGAGTGCTGCGGTGCGGTCCCCTCTCCTCCGGCAGTATCCCCCATAACGCTGAGAAACAATGCGCTTCTTGGCCTCGTGCTTGAAATCAGACTTTTTTCTTTGTCTTCTCCATGGTCCGTGACTGCCTGCGGTTCAACACGTTTAATTTTGTTGGTAAAGCCAGAGCTTAATAAGTGTTTTGTTATCTAACGCAGGGGTTCTCAACGTTTTTGGCTGGGGACCCCCGGAAATGCTTTGGCAATGTCTCGGGACCCCCGCCCCGCCCCCTCATATAAATTGACTGCTACAATAACCTTAAACCATTTTGGGCGGGAACCCCTTTTGGTGTTTTAAGCATTGTTATAATTTAGCTATTGAAAAATAGCAGATCTACCACCTCATAGCGCGCCACCGAGTGGCGCGCTACGAGCTTGTAGGTCTGCTATTTTTGAAAAATCGTGATTTATTTTTTTTTTTTTAATATTTTTTTTTTCTTTTTTAAAAAAAAATAATTTGGGGACCCCCTAAAATAATTTGGCGACCCCCCGAGGGGTCGCGACCCACGGGTTGAGAACCCCTGATCTAACGGGCCGAAAGGCCAGGAGGGGGAGATTATGTTGTGTATACATAGATACAGATTATGTTGTGTATACATACAGCTAATCTCAGTTTTTCTTTTCTCTCTTAAATGGTTCCACCACTTTTGCCCCTTTTTGTGCAAACAATCCTAATAAAATCCATTTTATAGTAAATGTCAGATAAGACTATAGTCCATGTGAATGTCAGGATGATTTTAATTTAACCCATTTTGGAGGGAGGGCGGGAACCCCATTTGGTGTTTTAAGCATTACGTTATACTTTAGCTATTGAGAAATAGCAGATCTACAAGCTCATAGCGCGCCACCGAGTGGCGCGCTACGAGCTTGTAGGTCTGCTATTTTTGAAAAATCGTGAAAATGCGGCACAAATCTTTGAAAATTGAACATATATTCTTTCAGAAGACTACTTTATTTATTTCGACGTCAGGCCTAAATGGGTTAATAGAACTTGTATAGGAGCACACTTACATAGGGGTTTTAACTTGTATAGGAGCACACTTACATAGGGGGTTTTAACTTGTATAGGAGCACACTTACATAGGGGTTTTAACTTGTATAGGAGCACACTTACATAGGGGGTTTTAACTTGTATAGGAGCACACTTACATAGGGGGTTTTAACTTGTATAGGAGCACACTTACATAGGGGTTTTAACTTGTATAGGAGCACACTTACATAGGGGTTTTAACTTGTATAGGAGCACACTTACATAGGGGGTTTTAACTTGTATAGGAGCACACTTACATAGGGGTTTTAACTTGTATAGGAGCACACTTACATAGGGGTTTTAACTTGTATAGGAGCACACTTACATAGGGGGTTTTAACTTGTATAGGAGCACACTTACATAGGGGTTTTAACTTGTATAGGAGCACACTTACATAGGGGGTTTTAACTTGTATAGGAGCACACTTACATAGGGGTTTTAACTTGTATAGGAGCACACTTACATAGGTGTTTTAACTTGTATAGGAGCACACTTACATAGGGGTTTTAACTTGTATAGGAGCACACTTACATAGGGGTTTTAACTTCAAATCTCCTGTTTTGTGCATACACGTAATTTTGCCCTGTGCACAGGGAATATAATTCTGGGCACGTACAACAAACAAACTAGCAGCAGTCAAGGCTAGCTCAAACAAAATCACACATCACGATAACTGAAGCGGGTATTGCTTCAAGAGCAACGTTCTACAGATCTGTCTCGTCCATTACCAGGGCCTGCAGCCTAGGGACATTGTGTGATATTGTGACCTGCCATATGGCGTGCACACATACATACAGCCTATGTATGCATATACGAGCAGTACCGTACGTGCACTCCCTGCACTGGAGGAGGATCGAGGGACAGGAGGCAGAACAAAGCCGGGCTGCCTGTAAACTTTCATTTGTCAAAGGCTATTGACTGTGTCACCCTGAGTGGAGAGGCAGGCTTGTTGGACCATACAGCTGTGATCCATCACAGTCACCTACCCACAGAGAGACCCTGCACAGCTCCTTATTGTGCCACTGCAGGAGCACTCAAAGAGCAGGGATTATATATTTTAGCCATGCGTGCCGTGCAGGTAATGGACAGTGTTCTTAACAATATGGCTTTCAGCTCCGACATACTTTAATTGGCCAAGGCCGTGCATGTCCCCATGAACACCCTGCTAGCTGCTGCTATACCCTCAGCCATGATTTGACACGAATGGCTTTCATTCGAAATGGGTTACTTAAGAAACCAGAAGCACTTTGTGGTATTAATCTTAATTTTAATTAAGATTTCATGGTGGGAGATCTACATCTCTGGGCGCTACTGGCTCCACCATGCTGTGAGAGCTCTTTCCAGACGTGGACATGCTGTGAGAGCTCTTTCCAGACGTGGACATGCATGAACTATGAGAGATGTACTGTACACAGTCTAATAATACAGTCGTACAGTCACAGTGCATTGATATCCACTGAGCATAATATGGAATGCTTATATTGACCTTCACTCATTGTTCAGACCTCTTGAAATGAGCAGATCTACAAGCTCACTATGTGTCGTGTGTCGTGAGCTTGTAGATCGGGGTCTTATACAACAGGGGTTCCCAAACTTTTTTATGTCAAGGACCCCCAAATTGACACTAATTATACCGCGGACCCACATTTGAAAAGACATGCCAGGAACCACCATAAGAGAAGATTCTTACGGCTCTAGCAGTGATTCTCAACCAGTTTAATATCAAGGACCCCCAGTTTGACATGCATTAGTCTACGGACCCCCCATTTAATGACATTTCTATCTCTGGGACCCCCAATTTATATTGTAAAATCAATGCTAATTTAACTCTGAGAGCGTAAAAATGTGTACACTCTCTGAGTTACAGACCCATAAGGGTCCATTTGGTTCCAAACTATCATTTAGCTGGGTCCCCCCTGGAACTCCCTCAAGTACCCCTGGGGGTCCCCGGACCCCACTTTGGGAACCGCTGTTATACAACACGTTGCAATGTGATGCATTTATGAGCAGCACTATTAGTTTGATGTGATTTTATACCCGATTTTCTGTTTTTCATTTCTTTAACCATGACATTATCTTTTTTAACCATGCATGAAACTGAGATTTTATTATTTACCTGCTGCTAGTTTTATAGGCTGGCCAAGCATATCAAATAGCAGCAGGTTAGCAGCAGATATAAAAACATAGCCAGCATTGCTGGATAATGTTTTCCACCTGCATAAATTAAGCTATTTAAAAATAGAAATCGTGAAGATTTTTTGAATATTTCTGAAACATCTTCTGAAACGTATGGGATCTCTGGCACAATAAGGGGGTCTGCAGTTTAATAGTATACACATTTGGGGGTCCTTAAATGTTTGTTTTTTTGTGGCTTTTGCCTTTATTTTATATTTTTTATGGAGGGACAGACAGTAGGCTGACAGGAAATGGGGAGAGAGATGGGGGGGAAGACATGCAGTAAAGGCCGTCGGGATCGGGAGTCGAACCCGCGGCACACTGCCAGACTGGATTACCAGCCAAGGTGCCTGGACCACTGAGCTATGGCCCAGGCAAATTTGGGGGTCCTTGACATGAAAACGTCACTGCAAATGTTGAGAGCTTGCACACAAAAACGATATCAAATGATGTGAAATGTTTTTTGATTCGTTTCCAGGGCAGTGCTTGAGCTACATGCAGCCAAAGCACTAAAACGTTTGAATTTGAGCCCCAGTTTTAACCCATTCTGAACGGGAACCCCTTTTGGTGTTTTAACTTATTATGTTATACTTTAGCTATTGAAAAATAGCAGATCTACAAGCTCATAGCGCGCCACCGAGTGGCGCGCTATGAGCTTGTAAGTCTGCTATTTTTGAAAAATCGTGAAAATGTGGCACAAATATTTGAATATATTTTTTATTGATTTGGGTTAATCCTCCTCTGTACAGACAGGAGGATGTCAGGTCTGCTCTTCCTGGATGCTATCAAGGTGGGTGACATTCTTTTTTTTTCTCCAATAATATTTGTATTGATTTTTACATTTTATGACAAAGACAAGACAGAAGGAAAAAAAAGAAAAAACACACAAACAGCTCAGCTCAGACACAAAGGACAACGTTATACACATATACCCATTACCTACATCGAACCAAAAAAAAAAGAAATACAAAAATAATATACAAATATGGACACATTCAGTTTGGTGCTTGAAAGTCTACATGGGTTAACATGAACTCCCCAGAGAAATAAAAATAAAATAAGATATGCATATATAAAACACAGTCACATTCTATCCATCAAGGTTAGTGGTAGTGCTTCTGTGGGTGACATTCTTAGCAGGGTTCGATAGGTTACGTCATCAAGGGGAGAGGGCGGCTGTGGCTCAGGAGGTAGAGCAGGTCGTCCAATGATCCATGGGTCGGCGGTTCGAATCCCGGCTCCTCCTGTCTACATGTCGAAGTGTCCTTGGGCAAGACACTGAACCCCAAATTGCTCCCGATGCGCTGGTTGGTACCTTGCATGGCTTCCACCGCAATCGGTGTATGAATGTGTGTGTGAATGGGTGAATGTAATGCACAATCTATGTAAAGCGCCTTGGATAAAGGCGCTATATAAATGCACCATTTAGGGCAGATTCCTTGGCAAGCATTCAATATTAGTTATTAAATATATGGCCAGGAGAAAATGTTTTGGGAGGATTCAGTAATTTGAATAATTCAATAAATAGTCTGTTACTTGCTGTCAGAGATGTTCAGAGAGAATGGAGGCCCGGTGAGATTAGACAGACAGACAGAGAGAGAGAGAGAGAGAGAGAGAATGAGTTGTTGCTGAGAGAAGGTCAAACTCAAACAACATGAAACATCTAAAAGCAAAAGGGGGTTTGGAGGATATTAGAATATTTAATATGTTTCAAGAAAAGTAGGCCATCTCATTCTCAGCAGGTATTCTGTCTGGATGTTCCACAGCGAAAATTAATGGTGCCAGACAGTAGACTCCACTATACATTATGAATTAACCACTTAAACCCTGTTTCAAATATTTTTGAAAATAGCCGATCTGAAAGCTCAATACGTCACCTTAATAATGATTTTTCAACATGTCTATAGGAGATTTTTGGGGAGGGGGGAGGGGGGTATTCAATTTCAATACAGCAATGGATTGATATTAACCCATTCTGGACGGGAACCCCTTTTGGTGTTTTAACTAAGCATTATGTTATACTTTAGCTATTGAAAAATAGCAGATCTACAAGCTCATAGCGTGCCACCGAGTGGCGTGCTACGAGCTTGTAGGTCTGCTATTTTTGAAAAATTGTGAAAATGTGGCACAAATCTTTGAAAATATATTCTTTCAGAGCGAACGTTTTTAACTCAAGTACTGGGGATGATTACTTTGAATACCAATGAACATGATCGACTGCTCGATAAATAATAAAGAGTGGACGGCTGCTCTCCCAGAGCGCGCCCACTAATTATGAAAATGCAAAAACAATGTATGCAATTTAAGACTAGGGGGTGAAATATATGGCTCATGTTGTATGTATGCAATTAGTCCAGTGCATCCCCACATTTATATGTAATTCGCTGCAGGCCCGCGATCCGCATCTTAACCCATTTAGGCCTGACGTCGAAATAAATACATTCTGACAGTTTTCTGAAAAACCTCATGTTTCTGTATCAGTGGTGCTCAATATTTCATGTCAAGGACCCCAAAAACTATATGTAATTGGCCACCGACCCACATCTGAAAATATGTTGTTCCAGGGACCTCCCCCAGAAGCAAAGATTTGAGTTAAAAACTCGCTCCGTAAATATATTCAAAGATTTCAGGCACATTTTCACGATTTTTCAAAAATAGCAGATCTACAAGCTCATAGCGCGCCAATATATAAGAGAAGAATTCTGTACATTATTTTCAGAATGATTCAAGTTGTCAAAAGTTTTCAATGGTTTTTCGAAAAAAAACGTGTCACAATGCCATGCATTGCTGTGATCTTGTAGATCAGCTATTTTCGAATAGCCAACGTATAAATAGCTTGGTGAATGAATGGTGATGCTATGTTAACACATTTTAACTATAATTTTAACTATGTTAACTAATTTGAACTGAGGACCCGGCTGGAACCCACTCCAGGAGCCATTTGCACCATCTCACACAAAGTTCAAACGTAGCGTAAATGGCTTTTAGGTCAAGACTTACAGTACCGTATGTATATAGGTTGGCGAAAGGGCCTTTCTGTGTGGAGTTGTTATCCCCGTGTCCCCTAGGGTAGGTACCCTCACAAAAAACATGCAGTAATCCTGGTGTCTAAACTGCCTCCCCCTGGCCAGCCGGGGGCGCCTGATGGAGGGGAAAGAAACTGGTTGGAATAACGTGTTCCTTCCACACGCTACGTCCAACCAGGGAAACTCCCCCCTGTCAGGTGTAAAGGAGCAACTTGGACACTCATGCATGAAGGAAGCATGATTTCAAATCCGTTGCTCTCCCCATGTCCCCCATATATGGGGACTATGTTGGCGGAGGGTGTGTAGAGCCCAGGATCACATTAGATAATTGACACAGGGGTGAAAAATGGGTTACAAAATCGTGGGATTAAAAAAAAAGAAAAAAAGACTTACAGTATGCATTAATAAATGCCAGTTAAGCTATAGGCTAAGTTTGAGCTTAGTGTGAGGTGGTGCAACCCCCTACAGGACCCCACTGATGAATTAGTCATAAACGCCATTTTACACTCCACATGCACAGAGAGCGGCGTCTGAATCGAACGCTTCAGAGGCGAATAACAAATAAATATCACTGGCCATGCAGTATTGATTTCCTCCAAACACACGGGGTTATATGGAAGGACGTACGCAGCCATTTATTTCCCACTTTATGGTGGCTGTTGCAGGCTCCTCTTGTCTGGCTGTACTGAGGAGACGTGAAGGTGGTTTGGATGCCAGTGTGGAAATGGTAGCATATATACTGTATCATCATCGCTGTCGGGCAGAAAAAACTCTTATCTCTATATTCTAACGCTTTGTGTTTTTTCGTACATTAACGCCCTATTGATCGTACTACAGCGTCACACGAGAGCATCAAAATAATGTCTGCATGCAATCGAAATATGGCACGAAGTGAGGCGTTTTGATCTTGTAGATCTGCTGTACGCGTTTGATACTTTTGAATATGAATCATGAAAAGTATAACTGTTTTCTAGGTTTCTACACGTTAACCGATTTAGCGCCATTCACATGGAACACGAGAACCTCTACGCCAAACACAGCTTTCTCGGGTTTGAATTATTTAATCGCTTTTTGATCTGTTTCGATCGGTAGCTGATCTTGCTGCCGCTAACGATATTCTGGGACAACAACACAACACACAACCGGCCATTTTGAAGAGCGCGCACATCCACTTCCATTCTAAGCCCTGCAGTAAAACCGTTGTATCTCAAAAACGTCATTGCGGGGACAGAATCTGGGCCAGACAAGCGTTTTCAACGGCCTGTAGCAGGCGCTGTCATACTCGTGGTCGGCTTTATCCACCATCGACCGAGAGAACAACCGGTGAAGACACCACACACATCAGTTTGTCACAGGAACACAGAATTACGGATATTTGGATCTTCAAAGTAAGTGTCACGCGCGATAAAACCCTGGCAGTACGCGATCAAGAGAATTAAATGCAGGAGACTCCTCCTTCTTTCAGTGTGTCATTTCTTTTTTTTTTTTTTGCTGTAAGATTTGTTTATTATTTCTCCTAGCAGACACTGCAGGGATACTGTCTGTTGTTCATCACCTGCTTCCACTGTCTATTGTTCATCACAGCCTGCATGCGTGCGTGCGTGTATGTATGCATGCATGCATGCATACATACATGCACATGTGGTGTTCATCGCAAGGCAGGTTATTTTTTATTTATTTTTTAAACAAGACACAACAACATAGTACAAAGACAAGCTTCACAAACACACAATGCAACACAGAAAGTAAAACACAAAATAAACGAATCATATAAATAGAATGATAAAATAAAGTATACTCAGTTAGAACCTTTACTTGGGGGTACCTTTAACTCTTCCATACTATGGGCACGTTCGGAAATACCGCACCGGAGTATAGTATAGTTTGCATTGCACAGTGCACTCAGTGCGCTATTTCCGAACGCGCCCTAAATCACAATTCACCTCTTTTCCATTTATATAATGACCATTTTTCCCATCTTTTTGAGTGGTGCAAACCACTCCAACAACTGGCTTTGTTAGTTTACGTGTCCACGTGTCCACGTGTCCACGTGTTTGTTCGTACCAAAAAAATCACACCCGTGTGAACTGAGTGGTGTAAGGTCTTATATAGACTGATCAGCTGTGGTCTGACGTAATGTCTGACGTAATGAAATCACACCCGTGTGAACTGGGTGACCATAGCAACCATGCTCATTTTTGAGTGGTGTAAACCACTCCTACAACTGGCTTTGTTAGTTTACGTGTCTGTCCGTCTGTTCGTACCAAAAAATGAGCATGGTTGATGCTGATTGGTTGATGCTGATTTCATTACGTCAGACATTACGTCAGACCACAGCTGATCAGTCTATATAAGACCTTATTCTGTTGTTGTCGGTTGTCATGGCTACCAGTTCCCACCGGATGTTGTGTGGGAGTTCAGACTGGTTCAGATCGTACTGAATAACCGCTAGCTTGCATAAAGTCTTAAGACTAGGACTCGGGTCTAAGATGAACAGGTCATCAGTGGATCTTCCACAGAATATGATACGATCTCCCACAATGCAACAGAACATATATCTATCTATATCTATTAGACCCGGGTCTTTCCCTTTGGGCTCAACCGTCTTCCAGGAGAAGGTCTCTGGACTGAATTTCCACAGATCATTGAAGTCATAGTGACTGCCGCCAGATATGTACAGTTCTCCATTGTAGGTAAAGGCTGAATGATAACAGCGTCCGTCTGGAAGAAGCTGTGGAGAAGGCGTGCTCAGCCAGAGGTCCGTCTCTGTGTCAAACACTCTGATGGTGTTGAAAGGCTGCTCCCCATCGCCCCCAAATACAAACATCTTTGTCCCAATGATGGTTGCAGAGTGAAATGCTGTAGCAGTTGGTGGAGTTCCTCTGGTGTTAATTAAAGACCAGACCATTGTGCTGGTGTCCAACTTGTACATGTCATTAGTGTATCCAGTCAGCTGGGTGTATCCTCCATTGATAAACATGACCTTCCCCAAGACACAGGCTGAGTGGCCCTTCCTCGCCTTTGGAACAGTACCAGAAACACTGCTGGGTTTGAACCACATGTGGGCGTCCACATCAAATGCATAAAGCACATTGTTGTACTCTTCCCAGCGGCCTCCCCAGCAGCCTCCCCAGATGTAGACTGTATCTTCTATCAGCACAGCTGTGTGGCCGTAGTGCATGGAGGGAACCTCTAGGTCACTGTCTCCTCTTCCAGGGGTCACTGGGGTCAATTTCCTCCAGCTTAAATACCCTGTGTTGAAGATGTGAACGCCACCGTCTCCTCCAAAGCAGTACATCTCCTTCTCCACCACCACAGCAGAACGGGGGACATTATCCGGTTCTCTTTTCAGGTGTATCGTCCAGTGAAGCATTTCTCTCTAGTTTACATTGACTGTTACTTGGAAGGTCAAAGCATCGGTACGAGTCGCAGAATCACGTTTTGTTCATCGTGCGATCTGTTTTATATCACTCTGTTGTACGGCCATGACATCATCCAGCAGTCTTCCATATTTGGGCATATTGAGAGAAAACAAGGTGACAAAGGTTTTCATTTGGCTCTCATACAAGTACAAGTGTGTTTGTTCTCTCATCCAAGTACAAGTTTCTTGTTTCTCATACAAGTACAAGTTGCTTGTTTCTCATACAAGTAGCGTGTTTCTCATTCAAGTACAAGTGGTTTGTCTCCCATAAAAGTACAAGCAGTGACATGTTGGTGGGATCTGTTCCGCAGAACTGTGTCAACGTGATCATACTCAATGTGATATTAAAGGAAAGACCGATAGAGCACCGAAGTCTGACGTCAATATCGGTAGAGGGCGCCAAATCCACGGGTTCATGTACTTTTTATTTGCATTGTAATCCCCATAGGGGGATTTTAAATGCACCACTCAGTTCACACGGGTGTGATTTTTTTTGGTACGGACAGACACGTAAACTAACAAAGCCAGTTGTAGGAGTGGTTTACACCACTCAAAAATGAGCATGGTTGCTATGGTCACTCAGTTCACACAGGTGTGATTTCATTACGTCAGACATTACGTCAGACCACAGCTGATCAGGCTATATAATACCTTACACCACTCAGTTCACACGGGTGTGATTTTTTCATAGCGATCTTCCTTTTTTCTTAATTTTAATTTTAACTTCTCCATGTCTTCCATATTGTCCATGATGGTTCGCCATTGTTTATAGTCCGGTATGTCAGTCTTGAGGCAGTTCTTTGTGATCGCTTTTTCCCCAGCAGGTATTAATTGGTCTCCCGGATGTACAGATTCTTCTATATGACCCAGATACAGTATACAAGACAAGAACGTGGAATTTCAGGGCCTTTCTGTGTGGAGTTTGCATGTTCTCCCTGTGTCCCCTAGGGTAGGTATACCCTCACAAAAAACATGCAGTAATCCTGGTCTCTAAACTGCCCCCCCCTGGCCAGCCGGGGCGCCTGATGGAGGGGAAAGGAACTGGTTGGAATAAGGTGTTCCTTGAAGTTCCACGCGCTACGTCCGGCCAGGGAAACTCCCCCCTGTCAGGTGTAAAGGAGCAACTTGGACACTCAGGCATGAAGGAAGCATGAGTTCAAGTCCGTTGCTCTCCCCATGTCCCCCATATATGGGGACTAGGTTGGCGGAGGGTGTGTAGAGCCCAGGATCACATTAGATAATTGACACAGGGGTGAAAAATGGGTTAAAAATATATTTAAAAAAAAAGAACGTGGGATTTTGTATCCTATTACCTTACCTCACATAGCCCAGCTGTATGCATTATCTCTCAGAAACGTTGTATTTTTTTGCACAATTCCAGAAAACATGTGTATGGTAGCGGGGTTCATGTGGTTACACTTTCTCCAACATGGTTGTTGGCTTTTAAGTTGTTTACTTTTAATTTGGGGGTGTTTGAAGTTCCCCTGAACATGCAGGTCTCAAGCTGAGCTCCTTTCAACACATCAATAATTCATCTAAACTTTAATACTTCTCGTATATCTAGTAAACATAATATCCTCCAGAACACGGCACTGATTTAACCCATTTTGGGCGGGTTCTTGAAGCATTATGTTATAAGGCCTACTTTAGCTATTGAAAAATAGCAGATCTACAAACTCATAGCGTGGCACCGAGTGCCGCGCTATGAACTTGTAGAACTTGTAGTGAAAATGGGCCTCAAATCTTTGGATATATATTATTACAGAGTGAACATTTTAACTAAAATCTTTGCTTCTGGGGAGGTCCCTGGAACAACATATTTTCAGATGGGGGTCGGCGGCCAAATACATATAATTTTTGGGGTCCTTGACGGTCACCACTGATACAGAAACACAAGGTTTTTCAGAAAACTGTCAGGATTTTGAAGACATTTTTAAAATTTCGACGTCAGGCCTAAATGGCTTAATGCTAAACCCTGCTTCCACACAGTTATGTAATATAACCTAAACGCTGTAGTAAAGTCTGCAGTAATAATATGACCTCTGCATTGATGTCCTTTGGTTCTCCCAAAGCATCACATTGGATGAGAAATGGAGTGACCAGAAGTTCACTGTTAACCCATTTCAACCTACCATCGATTCTGCAAATGACTTCTAAATCCTGACAGTTTTCTGAAAAACCTGTTTCTATGTCAGTGCATGGTTCATGTCAACGACCCCCAAAAATATATGTATTTGGCCGCCACGTCCTCCATCTGAAAATATGTTGTTCCAGGGACTCCCCAGAAGCAAAGATTTGAGTTAAAAATGTTCGCTCTGAAAGAATATATTCTAAGATTTGCGCCACATTTTCAAGATTTTTCAAAAATAGCAGACCTACAAGCTCGTAGCGCGCCACTCGGTGGCGCGCTATGAGCTTGTAGATCTGCTATTTTTCAATAGCTAAAGTATAACATAATGCTTAGTTAAAACACCAAAAGGGGTTCCCGTCCAGAATGAATTAATCCCCCCTTGGCTGCCTGGACTGTCTGGCCATGGAAAAGTGATTATATATGGACACAGTAAAAAGACTTACAGTAATTTAACGTTCAGGAATTTTCCTCTGGTTGGCATTTTATCGTAAATTACACCTTTGTGGTGCCGGCCTTGAGTGCTTTTTAGCAATGCCAGTGCAGCTGCCAGCTGGCCAGGGACGTAGCTGTTTGCACTGGGCAGCTCCCAGGTGTGTGTGTGTGTGTGTGTGTGTGTGTGTGTGTGTGTGTGTGTGTGTGTGTGTGTGTGTGTGTGTGTGTGTGTGTGTGTGTGTGTGTGTGTGTGTGTGTGTGTGTGTGTGTGTGTGTGTGTGTGTGTGTGTGTGTGTGTGTGTGTGTGTGTGTGTGTGTGTGTGTGTGTGTGTGTGTGTGTGCATCTACTGTATTATGAAGGTGCAGCAGTGTTGCTTAATAATCCATTAAGATCTGAGGCTGAATCCGATTCTACAAATTCTCAACTTTTTTGCGCCAGGAAACCCCACATTAGAATATATTTGTCCACGGACCACTATCTGAAAATATTTTGTGCCATTGACCCCCAAAGGAGATTTGTCTTTAAAAACAAATCACGATTTTTCTAAAATGTTCAAAAATAGCAGATGTACAAGCTCACAACGTTGCATGAAGTGACTCGCTGAGCTTGTATAGGCTACATCTGCCAGTTTTGAATATAGTCAACGCTAAAAGGTTTTAATGGGTTAAAGATGGAGTGCCACCATTTCTGTATTTTTCCAGTTTTTCATGTGTCTATGAGGAGACAGTAACTTCATTAGACACCCTGGAGTCGTTTTTATGTGCAATGGTGTATTAACTTTGTATTTAGGGTTTCTTCCTGGAGGCTGAACCCTTGACAGTCAAACGTGCCAATGGAAAAAACAGTAATATAGTGACATCACATTATTAGCCCCTCCTGTAATCCCTCCCCCTGTATCATACAACTACAGCTGTGGGTGCGGCTTAAGTTCAGGTGGATCACCACCCATCACCCCACATAAAAACAACATTTTAACAAATACCTGATGGCTGATGATCATGTTTTAGGGTGGAAAAAATCATGGCACTCCATCTTTAAGTACCATTAAGGATCATGAAACCTTTTTCAAACGTCTTCCCTTCATAGCTTCAGCCTTCAAGGTTAATTTAATAACTGAAGGTTATTACATTTCACCTGCATAGAGATGACGGTTTGAAATGTTTTTCCGCGTAACATTTTACACTTGTGTGCCCGCTGGTTCCTCATTATTACAACTAAAATTAACTTCAACCACTTGATTCCTATATGTACTTAGTCATAAAACAAGTTCCTAAAATAGCCCAATCTACAAACTCACAAGGTGTCGCATTGTGAGCTTGAAGAAAATTTTTTCAAAAATTGTCTATTGGTTTTTAAATGGACAATTCCTGACTAATTTCACCAAATACATTTTCACCTATAATGAAATGCAAAGAAGAGAGATGCCAGGTTAAAAGAGGTTAAACTTTTAAAGAGCATTGTGAACAGAGCCAGTGGTGTGGACACACTGGGCAATGGGCAGTGAACAGAGCCAGTGGTGTGGACACACTGGGCAATGGACACACTGGGCAATGGGCATTTAAAGAGCATTGTGAACAGAGCCAGTGGTGTGGACACACTGGGCAATGGGCATTTATATTTTGTCTGCCGGTCCAAAGCAGCAGCATTGTGCTGTGATGTGGTTCCACTTTGGCTCTCATTTGAGATTCTGTGTGGAACAACAACGCCTCTAAACCTGCTCTGTGATTGCACTGCTTTGTCTGCAGTCCCACGCCTGTCAATCAAAGTGCAGCTATAAGGCCATGCGCTTTGAAAACAAGCAGCTCTTTGCAGTTCCACCATAAGGTCCACCACCAAAGACAAAATGACTGCTAAACATTTGACCACTTTGACTCTTAAAAAGAATATTATTAACCAACAATTTTGTAACCAATTTTTTTCATGTGGTGCCAATTGCTTAAGCTGAAATCCTGGGCGCTACTCTCCCTCTGCCAACCTGGGGAGAGCCCCGAACTGAGCTCATGCTTCCTTCAATGCATGAGGAATGAGCAAGCCGCTTGACAGGGGGGAGTTTCCCCGGTAGGACGTAGTGCATGGAAGGAAGGAACACTTTAGTCCAACCAGCTCCTTTCCCCTCCATCAGGCTGACTAGGGGAGACAGACCAGGATTACTGCATGTTTCTGTGAGGGTACCTAGTACCTATACCCCAGGGGACACGGGTAGAAGATGTGAGGGTACCTAGTACCTATACCCCAGGGGACACGGGTAGAAGATGTGAGGGTACCTAGTACCTATACCCCAGGGGACACGGGTAGAAGATGTGAGGGTACCTAGTACCTATACCCCAGGGGACACGGGTAGAAGATGTGAGGGTACC
>NC_136808.1:53812085-53869585 GCF_951216825.1 Electrona antarctica | reverse complement strand
CACTGAGTCGATCAGCACCAAATATAACCACATTACAGTTGTGGTTTTCAACCCTTTTCATATCAAGGTCCATTATTTCTTTGGCATTTGGCACAGCCCATTTGATGACATTTAGCCGCTCAGACCCAAAATATTTCGTTGTCATTGGATAAGATTTTGTCCACAATTCCATGCTGTATTACAGGCAAACATTGATCAAAATAACAATTCTTCTACATTCTCTGATTGATTGATTGATTGAAGAATTTATTAACAGTTTGCAGAATTACAGTACATTTCAAGCACAAACTCAATACAAAGGCTGTTAACTGTGAGTGGACGACCCAATTAAGCATTACACTTGTTTCCAATAGGGTCCACCATGTTCAAATCATCAAAACATTTAGAGACGTACAAATAGACACTTCTATAGACAGAACAGGAATTCATCATAAAGGAGGTAAAAAGGGAAAATAAATATATACAGTGAGGGGAAAAAGGGGGGGGCGGGGGGGGGGGGGGATTCAGATTTTACGGGGGCTAGTTTCGAATTGCAGCCGTCCGTAGGTGCCCTTTGAGAGCGGTTTTGAAGGAGTCAAGGGATTCGCATGTCTTAATGACAGATGGTAGGGCGTTCCACATTTTGGTGGCATAGGAGCGAAAAGAATTTAGTCCCTTGTTTGTGCCGAATCTGGGTTGTACATGGTTCGTTGCACTCCCTCTGGTGTTGTGGGTGTGGACTTCGTTAACATTAAGGAAGTATCTAGACAGGTACATGGGTATCTTGGTGGTGTATCGAATCTTGTGGACCAGACCCATTGCAAGATGCTGTACTCTGTCGTCGACCCTAAGCCATTCCAGCCTGTCGAAGTGGGCAGGGGTGAGGTGGGTTCGGGGGGCTAGATCAAGTAGGAGCCTGACCAGTTTGTTTTGGGAAGTCTGGAGCCTGGTTTTAAGGGCCTTTGAGGTGCTGTGGTACCAGGAGGTGCATGCATAGTCAAAGAACCCCTGTACAAGGGCTCCTGTTAAGGTCTTCAAGGTGTTTTTGTTGACCAGTGAGGAGATCCTGTAGAGGAATCTTGTTCTATGGTTGACTTTTTTGATTACGTTGGTGGCCATTTTATCACCGGAAAGATTAGCCTCCAGGATGGAACCTAGGTAGGTAATTTCATCTTTACGTGTGATAACATTGTCACCCACTCTAACCAAGAAGCCATTTGCCTTGCTGAGATTACTAATAGAGCCAAAGAGAATGGATTCAGTTTTTCCCAGGTGTAAAGATAGTTTGTTATCAGCGAGCCAGGTGCAGATTCTACCGAGTTCAGAGCTGAGGGCATTTTCAACCTGCAGTTTGTCCCTGTCCGAGACCAGCAGTGCTGAGTCATCTGCGAACAGGAACAAGTTGCAGTCACAAGCTGAAGTCATGTCGTTTACATATATTAGGAACAGTAGAGGCCCTAGTATGCTTCCTTGTGGAACGCCACAGCTCACTGGGAGGGGGGGGGACAGTGTTCCGTTCACTTCCACCATCTGTTCTCTCCCCTCCAGGTAGGATTGCATCCAGCTCACTGATGTGCTATCGAAACCAATTGCTTTTAGCTTGTTAACCAGTATGGAGTGGTTCACGGTGTCAAAAGCCTTTTGGAGGTCCAGCATGACCATGCCGCAGTATTTGCCAGCGTCCACCTCTTGTTTGATGTGGTCGCTCAAATAGAGAAGGCATGTGTCAGTGGAGTGGGATGTTCTGAAGCCAGATTGGAACTCGTACAATAATTTATTAGTGGCAAGATACTTTTCAACCTGTTCATAGACTATTTTTTCCATCACTTTCGAGATGGAACTAAGAATAGAAATAGGGCGGTAGTTGCCGGGGTCTAATTTACTCCCTTTCTTGTGCAAGGGGGTTACTTTGGCCAGTTTGAAATCTTGGGGGACCTGTCCCTGTTTGATGGAGAGGTTTACTATGTGGGTGATGATTGGAGCTATAGAGATGGCTGAGTCTCTGAGAAATTTGGAGGGAATGTTGTCATGGCCTGTGGCCTTGTGGGGTTGGAGGGCACTCAGTTTCTTAATTACCTCATCAGTTGTTACCATAACTAGTTTAAAATCGTCTTTACAAACACCTAGGTTTCTGTAGAAGGTTGTAATGTGCTCTACACCAAAGAGCCCAGAGTGGGAGGGCAGTTTGTTAACCAGAGTTGTTGCTATGTTTGTAAAGAAGATATTCAAGTAGTTGGCCACATCAAGGTTGTCAGTGATGAGAGTGTTGTCCGATTTGATGTTTATGTTTGAGAATCTGGTTTTTAGTTTCTGACCATAGCTTAGTTGATTGTTTAGTAGCTTCCAGAGCTCATGAGGATTGTTTTTGTTTTCCTGAGCTTTATCATTAATGAAGTTACTTTTAGCTGATTTGGTCATGGCAGTTACATTGTTTTGTAGCTTGATTCGTTGGGTATTTAGGTTGTTCAAACGAGCTTGGCGAACACTGTCGAAGCGCTTGGCTAGCTTTGACTTGCATTTTAGAAATTCAGAGCATTTTTTGTCTCTGGCTTTCATTGCAGCCAGTATGTCCGAATTCATCCATGGTTCCGAGCGGGTTTTGCCCCTGGTGGTTCTCAAAGGAGCCATGTTGTTCAGTACTGATGTAAATTTGGTTTTGAAGCCAAGCCAAGCTTCTTCGACAAGTGTGCTTTTAAGCTCATCGGACCAATCCAGACTCTCCAATACTTGGTTAAAAACCTCACTAGAGTAGGTTTTGAGGTCCCTTGATATGACTGTTTTGTGGCAGCCGGTCTTAAGTTTTTATATTTTGCGGGTACAGAATATCATAAAATGATCACTAAGCCCACATACAATAACCCCTTTCTTGGAGATTCTGGATTTGTCCGAGGACAGAATGAGATCAATGACAGTTTGAGTAGAATCACACACTCTAGTGGGTTGGGTAATTAGCTGACTGACACTATGTAGATCACAAAACTTACTGAATGACTTAAACACAGGTGCTTCCTTACGTTGCATGTCTGTATTGTAGTCGCCAATCAGTATTTTCTCTACACATTCCTCCTCAGCTAAGCACCCCTCAAGTATATCATAGAACCCATGTTGGTCAGGCGGTCTGTAGACGGTGCCCACTAATACCGATTTAGCCTTTTTGAAAATTAATTCAACCCACACAGTTTCAATTTCATCATGCTGTAAGTCAGTACGAGTAACATATTCAGTGTCTTTGTGAATATACATACACACGCCACCACCATGCCTGTTTCTGTCGTTTCTGATCAAAGAATAGTTCTCTATTTCAACTTCTGGGTTTTTGGTTGACTCATCAAGTTTAGTTTCAGAGAAGCTAATGATGTTCGCCTTACCGCATTGAAACATATGCCTGATTTCAGCCATTTTGGGTCCAAGGCTGTTGACGTTCAGGTGAAAGATATGAAGTCCGTTGGCTCTGACTATGGTGCTTATTTCCTCCGTGGTGAAGTAGGGGAGCGGAGGGCCATTGTTGATGTCTGTAGAAGCCGCGGGTTGCCGTGGGGGGAGGGTGGGGGGTGCGTGGGGGTCGTCGTGGGGTGGCGGGAGTGGGGGATGGGGTCCCTCGTCCAGGTTTGTTGAGGGCTCTGGTGGGGTTGATTGAGCCATGGTGTCGACTGGAGAAATAGCAGGTAAAGTATCACGGTGTGGCCGATTGGGTCCGTCTCCAGCCGCGTTGTCCCCCGTGGTTGGATGTGGAGACTCTTCACGCCTGTAGATGGTGGTGTTGTCCGTGTCTTGTGCCTCTAATTGTGTAGACTTCTTGTAAATTAAGTAATGCAGATGTTTAACAACAATTGAACTCTTGAGTTAAAGATCTATAAGGGTCCATTTGGTTACCAACTCTCTCCATCATTAAGCTGGACCAGTGGTGGTCCCCGGACTGTAACAGACCCAGAGAAGGGTAAACATTTTTTTTGAAGCGCCTGGCCGGAAGCGGAAGCCAGCTCCTTCCGGCTGTCACAAGAGAGGGCTATTTAAGGCCAGCTTAGCATGCACAGGGCAGGAATGGTTTGGCATGGACGGACGGTACGGGTAATCGCACAAACAAGACATGCTTGGTGCGATGAAACCTTTAGAGAACACAAGAATGGACCTTGAGAATGGACAAAGAACTCAATGATTTAGCGCCTAGCTGGAAGGGGGAAAAATGTATTTGTTTTGGATGTTTTCCCTGTATTGTATGTTGTTCACTGGATGTTTATTATAGTTGATAGTTTATTGTTTCCTGGTCTGTTTAATGTGTATTGTTATGGTGGGCTGGTGGTTTATGAGTCAGGTTCAGGATGCATTTATTGTATTAATTATTAGAAATGTAATGGGAAATGTGCAATTAATTTGATGTAGTTTTATGAAATGTATGATCTGTATTGTGACTTGTGAGATTGTTGATGCAATGTTTATTGGTTGATTTTGATTTCTGTATTTTATCCTATTTCGTTTCAGTTTTCACGTTGAGAGACTACTAAATAAAATGGTTAAACTCATCAGTCGATCTCCAACTCCTTATTGCCAGCTGGGTCCGCTACACGGACCACTGGTTGAAAACCAGTGTTTTTTTTAACTCATGATCCCATATCCGCTGATCTAGATCAGGGGTTCTCAACGTTTTTGGCCGGGGACCCCCGGAAATGCTTTGGCAATGTCCCGGGACCCCCGGAAATGCTTTGGCAATGTCTCGGGACCCCCGCCCCGCCCCCTCCCGACCCCCAATATAAATTGACTGCTACAATAACCTTAAACCATTTTGGGCATTGTTATAATTTAGCTATTGAAAAATACGAGCTTGTAGGTCTGCTATTTTTGAAAAATCGTGAAAATAAAAATTTAAAAAAAACTTTTTTTTTTTTTTTTAATAATTTGGGGACCCCCTAAAATAATTTGGCGACCCCCCGAGGGTTCGCGACCCACGGGTTGAGAACCCCTGATCTAGTCCACCGATCAGTCTTGCCGCAAATATGGAGTTTCACACTGAACCACTGTCGGCATGTGCAATGGAACAAATAGTACCATATCAATGCTCATACATGGGTGAAGCATGATCGCAATGGAGTGACGCAAAACAGGATGCGCATGGACCTGAGCAAGGGTACAACAAACATAACATAACAGGAGTATTGCAACTTGCATCTAGTGCCACTGACCAGTGTGACCACTGCTCAGAGATTCTCATAACAGGAGGATTGCAACTTGCATCTAGTGCCACTGACCAGTGTGACCACTGCTCAGAGATTCTCATAACAGGAGTATTAACTTGCATCTAGTGCCTCTGACCAGTGTGACCACTGCTCAGAGATTCTCATAACAGGAGTATTGCAACTTGCATCTAGTGCCTCTGACCAGTGTGACCACTGCTCAGAGATTCTCATAACAGGAGTATTGCAACTTGCATCTAGTGCCACTGACCAGTGTGACACTGCTCAGAGATTCTCATAACAGGAGTATAACATAACATAACATAACATATAGGAGTATTGCACGATGGGTATTGCAACTTGCATCTAGTGTCACTGACCAGTGTGACCACTGCTCAGAGATTCTCATAACAGGAGTATTGCAACTTGCATCTATTGCCAGGTCTGGTATTTTTGAAATATCGTGAAAATGAGGCACAAATCTTTGATTCTCATAACACTGACCACTGCTCAGATTCTCTGCCAGATATACTGTATAATATAATATGTGCAGCTGTCTGTGGACGTACAGTACCAGATACCAGCTATACGACCGAAGGAGGCCTGTCTGTGGACGTACAGTACCAGATACCGGCTATACGACCGAAGGAGGCCTGTCTGTGGACGTACAGTACCAGATACCGGCTATACGACCGAAGGAGGCCTGTCTGTGGACGTACAGTACCAGATACCGGCTATACTACCGAAGGAGGCCTGTCTGTGGACGTACAGTACCAGATACCAGCTATACTACCGAAGGAGGCCTGTCTGTGGACGTACAGTACCAGATACCAGCTATACGACCGAAGGAGGCCTGTCTGTGGACGTACAGTACCAGATACCAGCTATACGACCGAAGGAGGCCTGTCTGTGGACGTACAGTACCAGATACCAGCTATACGACCGAAGGAGGCCTGTCTGTGGACGTACAGTACCAGATACCAGCTATACTACCGAAGGAGGCCTGCCTGTGGACGTACAGTACCAGATACCAGCTATACGACCGAAGGAGGCCTGTCTGTGGACGTACAGTACCAGATACCAGCTATACGACCGAAGGAGGCCTGTCTGTGGACGTACAGTACCAGATACCAGCTATACTACCGAAGGAGGCCTGTCTGTGGACGTACAGTACCAGATACCAGCTATACTACCGAAGGAGGCCTGCCTGTGGACGTACAGTACCAGATACCAGCTATACTACCGAAGGAGGCCTGCCTGTGGACGTACAGTACCAGATACCAGCTATACTACCGAAGGAGGCCTGTCTGTGGACGTACAGTACCAGATACCAGCTATACGACCGAAGGAGGCCTGTCTGTGGACGTACAGTACCAGATACCAGCTATACTACCGAAGGAGGCCTGCCTGTGGACGTACAGTACCAGATACCAGCTATACTACCGAAGGAGGCCTGCCTGTGGACGTACAGTACCAGATACCAGCTATACTACCGAAGGAGGCCTGCCTGTGGACGTACAGTACCAGATACCAGCTATACGACCGAAGGAGGCCTGTCTGTGGATGTACAGTACCAGATACCAGCTATACGACCGAAGGAGGCCTTCCTGTCATGCGTATCGTATGCAGGGTGTTCTGTCTGTGGACGTACAGTACCAGATACCAGCTATACGACCGAAGGAGGCCTGCCTGTGGACGTACAGTACCAGCTATACTACCGAAGGAGGCCTGCCTGTCATGCGTATCGTATGCAGGGTGTTCTTCAAATCCTTGCCTATAACAAACCCTGTTTTGTAATCAATGAGTCAGAGCAGCTGCCTGGAGGGACAGCAGGTGACAGACAGGCTTCTGACTGACTGGCTTTTCCAGATTGATAATGTTCCTCCCCTATGGTTCCATTATACCACAGTGTTCACTGTTCACAATAGCTAATGCTCTTCAAACTCTCTGACGAATAGTGAGTTTTGGTGAACCATTTTTCACAATCTTTCAAAAATAGCAGATCTATAAGCTCACGGCACAAAGTGACGCACTATGGCTTGTATATCTGCTATTTTTTTGAATGGCCAAAGTATAAAATATGGTTAAAGTTAGCCTGGTTCCAGCCCATATAGACTCCACCGACTTCAGAGTCTGACAATCAGGCTAGGTTAAAGGCTAGTGGTTAAAATGACTGTGATGCTATATTAACACATGTTGATGGAGACCCCCTGGAACCCCACCAAGGACCCCTGGGGGTTCCCGGACCTCGCTTTGAGAACCGATGGTCTATAGCAGTGGTTTTCAACCAGTGGTCCGGGACCACTAGTGGTCCTTGAGGGGGTTCCAGGTGGTCCCCAGCTAAATAATCGAGAGTTGGTAACCAAATGGACCCTTATACTGTAGATGTTTAACTCTCAGGAGTAAGATTATTGTTAAACTTCTGCATTCTTTAATTTACAAGAAGTCTACATAAGAGAATGTATAAAGAATAGTTTTTTATTTTTTTATTTTTTTAAAGATATTTTTTTGCGGCTTACGCCTTTTATTGGTTTTTGAAGGGACAGACAGTAGGCTGACAGGAAACGGGAGAGAGATGGGGGAAGACATGCAGTAAAGGCCGTGTCGGGCTCGGGAGTCGAACCCGCGGCACACTGCGACTGGATTACCAGTCGGTGCCCAGACGGTTACGCCACCGCCTGGGCCAAGAATAGTTATTTTGATCAACGTTTGCCTGTTATCTCTCCTAATGTACCAACATCAATACAGCATGGAATTGTGGATAAAATCTTATCCAACGATAACGAAATATTCTTTAACTTAGAGTCCAAGAGGCTACGGGCTCCATTTTCGTCACCGCTAAAGCCCTTATCCCTAAACTTCTTTGCCTTTTTTTTAACTATTTTGCAAAACATTTTTGAATAGTTCAACTAGCCAATCTACATTGACACGTTGTGAGCTTGTAGACTGGCCATTTTAACTATTCAAAAATGTTTTGCAAAATAGTAAATAAAGGAAAAGGAGTTTAGGGATAAGGGCTTTAGCGGTGACGAAAATGGAGCCCTAAATGTCATGGTCCGTGGCTCAAAGGCCGAACAAATAATGGGCCTTGACATGAAAAGGGTTGAAAACCACTGGTATACAGTAGCAGATGGGACTGTCAGTGTCAGCCTGACTGTGATACTGTAGTCCACACAGCACGGCTATAGGCAGCCTGACTGTGATACTGTAGTCCACACAGCACGGCTATAGGCAGCCTGACTGTGATACTGTAGTCCACACAGCACGGCTATAGGCAGCCTCTGTGTTGTTGTACCTGCTGACTTATCTCTGAGGATCTATCTATGCATTTCCTGGAAGGCAGAGGAGAATCAAGTTGTTTATATACGTTGTGCAATAATATGCTGTCAGAAAGGATTGTGTGCTCTCCTCTGGGTTGATTTTGCTCTAGTTTTATTTATATTGTTTTTATTTATTTATCCGAGTTGATGTTGTCAAGTGGTGTTGTGTACAATACAGAGTAATGAGAGCTGTGTAGTTTCTAGGGTTGGGGTGGGGGGGGGGGGTTGATTTTGCTGTTTTTTGTCTTTTTTGAGTTTGTCTTGTCTTGTTTTAAAAAAATGAAAAATCTTGATTCTGTAATTCATTGTTTTAAATGATGTCTGTAGTATCATTAAATAAATAAAAAAATTTAAAAAAGGATTGTGTGGTTAGACTTTCCCAGTGATGTAAATAGGTTTTCAATGTAATGAGTCCCGGGATGCAGGGATGGTCTTTTAGATGAGTCCCAGGGACATTTTATGAGTCCCACTTATAGGAGTCATATTTTGCCATTTTTATAAATTTTGGTATGATAACTCTTCCAATTCAGTAGTTTAATGCCAGTTATCGCCAGTTATATGTGACCATACCATATGTGACCATACCAATTTCCTCCCCCCAAATTTCATTATGCGTTATGTACAGTAGCATGTGACGTGTCAAACTATGGGGTTTTCATCGTTCTGAATCCATTCCAAGCATTAGTTTTTCACAAAAAACACTCCTTGCCTTGGCCTAAAAACGGCTGTAGCCGTCATCACAAAATGTGATAAGGTCATCACATTTGGGCACATTTGGGCAGGTGGCTATGGCTGAGTTTAGGCCAAGGAGTGTTTTTTGTGCAAAACTAATGCTTGGAATAGGTTCAGAATCATAAAATTTGACACGCCACATGCTACTTAACGAATAATGATAGGTTAAATCAGGGGTGGGCAACTTTGACGATGGAGAAGGCCACTATATTTCCACACTCACTCCAGAGGGCCGCATTGCATATTACTAATACTGTCGTAGCAAAAATAGCCGATCTACAAGCTCAAAACGCGTCGCGCTGCGACACGTTTTGAGCTTGTAGATCAGCTATTTTTGCTATATTTGAATTGAAATACTGAATTATTGTTTGCTTTTTTTTAATTAGAAACCTGAAAAGTAACCTTTTTATTGATTTTCAAATGGTTTTAGTTATGATAACTTTATGAACTAAATACAAATTGTACACAAAAAGAAAATACTACTAATACTAGTCGTTAAGTACTAGTCATTTAATACTAGTCATTAAGTATATTTAAATGGTTAAATGGTCATGTTTGCATGTTTGGAATTGCAACAGCTGAAATCAATACTAATATTCTGATATTAACCTGCGGGCCGCATTAAGTGAAGGTGGGGGCCGCATGTGGCCCACGGGCCGCCAGTTGCCCACCCCTGGGTTAAATGGTCACATATAACTGGCGATAACTGCCATTCAGCTACTGAATTGGAAGAGTTATCATACCAAAATATTATAGAGGCATGCATGAATACAAAAATCACACCCGTGTGAAGTGAGGGGCGCTAATATATTAAAGTCTAACTCATGTTGCTGCTATGATGATTGTAATGGTGATGTGAAACAAACGGTGACAAAACAAACAAATTATCTTGTTAATGGCATTTAATATTTGTGTTAGGGACAAGATGACGTACATTTTCCCTTCATTGTCAATGGCGTTTTTAAAACAAACATTGAACTAAAAACAATCCTGTATATAGGATGGGCTATAGCGCCCCTTTAAAATATAAAAATGTTACGATCACCTTAGGTGGTACCCCTGGAGTAATGGGGGTCTCAGATTTGGTCACATGTACAGTAAGAAGGGAGTTTCCCAGGTTGGGAAACACTGCCCTGTAGACTATGTCAGCAGAAAATGGCATCTTCAGAATGATGCCCCCCCCCTCTCTCTCTCTCTCTCTCTCTCTCGGGGCAAAAACCTAATCTCTGCCTTCAGTCTTCTGGGCTGGGATACTAAAACGGTTTATTATAAGTACGGTATAAATAATAGGCAAGCAATGCATGTAGAAGAAATGTTTGCTGAAAATGTGCAGGTACAGCATTGGATTGACTTATGTCTCTGCATGTACTCAAAGTGCAAGGAAGGCAAAGAAACAATAATGGATTTGGAAGTAATCTCCAGTTTGTAGATGGCTGTCCCAGGAGCCAGCAAGGGTTAAACTCACATCTGTAGCTACTGTGTGTGTGTGTGTGTGTGTGTGTGTGTGTGCGTGTGCGTGTGCGTGTGCGTGCGTGCGTGCGTGCGTGCGTGCGTGCGTGCGGCGTTATTAAAAAGAAATATGGCTTCATAAAACCACCGCACTGCAGCCAGTGACTTCCGTTAATGCACACCATTCATTGCTGTGAGTGTGTCTTCGTGATGGCAAAATGGGGTAGTCACCCCCTTGATTGCAAAGGCAATTAGTGTTTACCACACAAACCAGTGGCATTGGATGGACATGCCCTGGAGATAAATCCTCCCTCTGTCGTTCTGAATAGTCCAATTATATGTACTTTAAAAACGTGACTTCACTGAATAGTGAAGTGGGTGGCATACAGTATCTACTTCTGTTTTTGCAGAACAATCATGGGATGGTGGTATAGAAGGGGGTTATAAAAGCATACTGCTCTCCCGTAGGTCATTTGCAATGCAATTTCCAATCAAATCAGCCAGCAGACATGCAGCATGTGACCATCTGGACAAAGGACTAGTATGTTTGAATAGAGGACATTTCACCCTTGGATTCTGAAGTATACTGTATAGCCTCCTGACACAGGCCAATATGTGTTGCCTTCTTAAAGCCCATATTTATGGAGATAAAATCTGTAGACTGTATAGTCCACTGCTTCTCAACATGGGGCCCAGGGACCCTGCAGGGGTCATTGAGAGGGGGATTCAGGGGGCAGGTAATGATTGATAGTTAGACTACAGTACATTTAGTACATTTGTACACTCTCTGTGTTACCAATGACACATTTACAGTAGATATACAGTAGGGGTCCCATGAGATAAAAAAAAAATAGAATAACAATATACCGGTATAGACTCAGGCTTAAAGGTATATTCAGTGATTTGACTTAATTCAAATATCACTTACTTTATTTTTTTTCTGGATAATTCTCCCTACTATAGAGTGTGCTGACCATATAAGGAGTTCCTCCCTGTCCCCAGTGAGCCCCTGGGGTCAAAAAACCCTAGTTTCAGTTTTGGTGGCGGGTGGCAAAGCCTTCATCCAATCAGGATGAGAGGGGCCTTCCTCCAATCATGATCGAGTGGGGGCGGGCCTTGGTGCAAATGCTGTTGGCCTGTTGCACTTCCCCCCACTGTAGAGCGTGCATGTGCACATTTTGTTACCGGGGCGGACTGGGTGGTTTTCCAAATCACTCAAATCACTGAATGCTCCTTTAAATAAATGTAGGGTGTAGAGACAGATATAGGCCTGAAATATGGCTTTCAAAACTGTAACAGTAAAGTAAATGACATTTTTGTTCAAACAAGTGTTAAATAGCTCTATATTCTAAATGTAATCTGCTATAGAGAGTTTTCCATAACAGGGGTCTCCCCATCTCTTTAATGAACAGACACATGTATTTTCAGTTTGAGACACCAATTTTATCCATTCAGGAGAGATATAAGTGAAGCTGATAAATGGGTTTTGGCTGCCATAACTAAATGTTTTTTTGTTATTATTTTGGTATTTGTTGTTTTCCACAATGTTTGTTTCCTACACTTTGTTTCTACATATTATGCTCTTTATATTTGTTTTATATTGTCAAAGGTTCAATATCAATTCCATATTGCCGTCATTTCCGGTGCCCCGACCATGTATGGTGTGTAGAGAAACCTCACGTGTTCACAAGTCATTGCAGCTTCCGTCTGCCTGTCAAAGCAGACGGGAGTTTGTTTGTTCATGTCATGGGAGCGTGTTGCCACAAGGTTGATGATGAGGTTCGTTTTGTTCTTTCTGGTCCCATACTTTAAGTTGTTTGTCAACATTTAAGTGTCTATGTTTTGTTTCTTTATGAGTTTCATTGATCGTTTTATTTATTGTTTTTCCTTTCAGTCCCAGTATGTTAAGGGTAATAAAATAGCCTACTTTCTAATTAAAAATAAATAATATATCAAATATATCACTAAACACAAAAGGATACTAGTTGTATTTTGCTACAAATTAATTCAAAGGCACTGATTATGATAAATTATGAGATTTATCAGCTGGGAGATTCGCATGTGAGTGTGTCGCGTCGCGTGAGCGACTCCTGTTGTTATTATCGCAAGTCCGGTAGATGGCAGTGAACGTTCTCAGGTAAGGGGAGGGTTGAGCAGAGCTGGCTGGCTGGGGGTGGAGAGAGAGAGCAGCGCAGACATTACAAACCTGACGTGGAGAGAGAGAGAGAGAGAGAGAGAGAGAGAGAGATACAGTCAGCAGGGAGAACAACAGTGTGACAGAGAGAGAGTCGAGTTGCGGCAGCCAGACAGAGACTAGCGACAGACAGTCACAAAGTGCCGTGGTGGCTGCGCTGTGCTCGCCGGGGAAGAAGCGCACTGTTCTCCGCCTACAGGAGCTCCAGGACTGGAGGAGGAGACGCTCCGAAGTCGAGCCCGGGACCCAGTAGTGGAGTGGTTGGTGGTGGAGCCAAAAGAAAGGAGAAAGGACCCCCACGTTTCACGGCAAAATAAATAAAGAACCCACGGGGACTTCACACACACGGGGGGAAAGGTGGAAGTGTAACTAACTAACATTTAAATCGAGTTTTAGAGCGATGCACTGGCAGCATGGCCAAGTGGTTCAAGGAGCACCTGGGATTCAAAACTACCAAAGCACCACCTCCTCCGGCGCCTCCGAAGCCGGACTACAGACACTGTCACACCGTCGGTGTGCCTACCATGGTCATCGGTGCGCCTGGCAGCTGCTACCCGGGGCCGTGTCCGACGTGCCCCGGGTTGGGGGCGACCACCTACCCGAGCCCCGCGCAGCCGGACATCCTCGCTGCTTACAAACTACAAAAAGAGCTGGACTTCGAAGACCCGTACACGCCGGGTGGAAACATCTCGTTCGGCTCGTGCAGCCTGGGCATGGGCATGGGCCAGGTGGTGGTGGGCTCGTCGCCGGACATAAAGTACGTGTCGCCGAAGCACCGTCTCATCAAGGTGGAGACCGTGGAGAAGAGCAGCCCGAGCCCCGGCGGAGGCACCGCCGTCACGGTGAGCCAGCAGGCCGTGGTGGCCCTGGGGGGCGTCAAGTCCCCCACCTCACCCCCCACGGAGCAAGACAATAAGGAGAAGGTAAAGTCTGTTTAAAGTTGGTTTCATTATGGGAACGCAACTTTTCATGTCACACATAGTAGGGTCAGTGGTTTTCAACCCTTTTCATATCAAGTGTCCATTATTTATTCAGCTTTTGAGCCACGGACCACCATTTGATGAAATTTATAGACTCAAAACTAAAGAATATTTTGTTATGTTCTGGATAATAAGATTTTGTCCCATTCCATGCTGTGTTGATGTTGTTACCATTAGGAGAGATAACAGGCAAACGTTGATCAAAATAACAATTATTTTTGACATTCTCATGGTGTAGACTGCTTGTAAATATTAAGTAATGCAAATGTTTAACAATAATTTAACTCTTGAGAGCGTTAACGTAAAATGAAACCAAATGGACCCTTATTTTATACTCAAGAGTTTCCATCATTTAGCTGGGGACCACCTGGAGCCCCCTCAAGGACCACTGGTGGTCCCCGGACCACTGGTTGAAAACCACTGACTGCCATAGGCTATTCAACTGTTACTACTTGACAAGTAGTATAACTCTTAAGTTCTCATATTTTGACGTGACCTAATGCAACTGGCCTATATAAAGTCAAGGAGTGCATACTGTCATAAACGTGAGTTTATGAATCACCTACCTAGCCTACCTGTATTCATTTTTAGATAAGCGATGACTCGTTGCAGTCGTTACAACCGGTCAAACTTGTTTTCAATCTGTACAATGGCTGGCCACTGTATGTATTGCGACATTAACCACATTTCAAATACAATCATTTTTACTACTGGTTTACTTGGTGATCTGCTTGCAGGAAGGACTTATATTCCAACTGTATTCTGTTTGATGTTGGGAAAAAAAGGACTTGAACATTGCTCTCTCTTTTTGTGTGTGTACTGTGTGCTTAAACACATGCAGGCATAATGATACAGTAGCACGCTTCCTGTCAGGACCATGCAAGGGTCAGTTTGGCTTCCACTAGTGTTTTGAGGCTATTTTGGCGTTGCAATGCCAATAGAATTATATGTGTGTTGTGGGACAGGGTTAAATCACAATTGCCTAAACTATAATTTAACTTACTTAAATGTTGTTAGACAGGCCAAGTTGTACACTAATGCAGGGCTTCTCAAAGTGGGTGTTCCATGACGCGAGGTCCAGGGGTGCCTCAGAATACTTTGATAATAATATTTGGAATTTATCAATGTCACTTCAAGCGTAATCACTTTACTAAGTTTTAGACTTAGTAAAGCGAACCAGAGCCAAACTGTACTTGGTTAAGTTATTTTTCAGTCAATAGTACACTCTTGACCAGCTTGTAGATTGGCTGTTTTTTGTGAATGTTCCCCCCCAGAATAGGAATGCTGGGGTTTAACCCATTTTTGGTGGGAACCCCTTTTAGTGTTAGCATTATGTTATACTTTAGCTATTGAAAAATAGCAGACCTACAAGCTCATAGCGCGCCACCGAGTGGCGCGCTACGAGCTTGTAGGTCTGCTATTTTTGAAAAATCGTGAAAATGTGGCGCAAATCTTTGAATATATATTTCAGAGCGAACATTTTTAACTAAAATATTGGCTTCTGGGGGGTCCCTGGAACTACATATTTTGAGATGGGGGTCCGTGGCCCAATAAGAGATAATTGTGGGGGTTGAGCACCACTGACATAGAAACATGGGTTTTTCAGAAAAAATGTAGAAGCCTTTTTTTTATCGACTTCAGTCCAAAATGTGAAAAGTGATTAAACACCATAATGTACAAAAGTTATTTTCAGTCCGTCCTATAATGGAAACGATTAATTCTCTCCAGTTTTCCTTGTGACTTACTTTACATGTTTTGCATACAAAAGATGCTATAAAGTAAGGGGTAATTCAGGTGTTGCCATGGATGGATGAAAAAGTTATTTACTGGGGTGACACGAGCCAAAACATGTTTTGAGAACCACTTCACTAATGATGGCCTGGCCTCTATGCCTCCGGTTGCTCTGATATAGCGTGGTATATCCCATTTTGGGGCGGGAACCCCTTTTGGTGTTCGCATCATGTTATGCTTTAGCTATAGCAGATCTACAAGCTCGTAGCGCGCCACCGAGTGGCGCGCTACGAGCTTGTAGGTCTGCTATTTTTGAAAAATCGAAGAACCACTGACATAGAAACATAGCTTTTTCAGAAAACTGTCGGGATGTAGAAGACATTTTTAGAATCTGATCTCAGGTCAAAATGGTATATAGCTCTGACTTGACAGTTCCCTTACTACGCAGTGTTCCCTTCCAGTTCACCTTCTTCTTCCCCTCTTCCTTTCCCTTCCCTTCCGTACTCTGCCTCCCAGGGGGCTTATTGCACACTCATCACCAGAAAGAGAATGTGCAGACTGACGTGGGGAAAGAATGCTTGTAGGAACTGCAGTGCTCGACAAGGGCCCCGGAGCACGCTGCCGTGTCGGGCTTGTCAGGAATTCATGCACTCCCGTCCCGAGTCGAGTAGTGTTGGTTCATTTGCCAGAAACTTGAGACTTTTCAATGTCAATGGGGTTAAGGACGTGGAAGAGTGTGATATCACAGTGGAATGTGCCGGTGCGTGTAGCTCAGGAACAGGAGGTGGAAGCGTGAAGTGCAAAGATGAGTGCTCTGTTAACATCAAGAACAACCAGTGGTGGGAACTGGAAAGTAACTAAGTGCATTTACTCAATGTTAAAGTACTGTACTTGCAGCGTTTTACTACTTCCTCTCGTCATGTTTACCTTCCCACCTGTATTGTGAGGTGTGGTCTTACTGGTCTACCGTCTGTGGCTGTATTGCACAAGAGGGATTAGTTTCTTCTGTCAGTCATAAAGTCTGCCAGCGCCGTGTTGTGTGTTCACTGTTCGCTCACTCACTGACCTGTCACCCAAGCACTATTATGCAAACGAAGAAAACATTTTAGTGCTGTACTTGGATATCGCAAGTCGAGACAAATCATTATTTTCTTTAATTTTCAGCTACATTTGCCTGCTGCTGTGTCATATGGGAATCTATGACACAAGGACAGGGGGAGAGGTTTGCACTCTGTGAGTTCTGAAACGAGCACCTTTACATACACTCCCGCAGCCCTTTAGAATGAGGTAACAAACAGCTGGAGAGGCAGCCACGGTTTGGCTTTGCAGTCGGTGAGGGAGCTAGTATCGAGTAGCCTGGGCACCATTTCATTTAGGTTATATGATCCTGTCGGGAGCAGATGATATTGTTACGTCATGTTGTAGTATTGTTTTGTAGTCGACAGGCAGGAACAACAGGCGGCAACTTCCTTTTCCCTCAAACCGATTTTTCTCAATAAAAGCTACAGGCTACGAGAGCTTTTATTCATCATACAGACTTTTGAAACTGAGACCAGGCTTTCCTCCGAGGTGGTGGAAAGCCTGGTGAGGCGAGGTTAAGTATCGAGTATTCCTCACCCAGTTTTAGCTGCTGTTTTTTCGAGCGTGACCGACGCCAGGGTTTGGGGTCCGATGGATCCCGATTTTGGAGAGTCCTATAGCACTCCAATTACATTAGCGTTCTAGAAGTAGTAGTCCATCGGTTGGACAGTTCTCGTGATGTACGTCAAGGACAGATACACATGCACAATACGCAGAGATTTCATGCACTGTGGCTCAAGAGGTAGAGCAGGTCGTCCAATGATCCATGGGTCGGCGGTTCGTATCCCGGCTCCTCCTGGCTAGACACTGGCAAGTGTCCTTGGGCAAGACACTGAACCCCAAATTGCTCCCGATGTGCTGGTTGGTACCTTGCATGGCTTCCGCCGCAATCGGTGTATGAATGTGTGTGTGAATGGGTGAATGTAATGCACAATCTATGTAAAGCGCCTTGGATAAAGGCGCTATATAAATGCACCATTTACCATTTATGCATTGATAGTAGGATTATAGCTGTCTCCCATCAATTGATGTTTATTTGGATCTTCCCAAGTTAATTAGGCATGTTAGGCCCCGAGCAGAGAAATGTAGTTACCTCTGCCTCTCCCCACACTCCGTGTGCACATTTTAACAGACAGCACATTAGTGTGTGGCTGTGGTGTGAAGGCCTCACACCCTGCAATGTGAATGAGCTGGTGGGAAATCTACTTGAATTGATCCTTGATATGATGGGAAGCTAACGCTGTTCACTAAGATTATTATTTCAGAAGGTTTTCAAAAATATTTGGTAACACTTGCCGTGTGTGTGTGTGTGTGTGTGTGTGTGTGTGTGTGTGTGTGTGTGTGTGCGCGCATTGTAGACATGGGGAATGCATAGCAAGTGTTACTGAAAATTCTGAATCTTTCAGAAATGGAAAAACTATCTATTCTCTCTCACACACACACACACACAATTTGATTAATAAGGGGCGCTTTCTTTTTTTTTTGTTGATAATCCTCCCTACTATAGAGTGTGCTGACCATATAAGGAGTTCCTCCCTGTCCCCAGTGAGCCCCTGGGGTCAAAAAACCCTAGTTTCAGTTTTGGTGGCGGGTGGCAAAGCCTTCATCCAATCAGGATGAGAGGGGCCTTCCTCCAATCATGATCGACTGCGGGCGGGCCTTGGTGCACGTGCTGTTGGCCTGTTGCACTTCCCCCCACTGTAGTGCTTGCATGTGCACATTTTGTTACCGGGGCGGACTGGGTGGTTTTCCAAATCACCCAAATCACTGAATGCTCCTTTAATGTCCCCGCCCGTCTCAAGTTTTGCCATTAACGATGAACGGAGAAATGACGTCAGAATTCCACTTTTTATGACGTTACTTAAACATCAAAACATTTCGCCATTGACATTGAAGGAAAACTTTACGTCAGTAAACGAGCAAATCAGCTTTGTATGAATGGTGTGTCCTATAGTTGCTGATTGTCTCCGTATTTGGAAGGAGCACTTCAAGGTACTCAGTCAGGACGACAGCTGTTATTTCCTGAACACATTCAGAGCATGATTTTAGGTACGTTACTTGAGGATTACCGTTTGTCTGGAAGCCAAGCATTGTCCCTCTTACTGTGGCTTACAGAGACTGGCTTAGACAGACCTTGTAATTGTTTTGCAAATCCTTGTTTATGGGCTTTCTCCGGGTGTCGATTTGTGAACAAGCATCCAGAACAAAATTCTGTATTCCTATGGACACATATAAACATAAGTAGGTAGGCGCGACACACTCACACACACACACACACACACACACACTCACACTCACACTCACACTCACACTCACATTAAAACATTAGCTACTCAAAGTCTCAAACCCCAACATCCATATTCTTGGGGAACATTAGTCAAAAGTCACACCCATGTGAAGTGAGGGGTGCTAATATATTAAAGTCTAACTCATGTTGATTATGTGATGTAATGGTGATGTAAAACAAACGGTGCCAACACCATCAAGAGACAATATGACGTAATGAGGCACATTATGACGTAGATTTTCCATTTATTGTCCTCCATGGTGTTTAGAAAACAAACATTGAACTAAAGACAAACATTCAACCTGTGGATACTGGATAGGAGGGGCTGGCGCCTCTCAAAAACCATACCCGTGTGAAGTGAGGCGCGCTCTTCTCGTACATCATCCAATAAAAAAATCACACCTGTGTGAACTGAGTGGTGTAAGGTATTATATAGCCTGATCAGCTGTGGTCTGACGTAATGAAATCACACCCGTGTGAACTGAGTGACCATAGCAACCATGCTCATTTTTGAGTGGTGTAAACCACTCCTACGACTGGCTTTGTTAGTTTACGTGTCTGTCTGTCTGTCTGTCTGTCTGTCTGTGCGTACCAAATGAGCATGGTTGCTACGGTCACCCAGTTCACCTGGGTGTGATTTCATTACGTCAGATCAGAGCTGATCAGGCTATATAAGACCTTACACCACTCAGTTCACACGGGTGTGATTTTTTTGGTACGAACAAACACGTGGACACGTAAACTAACAAAGCCAGTTGTTGGAGTGGTTTACACCACTCAAAAAATAATATACTTCTCCATTAATTAATTTGTCAACTTCTTTGTCATGTTTTAATGATACAATGTTTTTTTCTACCATGATCATGTAAGATGACAACTGAATTTATGTGATTGTTTAGCCGATTTGCTCGTCTACATTTTACAATTTTCCTTTCATTGTCAATGGCATTAATAATACAATACAATAACAATAGTTTAACAGATGCTTCAGTATCTCTCTGAAGCCCAATCTATCCACAACTGTGTATATAATAGTCTGCATCGGCGCAACTGGGCCGGTTAAATGCTGACTAGTGAGACACTAAGGGGGGGGGTGGGGGGGGAGCCTTAACCCATTTAGGCCTGACATCGAAATTAAAAAAAAGTCTTCTGAAAGAATATATATTCAAAGAGTTGTGCCGCATTTTCACGATTTTTCAAAAATAGCAGACCTACAAGCTCGTAGCGCGCCACTCGGTGGCGCGCTATGAGCTTGTAGATCTGCTATTTTTAAATAGCTAAAGTATAACATAATGCTTATAGTTAAAACACCAAAAGGGGTTCCCGCCCAGACTGGGTTAAAAAGCAGTGCCTTAGAAGCACGGCTCAGCTACATTGATGTTTTAATTACTTGACTCATGGATGCTAATTATATAACTGTTTAGCTAATGCCCGAAATGCCAATAGTGACTTCCAAGTGTTTTTGTTCGTTTCAATCTCAGCTTTCCAAAGCACTTCACTTCCATTCACTACACACTCACTGAAGAAAACACCATCCATGATACTAGAGTTGATACATTTGCGATGTTGTGTGCGTTCCAGTTCTAAATATTAGAGCCATTTTGTCATTCACATGTCTTGGGACTTGACTTCCACTTCCAACCGCATTCATTTTGAATGTGTCAATTTATTCAGATGGACGGTGGATTATCTCATGTTGGAATGACATGTTGAATTGCTATTATTTCCCCTGAACGGAGGAGAAAGGCCTTATTTCCATACTGATCGCAGTATGTACAGTTTGTACACAACAGCTGCACAAGACGTGGCGGTGCTGTGGGTTGTTTCCTTTCTAGGTTCATTGTGTTCGTTGTGCATGTTTGTTTATAACAATGCCGGGACCTTCACGGTAGAGCGAGCCCGAGGAGGAGGAGATGATCAATTATCGTCATGGCTTTAGAGCTAATTAAAGGCCTCATCTCCCACGTTATTGCTTCTCTCAGCAGCACCAACCCAACTTCTCAAAGACACTTCAGTTGAAAACCAGGGGTCTTTCTTCACTCTCCCCTGTAGTAACTCTGAGGACCCCCTAGGGCAGTGGTTCCCCAAAGTGGGGTCCGGCGGGGACCCCCAGGGGTACTTGAGGGAGTTCCTGGGGGGACCCAGCTAAATGATAATTTGTAACCAAATGGACCCTTATGGGTCTGTAACTCAGAGAGTGTACAAATGGAACCAAATGGACCCTAGTGGGTCCATTTGTACACTCTCAGAGTTAAATTAACAGTGGTTTTATATTATAAATTGGGGTACCAGAGATAGAAATGCCATTAAATCGGGGATCCGTGGCATAATGCGTGTGAATTTGGGGGTCCTTGAAATTACTATGTTTCGGAATCACTGCTAGAGCAGTAAAAATCCTCCCTTATCGGGGTCACTGGCATATGTTTTCAAATGGGGGGTCCGTGGCCTAATAAATGTTCATGTGGGGGTCCTTGACTCGAAAGAGTTTGTGAACCACTGCCCTAGGGGTCCCTTACCCCCTGTTGAAGACCCCCAGGTGTAAACAAAAACAGTAGAGGGGCAAAACTGGAATGCCACAGACTGAGTCCTGGTCAGTCTGAAATGCTGCTTGTCATCAGCTATAGGCCTGGCTTGTTCCGGGGGGGGGGGGGGGGGGGGGGACACTGTTCACAAGCACTGGCTTTGGGTATCCTCCCGGGCCTCCGGGTGCCTTAACGCAGTCTGCCTATAAACCAGGCAGCGTTAATCTATCTATAGAAGCATGCAGTTGGGTCTGTAAGTGCAGACAGCTGTTGTGCAGCCAAACGGAGGCATCTGGATTCTGGAAGGACAGATTTCTCCTTACACTGCTTGTTTCTTTTACTTCTCCTGCATAACCTTTTTATAGCCCTGTGTTGAGTATATCACACTGCTGTGTACCAGTGATGGCTCATCTGCACTTCCAAGTGATCATGCTCGAAGAACGACTGACATAGAAACATAGCTTTTTCAGAAAACTGTCAGGATGTAGAAGACATTTTTAGAATCTGATCTCAGGTCAAAATGGGTTAATTAGTTTCGGTGGCCTTTATGTTTTTCCATTTTTGAGGGGCGCTATCCCCTCCTATGCCCAGCTTGGTGTGTTTTGTGTACCAACATTTTAGATGATTTGATTGGCTGATCAGTCACTGAGTGTGATGTGTGACACTAGTATGACGATCAGATTTTTCATGGGGCGTGAAGATTTTACATAATCAAAGTGACATCGTTGTTGGTTGCATTGTGTCTGTGGAAGATGGATGCTGCAAATGGACATCAGCTGCCCCCCCTAGCCCATAGCCCCTAGCCCCTGTGGCCCAGATCACATTTCTGATAATGGAATCAGAAACGGAGCATCCTTTGGGAGCCAATCGGATGCTGTCTAGCAGCAGAGACCTTCAAGGGACAGTTGTGGGTAATTAGCTTATATCTGAGCAGCAAGTGTGGATGACGTGTCTGTCTGTCTGTCTTTTTTTTTTTTAAATAGTGAAAATGCGGCACAAATCTTTGAGTATATTCTTTCAGAATACTACTAATAATAATACATAAATTTGTTTTATTTCGACGTCAGGCCTGGTGGTTAACCCATTGCTACTGGTCACCGAGAGTCTCTTAGAGCACACCTCAGTGAAACCTTTGTGACAGGTGTGTTGGTTGGAGTAGACATCCAGACTCTGAGGAATCAGCCAATCAGGGACACTGTGTCATCACTTTAGCTCAATGGCAGTCAAGCCAAACCTTTCATGAGGCCATAAGACGTGAAACTGAAGTCAAGGTCCTTGACTCAAATGTAGCCTTTTTTTATTTTATATAATTTTTATCCCACGATTTTGTAACCCATTTTTCACCCCTGTGTCAATTATCTAATGTGATCCTGGGCTCCACACACCCTCCACCAACCTGGGGAGAGCAACGGACTTGAACTCATGCTTCCTTCATGCCTGAGTGTCCAAGTTGCTCCTTTACACCTGACAGGGGGGAGTTTCCTTGGTTGGACGTAGCGCGTGGAAGGAACACGTTATTCCAACCAGTTCCTTTCCCCTCCATCAGGCGCCCCGGCTGGCCAGGGGGAGGCAGTTTAGAGACCAGGATTACTGCATGTTTTTTTGTGAGGGTACCTACCCTAGTGGACATGTAGCCTATTAAATCTACTGAACAAGTGAAGAAGTGAACACATGTGCTGATGTCCCTGAACCCAATTGCAACTCTAAACCGGATGATATAATGTACAGTAAGGCAGTGGTTAATTTTTAACCCATTTTGGGCGGGAACCCCTTTTGGTGTTAGCATTATGCTATGCTTTAGCTATTGAAAATAGCAGATCTACAAGCTCATAGCGCGCCACCGAGTGGCGCGCTATGAGCTTGTAGGTCTGCTATTTTTGAAAAATCGAAGAACGACTGACATAGAAACAGCTTTTTCAGAAAACTGTCAGGATGTAGAAGACATTTTTAGAATCTGATCTCAGGTCAGAATGGGTTAAGTCAAGGAACCCCCAATGAAGTATGGGCAGTATAAAAGCAGTATACAGTAGTGACAAAAAGGCAATACTCAAGTAGAAGCACCTCAAAAGATAAAAATCACACCCGTGTGAACTGAGTGGTGTAAGGTCTTATTTAGACTGATCAGCAGTGGTCTGACGTAATGTCTGACGTAATGAAATCATAGCAACCGTTCTCATTTTTGAGTGGTGTAAACCACTCCTACAACTGGCTTTTGTGTGCAGAAAAAAATGAGCATGGTTGCTATGTTCAAAATAATTTCTGACGTAATTAAATCACACCCGGGTGAACTGGATGACCGTAGCAACCATGCTCATTTTTTCTGCACAAAAAAAGCCAGTTGTGAAATCACATCCGGGTGTGATTTCATTACGTCAGATCAGAGCTGATCAGGCTATATAATACCTTACCTTATATAATACCTCACATCGGACAAAAACTCCAGCTGATCATGCTATATAAAACCTTACACCACTCAGTTCACACGGGTGTGATTTTTTTTGGTACGGACAGACACAGGTACATAGCTTTTTTTTGGTACGAACAGACACGGGTACAAAGCCAGTTGTTGGAGTGGTTTACACCACTCAAAAAGTACAAGAAAGTACAACCATTTTTACTCAAGTACGGTACAGTACTTAGTTACTGTCTCAGCCGTGAAGCCTACGGTAGTGAAGCCTACGGTAGTGAAGCCTACGGTAGTGAAGCCTACAGTAGTGAAGCCTACAGTAGTGAAGCCTACAGTAGTGAAGCCTAACGTAGTGAAGCCTAACGTAGTGAAGCCTAACGTAGTGAAGCCTAACGTAGTGAAGCCTACCGTAGTGAAGCCTACAGTAGTGAAGCCTACAGTAGTGAAGCCTAACGTAGTGAAGCCTACAGTAGTGAAGCCTAACGTAGTGAAGCCTACAGTAGTGAAGCCTAACGTAGTGAAGCCTACAGTAGTGAAGCCTAACGTAGTGAAGCCTACAGCAGTGAAGCCTACAGCAGTGAAGCCTACAGCAGTGAAGCCTACGGCAGTGAAGCCTACAGTAGTGAAGCCTAACAGTAGTGAAGCCTACAGTAGTGAAGCCTACAGCAGTGAAGCCTACGGTAGTGAAGCCTACAGTAGTGAAGCCTAACAGTAGTGAAGCCTAACAGTAGTGAAGCCTAACAGTAGTGAAGCCTAACAGTAGTGAAGCCTAACAGTAGTGAAGCCTAACAGTAGTGAAGCCTAACAGTAGTGAAGCCTGTAGTGAAGCCTACAGTAGTGAAGCCTGTAGTGAAGCCTACGGTAGTGAAGCCTACAGTAGTGAAGCCTACGGTAGTGAAGCCTACAGTAGTGAAGCCTACAGTAGTGAAGCCTAACAGTAGTGAAGCCTACAGCAGTGAAGCCTACAGTAGTGAAGCCTACAGTAGTACTGTATGACACACTGACCACAGCGGTTTAAGATTAATGCAAGTGGGAAGTGTCTTCCGTTTCGACATCGGTGTATATGCAACGCTCCCAAGTACATCAATCTCCCCACCAGGCAACAAGAAGGGAACAAATACAACAATATATGATGTGAGTTTATCCCATTTTGGGCGGGAACCCCTTTTGGTGTTAGCATTATGTTATGCTTTAGCTATTGGAAAAATAGCAGATCTACAAGCTCATAGCGCGCCACCGAGTGGTGCGCTACGAGCTTGTAGGTCTGACATAGAAACATAGCTTTTTCAGAAAACTTTCAGGATGTATAGAAGACATTTTTAGAATCTGATCTCAGGTCAGAATGGGTTATGTACTGCAGTGCACAACACATGGTCCAGAACGTTTAGAATCTGATCTCAGGTCAGAATGGGTTATGTACTGCAGTGCACAACACATGGTCCAGAACGTTTAGAATCTGATCTCAGGTCAGAATGGGTTATGTACTGCAGTGCACAACACATGGTCCAGAACGTTTAGAATCTGATCTCAGGTCAGAATGGGTTATGTACTGCAGTGCACAACACATGGTCCAGAACGTTTAGAATCTGATCTCAGGTCAGAATGGGTTATGTACTGCAGTGCACAACACATGGTCCAGAACGTTTAGAATCTGATCTCAGGTCAGAATGGGTTATGTACTGCAGTGCACAACACATGGTCCAGAACGTTTAGAATCTGATCTCAGGTCAGAATGGGTTATGTACTGCAGTGCACAACACATGGTCCAGAACGTTTAGAATCTGATCTCAGGTCAGAATGGGTTATGTACTGCAGTGCACAACACATGGTCCAGAACGTTTAGAATCTGATCTCAGGTCAGAATGGGTTATGTACTGCAGTGCACAACACATGGTCCAGAACGTCGCTGTCGGCCACAAACCTTGGGAAACATGAACCTGTGTTCCAAACGTCCAATGGACCCAACGTAGTTATTATTTATTTTGTCACAAGCCCTTGTTAATTAACCAATTTAGGCCTGACGTCAAAATAAAAAAAAAGTTCGCTCTGAAAGAATATATTGAAAGATTTGTGCCGCATTTTCACAATTTTTCCAAAATAGCAGACCTTACAAGCTCGTAGCGCGCCACTCGGTGGCGCGCTATGAGCTTGTCGATCTGCTATTTTTCAATAGCTAAAGTATAACATAATGCTTAGTTAAAACACCAAAAGGGGTTCCCGCCCAGAATGGGTTAATTCTTTCATTTCACTTAAAATGTTTTCATAAATATATTCAAAAACAGCATAAAATATACAAGCTCACAAGCATCACATCGTTTGCAGATTGGATTTGTTTCTGCCATTGTTGTGTGACAGACTTCACCTAGTGTAGCGTGACGAAGTATAGGGAATTAATTTACCAAGTACAAAACTAAAAAAGTTGAAACGGTGATGATAAGTAAACACTAAACAGATTTGTGTTTGCGTAAAGAGTAGACCTGTGTTGCTCTTGAAACTCAGCTCTGTCGGCTGTAATCCAGACGATTCTGATGGGCACTTTAAAATAGAGGGGGGGGGGGGGGGGGTATAACAGAAAAGGATGGCTTCCGATGTGTTCCATTCCATCCATTCTTCAACAGATCCCCCCCGTTCAGAGACCCAGTTGATATTTACGTGCGCGCTTGACATTCTTTTTCCTAGCGCTGGCAGAGGACACACACACAGCACAAAACGGGTAGAGATATGGAGGAAGTGGAGGAGGATTCACAAACACAGTTCACCCTCGGACTGGAATGTCAGGGTGACGACTGGCATGAGGGAAAAGTTCAGCCACGCGGCGCGATGTTCCAATCTCACACTGGCAGGCGAAGGCGAGGGAAGGAGTCCCGATGTCACCGCATTAGATTGCCGTCTCGAAGAAAAAAAGGCGCCATAATTCAGTTCTTTCACATGCCCCGAAAATGAGGGGATCAGATTCAATCAGAAGAATAAAACATCAGAACAGATTGAGAAAAGACAAAAATGAGAAACCGTGTGAGGCTGTGTATATATCTGCTCCCTGAGAAAGCGTGTGAGGCTGTGTATATATCTGCTCCCTGGGAAATCAAAGCAATTGCAACATTGTTTTCTCTGTTGAAACTCTGTCACCACATTCCCCCTAGATTGTTTACCAAGTGAATTACTGGACTGAAAATATGCTTTTCCACTTCCAAGTACTATGTGCCATCTTTCTACAAGGACTGACAGTAGAAGACACCCAGTCAGGATTTATGCACTATGCTGTAAACACTTTACGGAAGTATACACCTTAGTGGGGTCTGGGGACCCCCAGGATTCCATGAAGGGGTTCCAGGGGGTCCACATACACCTTAGTGGGGTCTGGGGACCCCCAGGATTCCATGAAGGGGTTCCAGGGGGTCCACATACACCTTAGTGGGGTCTGGGGACCCCCAGGATTCCATGAAGGGGTTCCAGGGGGTCCACATACACCTTAGTGGGGTCTGGGGACCCCCAGGATTCCATGAAGGGGTTCCAGGGGGTCCACATACACCTTAGTGGGGTCTGGGGACCCCCAGGATTCCATGAAGGGGTTCCAATTTACAATTTACAATTTAGGCATTTAGCAGACGCTCTTAATCCAGAGCGACTTACATTAAGCAATAACAAAAGCATGGCATACATCACATATATAAAAAAGTAGTTATCATGAATCATGCGTAAACTAAGAACGTAACAGTGGAGTATCTATGTAAACTATACATACTATACTATATACTATATTATACATGTGTACTATAAAGTGCTATGACTACATGAAATGCAATTCTAGAGCTGTCTACGTAACAAGCTATAAGTCTGTTTAAAATACTATCTAAGTCTACATAAAGTGCTATCTAAGGGGCTAGGCTAGGGCAAGTGCTACGGGCCATGGTGGAGTCTGAAGAGGTGGGTTTTCAGACTACGGTGGAAGATTGGGAGTGAGGCTGCAGTTCTGACTGTGATGGGAAGTGCATTCCATAGTTTTGGAGCCAGAAGGGAGAAGAGTTTGGGACGTGTGGAGCGTTGTCCCGGCGTTTTTAGTGAAGGTACCTCCAGCTTCCCTGCGTTGGCTGATCTGAGTGCGCGGGAGGGTTCCAGACCCCACTAAGTTGGCTGATCTGAGTGCGCGGGAGGGTTCCAGACCCCACTAAGTGGAATAATTAATTAAACCACCTTGCTCTTTCTTCAATGCATTGTGCCTGAAGGGGAAGCAATGGAACACGGAGCTGCCGCTCGAGGGGAGCTATGATTAGCGGTAAGCCAACTTTATAGTTTTATCATTAAATAGAGCCGCTAATTAACACGTTGAAGGCGTCGTTGGCGGTGCGGGATCTCATTAAAAAGGCGTTAAAGAAGTCCTTAGCCAAGGATGAGTTAATATTGTGGTACTGTTGCTACTTTTACTCGAGTAAAACTCCTGCGTACTTCCCACGCCACTACATACGGCTAGAGATCCTCAAGAGGCTGGTGTGGTGCGGTTGAGAAAGAGAGCTTGAATGTGTTGCCATGCTACGGAGAGCTGTGTATACCAGATGTGACTCACGGATTCAAGTGCGGGAAGAGTTATTTCCATTGTTGTGATAATTTGTGTCTCTTAAAGTCTAGTCTGGCATCAAACGTCAAACGCTCACATTCACACATCACAGTCAAACCCCATTGTTCACAGAGCCTTCCAAGAATGCCACACGTTTCCGGAACTATTCCGAGAATTCCTCCCGACCACTTTGTCCAAGTGATTTTCTGTTCTGGCGTTTTGGGAGATATTTTCTCTTTGAACAGCACACAGCACAACACACGCACACACATAACACACACACAGAACACACACAGCACAACACTCCGGCACTGCCGGAGTCAGAGAGGCCGCAGGAGAGTCATAGAAGGGCACTTTGAAGGAAGGGCACTTTGAAGGAAGCCGTGTTGATTTTGACAGCGAGTTTAGATTTGCTTTGCAGCGCGACGTGTTGAGATTGTAGATCTGCTATTTTCAGCATGCAACCAAGTGTAAAATCAAAATGACGTGTCTTTTACTTATACTGGATCTCGTATCCACTAGTCCCTTCCTAACATTTTAGTCTAGTTTATATTTGTTGACGGAATTGTCAATATATTTCGTTTTTTTTATTTTAGTATTTAGTCATCATAGCTTTGTTTTCATTTAGTTTCCACTTAGTTTTCGTCAGTGAAAATGGACAGTCGACGAACATTTTTCGTCATAGTTTCAGTCGACAAAATAAACACTGGAATGAAGGAAGCAAGGAGTCACAGAAGGGCACTTTTGAAGGAAGGAGGGAAGGAAGCACTGAATGCCTGGCTGCAGTGTCGCTGGTCGTGTGCCAACCAAAGCGGCTCAGATGGTTGACGGAATGATGTCACCCTGTTTAGAAAAAAGAAAACATAACCAAATCATTATTCAATTTAGCTCTCAGAAGGTTCAGCCTCCCTCATCACAGATGTCATGTTGACGGCCCCGCTGATCCAATTAGGTTTCCATCACAGCGCAGTAATTCTGCATCGTTGGGAATAACCCATTCTGGGTGGGAACACCCTTTTGGTGTTAGCATTATGTTATGCTTTAGCTATAGAAAAATAGCAGATCTACGAGCTTGTAGGTCTGCTATTTTTTTTTTTTAATCGAAGAACGACTGACATAGAAACATAGCTTTTTCCGAAAACTGTCAGGATGTAGAAGACATTTTTTGAATCTGATCTCAGGTCAAAATGGGATAATCACTAGATAGCAGTTGTCGGATTGGTTTTCATGGTCAGGTTTTATAACGTAACCGCTGCTCATTTTCCCAACGAAAGTTATAATTCTTGGAAAATGTGGCGTTTGGCCATTATCCTTAGTTTATTTTTGTATCTTTTTTTATATTCTCTTCCTGGTCTATCTGAGCCTTTCGTCTCTGCAGCTGGTTCCCAATGCCGGGTCCATTTGGGGACCATTTGGACCGCAGGTCTGTAACTCTGATGAGAGTGTACAGATGGAACCAAATGGACCCTTACAGGTCTGTAACTCTGAGAGTGTACAGATGGAACCAAATGGAGCCTTACAGGTCTGTGACTCTGGAACCAAATGGACCCGTATGGGTAAATGAAGAGTGAGGATTTTACAGTGTATATTGTGGTGGGTCTCAGAGATTGAAAATAGCTTCAAATGTTAGAAGTCTAAAAAGCATGTCAAACTGGAGGACTTTGAAATAAAAATAAAACGTTTTTAGACTAACCAAACTAAAACGTTGTACACTATGGGCAGTATTATGCGTGTCTTAAGTACCAGGTCTTATTACTTAATTTAAGACATGGAGGTGTGATCAATGCCATTTGGCCATTCGGAATAGCCAAATGGCATTGACCACGCCTCCAGGTCTTAAGTTAAGTCATAAGACCTGGTACGTAAGACACGCATAATACTGCCCTATGAGTTCTAGACCCGTCCGTGTAAATGGTCCCCCTGTACCAGACGTTTGAGCAACGGTTCCTCTTTATCCCCTGTGTGTCCCTCCGTGTAAATGGTCTCCCCTGTACCAGACGTTTGAGCAACGGTTCCTCTTTATCCCCTGTGTGTCCCTCCGTGTAAATGGTCCCCCTGGACCAGCCGTTTGAGCAACGGTTCCTCTTATATCCCCTGTGTGTCCCTGGGACGCTGCAGGGTCACATATTTCCACCGGGTCACAATTAGCCGTGTGTGTTCGTGTTTTAGAGAGCCCGGGTCGTCGGGGAGCCATAGACACATGGCACTGTTTTGTTTAATGACAGTGTTGTTATGCTGGGGCTGGTTCGACGACCAGCCAGGCAGCACTGGTGGGGGGGGCAAAGGCAAAGATCGTCTCTCTCACACACACACACACACACACACACACACACACACACACACTGATTAAAAGGAAACAAATTGAGCCCTGAGGTTTGTATGCCATCTGAGGCACAAATGGGAAAGAATCTGCGAGAGGCAGATTTGGTATATTTTTACACAAAGCTTGTTTTCTGCCAGCAGTAAAATGTTTAACCAGCTTTTGAACCCCTGTTCTGTTCCAGGCATTTCATAATAAGGGGAACATGCGTGAGAAATAGACGATCTCTACGGTACTTAAGATCAAAAGGAGGCTCGGCGCAACACGTGAGCTTGTTGTAGGCTGGCTATTTTCAGATAAGAGTCTTTGTGTGTAGAAGGAAAAATGCAGCCGACCAAGTATAGCGCCCTGAGGGACTCCGGTCAATTACGTACCTAGGGTATGAGTTGTTCATTTATACGTGATCGCATGCCGGTGTTGCTCCCTCCCTGGCTGTGAACCATAAGCTCACAGCACGTCTAAATCAGGCTCGACAGTCAGCCTTATACCCGTACTGGTGCTGGTATGTGTGTTTGCGTTTCTTTTAGGCCTATATTTGTTTTTGAGATGACAGCTCCGCTTTCCCTTTTGTGTGTGTGTGTGTGTGTGTGTCTGTGTGTCTGTGTGTCTGTGTGACTGTGTGACTGTGTGACTGTGTGACTGTGTGTGTGTGTCTTTGCATGGGGTTGACTGTTGGTGGATTACAGTGTAATGGTGGATTACAGTGTAATTATAGTATAGGCTGTTGTACTGCTTGCTTGTAGAGCTGCCCTGTTGTTATCTGTGTCCCCCGGGGAAGCACAATACTTCTTATTTCAGCATTCTTACAACTCATTTTCCCGTTGAGATATATATATATATATATACTCTACATTCCATTGGTTGATGAGGCCTTCTGAGGGACAGTTGGGCACGGGCCTAACGCCTCGTCTACACTGCCAGCGATGCGAACGATGAAATCTCATTAGAATACATGTCTTTCGGTGGCACAGTCGGTAGTGCTGTCGCCTCACAGCTAGAAGGTTCGATTCCCGTTCGGGACGCTGTGGGTGCTGGCGGCGTGTCTCCTCCTCCGCGTCATCAGTGCCCATACCCGAAGGCGGGGTTGGCGAAAGGGCCTTTCTGTGTGGAGTTTGCATGTTCTCCCCCTGTCCCATAGGGTAGGTATACCCTAAAAAAAAACATGCACTAATCCTGGTCCCTAAACTGCCTCCCCCTGGTCAGCTGGGGCGCCTGATGGAGGGGAAAGGAACTGGTTGGAATAACGTGTTCCTTCCACGCGCTATGTCCAACCAGGGAAACTAAAAAATAGCAGACCTACATGCTCATAGCGCGCCACTCGGTGCCGCGCTATGAGCTTGTAGATCTGCTATTTTTCAATAGCTAAAGCATAACATAATGCGAACACCAAAAGGGGTTCCCGCCCAAAATGGGTTAATTTGGAGATATATAGATATGCTGATCCGACCGACTATACCCACTTCGGCACATCACTCCTTCGATCCTTTAAACGCAGCGCGCTGAGTTTAAAGTCCATCGGCCAGGTGGTTTCTTGAGATTCAACGCGTTGCGGCGTGTGAGCTTGCAGATCAGCTATTTTCGAATAATAGCACGAGTATAAAATAGGGCTTTAGTGATTTGAGGTATGTTTTGTTTTGTATTAACCCATTTTAAGCTGGAACCCCTTTTGGTGTTAGCATTATGTTATGCTTTAGCTATTGAAAAATAGCAGATCTACAAGCTCATAGCATGCCACCGAGCGCCCATTTTGGGCGGGAACCCCTTTTGGTGTTAGCATTATGTTATGCTTTAGCTATTGAAAAATAGCAGATCTACAAGCTCATAGCGCGCCACCGAGTGGCGCGCTACGAGCTTGTAGGTCTGCTATTTTTGAAAAAACGAAAAAACGACTGACATAGAAACATAGCTTTTTCAGAAAACTGTCATTTTCAAACAGACATTTTTAGAATCTGATCTCAGGTCCAAATAATGTAACTGAATCTGAATCTGTCCAAATAATAATAGTGGAGTAAAAGTACAATATTTGCCTCTGAGTTGTAGTGGAAGTTGTAGAAGTATAAAATAAATGGAAATGGCCTTAAAGTAAAAGTAGATCTGTGTTGTACTTACTGTAGGTACAGTACCAGAGAAAGCAGGCAGCTGCCTTGCTGTTGTTTGGTTGGAAAATAAGGAAGCGAGGGGTTGCTCCAGGATTAAGGAAGTGCTCCCTTCCTGACAGGAAGTGTTTTCAACTTGGTGAATGAATGGTGACATTCCCTTTTCTAAACGGGGCAGGCCTGAGCTCGCCCGCCCTCCCTCCCTCCCTCCCTCCCCTGTGCGGGACGGGGAATGTGGACTGGCTTGCCGTGTCCTTGCTAAAATATAACCTGGGTTAATGTTCACACTCCTGTTTCAACTTGAGCACAGCCTGGATGTCGACGGAAACGTGAGAAATACTTCATGGCACGTACATGTTTGTTGGAGAGAGAGCAGAGTGTTGTTTACCAACCCGTGGCCCGGGGCCCCGTGGGGGGGGTCGTCAGGGAAATACTTCATGGCACGTACATGTCTGTTGGAGAGAGAGCAGAGTGTTGTTTACCAACCTGTGGCCCGGGGCCCCGTGGGGGGTTCGTCAGGATTTCGCAAGTGGGCCGTCTGTCATCAAGGGGGCAAAACGTTAAGATTGTTATTAATTGATAATAAATATCTTGCTGTCTGTCAAAAACCTCTTATATCCATATTCTAACTGTTAGTGTACTTGATCATACCATTTTATACAGACACAAAAAAGTATCAAAAGTAAGTAGCAGATCCACAAACCCCTTTTTGGTGTTTTAAAGGACCACTTCACCACTTTTCAACCTATCTTCATATAATAGGTCCTCACTAATAATCACGATAAAATGGCACGATTTTTTCCTACTCAGTCTGTGTCTCATAGGAGGGCTGTGGGCAGTTTAGAAACCGTCTTCCAGTGACATCATCATTAGGCAGATTTTTTTTTTTAAACAAGATCTTTTTACAAAAATGTTTAGATTTTCATTATCATGAGAACGATGGCTTCCATTTTCGCATTGCAACTTTTCAGGACTAGAAAGCCTGCAGTTTATATTAGCTTGGATTCCCCATCGATGATGTCACTGGAAGACAGTTTCTGAACTGCCCACAGCCCTCCTATGAGACACAGACCGAGTAGAAAACAATTGCACCATTTTTTCATGATTATTAGTGAGGACCTATTATATGAAGATAGGTTGAAAAGTGGTCAAGTGGTCCTTTAACTAGCTATTGAAAAATAGCAGATCTACAAGCTCATGAGCTATTTTTCTTTCAGAGCGAACGTTTTTTTTATTTCGACGTCAGGCCTAAATGGGTTAAGTTGAAACACAGCACGAAATCCTGAAAAGTAACCGTTTTGGACATGATGCGGTTTCCACCCGACAGACACCATAACATTAATAATAATGTTTGTTTATTCATTTATTATTATTAAAATAAACATTTCTGAAAATGCATATGCAGCACCACCGGTATGACCACTTAACATGGCAGCTGTTGAATACAGGCTTTTTACTTCCAACAAGAGTGTTTTTGAGCGGTGCCACACGGTCTCCTATACGCACCTCTATGTGTGTCCATATGCATGTCCATATGTCTGTCCATATGCATGTCCATATATCTGTCCATATGCATGTCCATATGTCTGTCCATATGCATGTCCATATGTCTGAGTAGTGAGTATGTGTGTCCATATGTCTGTCCATATGCATGTCCATATGCATGTCCATATGTCTGAGTAGTGAGTATGTGTGTCCATATGCATGTCCATATATCTGTCCATATGCATGTCCATATATCTGTCCATATGCATGTCCATATATCTGTCCATATGCATGTCCATATATCTGTCCATATGCATGTCCATATATCTGTCCATATGCATGTCCATATGTCTGTCCATATGCATGTCCATATATCTGTCCATATGCATGTCCATATGTCTGTCCATATGCATGTCCATATGTCTGTCCATATGCATGTCCATATATCTGTCCATATGCATGTCCATATGTCTGTCCATATGCATGTCCATATATCTGTCCATATGCATGTCCATATATCTGTCCATATGCATGTCCATATGCATGTCCATATGCATGTCCATATGTCTGTCCATATGCATGTCCATATATCTGTCCATATGCATGTCCATATATCTGTCCATATGCATGTCCATATGCATGTCCATATGTCTGTCCATATTCATGTCCATATGTGTGTCCATATGCATGTCCATATATCTGTCCATATGCATGTCCATATATCTGTCCATATGCATGTCCATATGTCTGTCCATATGCATGTCCATATGTCTGTCCATATGCATGTCCATATATCTGTCCATATGCATGTCCATATGTCTGTCCATATGCATGTCCATATATCTGTCCATATGCATGTCCATATGCATGTCCATATGTCTGTCCATATGCATGTCCATATATCTGTCCATATGCATGTCCATATGTCTGTCCATATGCATGTCCATATGCATGTCCATATGTCTGAGTAGTGAGTATGGCCCTCATTTATCAATCGAGTGTAAAATCTGCCCCAAATTCGAGTGTAGGATTCGTAGTACACCCACGTCGGGTCGGCATTTACAAAGTGATCGCAGACAGCTGTTTCTTCCTTAATTTCGTTCGGACGTTTATAAATGTGACGGCTGAAATCTATCTGGCACGCCCTATGAAATCAAGCCTCGCCCTCGTTTTTGCGACATGAACAACTGCAATACGACCTGGAAACCATGGTTACAGGAAAAAAAAGTTTCATACACACACACAGACGCACGCACGCACACGCAACTTCTGTTTCTCCTCTCGCTTCGCTTCGCTTCGCTTCCCTTGCTCTCCGCCTCACCCCCCCCCGCACGCACACACGCACATATCGCAAACTGTCAACTGTCACTGTGTGTTGTTAGTTGTATATTAAATTATTAAAGTCTTTTTAATTTAATATACAACAAGATATATTAGTGAACGAAAACCTGAACCTGTGAACCATGAATTAAATAACAAATAGGCGCGCACACACGCTGCTGTTTTGCATAGGTGCTCCTCCTGTCCTGTCTGTCTGTCTCTCTCTATCACTGTGGTCCGTCCGTGCCTCCGTGGCCGTGACCAACTGACCATGCACCGCACGTTCGACACTCGACAGTCTATTTAGATTGCCTCGCAGTCGCTGCAGTGGCTGGGCACTGGTGGTGGTGGGCTGGCTGGGTAGCCTACCTATCTCCGATGCGGTTCCCACTTGCGCTGGTATTCGACATTTGGCATTCGAGCGACGCGTCGGGTTTATTAAACGAGGAGGAGATTGCACAATGCACATACCGTAACTCCAGAAAGACATCGGCCTGCTGTAGATTAGGCTACAGTAGGCTACCCACGTTGGGACTCTCCGCAGCTGCACTAGCCTACTCTCCAACGTCCCGTCATGGAAATATTTCAGCACAGACAGCCCAAATCCTCGCATGCATGCGCTCATGCAAAACACTGTTTAAATGGCTTAAGCATCTAACTTGCAACATTGTTTTTAATTGCGCGATTTTAATTACTTGTAAAGTTGGAAATCTCCTACTAATTTCATATGACACAAAGACACATCTTATATGTATTTAGCCCATATATACCTATACAGTTTTATATAAACATTTTAGGAGTGAATACATATGTTTAGATGCCTGTGACAGCCTCTCAGCTGGTCAAACAATGCTGCTCCGCTGTTCTACGACAGAAAAACAGGTGAGGACAAAGCGTACGACAGCTCCCGACCAGACGTGAGTTTTGTCTTGGCACAAGATAATTTTCAAACGTTGGCGCAAATGGTAAATGCCGAAAATTGCGGTAATTTCGGCGTACACCCATATTTTGGCGTACGCACGGTTGATAAATGAGGGCCTATGTGTGTCCATATGCATGTCCATATATCTGTCCATATGCATGTCCATATATCTGTCCATATGCATGTCCATATGTCTGTCCATATGCATGTCCATATATCTGTCCATATGCATGTCCATATATCTGTCCATATGCATGTCCATATGCATGTCCATATATCTGTCCATATGCATGTCCATATGTCTGAGTAGTGAGTACGGCTGTCTGTCCATATGTCCATATGCATGTCCATATGTCTGAGTAGTGAGTATGGCCCTCATTTATCAATCGAGTGTAAAATCTGCCCCAAATTCGAGTGTAGGATTCGTAGTACACCCACGTCGGGTCGGCATTTACAAAGTGATCGCAGACAGCTGTTTCTTCCTTAATTTCGTTCTGACGTTAATAAATGTGACGGCTGAAATCTATCTGGCACGCCCTATGAAATCAAGCCTCGCCCTCGTTTTTGCGACATGAACAACTGCAATACGACCTGGAAACCATGGTTACAGGAAAAATAAAGTTCCCCTCGCTTGCATAAGTTGCCTTTCTGCCCCCTCTCATACACACAAACACACACACACACACACACACACACACACACACACACACACACACAGACGCACGCACGCACACGCAACTTGCAACTTGTTGTATCTTAAATAAATAAACCTGCATGAATTAAATAAAGCTGTAGCCTACCCTGTCTGTTTCTCCTCTCGCTTCGCTTCCCCCCTGTCCGCCTCACCCCCCCCCCCGCACGCATGCACGCACATATCGCAATTTGCAAGCAAGCAACTGTCACTGTGTGTTGTTAGTTGTATATTAAATTATTAAAGTATTTTTAATTTAATATACAACAAGAAATATTAGTGAACGAAAACCTGAACCTGTGAACCATGAATTAAATAACAAATAGGCACACACACGCTGCTGTTTTGCATAGGTGCTCCTCCTGTCCTGTCTGTCTCTCTCTATCACTGTGGTCCGTCCGTGACACCGTGATCAACTGACCAGCACGTTCGACGATTTAAATTGCCTCGCAGTCGCTGCAGTGGTTGGGCTGTCAACTGTCAAATCAATTATATGAATATTGAAGCCAAAACCGTAGCCTCATGTGGCATGCACTGGACAGTGGTGGTGGTGGGCTGCAGGCTGGGTTAGCCTATACTATCTCCGATGCGTTCCCACTTGCGCTGGCACGACACATTTGGCATTCGAGCGACGCGTCGGGTTTATTAAACGAGGAGGAGATTGCACATACTGTAACTCCAGAAAGACATCGGCCTGCTGTAGATTAGGCTACAGTAGGCTACCCATGTTGGGACTCTCCGCAGCTGCAGCGCTGTACTATAATCTCCAACGTCCCGTCATGGAAATATTTCAGCACAGACAGCCCAAATCCTCGCATGTATGCGCTCATCATGCAAAACACTGTTTAAATGGCTTTCGCATCTAACTTGCAACATTGTTTTTAAATGCGCGATTTTAATTGCTTGCTTGTAAAGTTGGAAATCTCCTACTAATTTCATATGACACAAAGACACATCGTTGATGTATTCCTTTACTTTTTTTTTCTTTTTTACATTTAGCCCATATACATACAGTTTTATATAAACATTTTAGGAGTGAATACATATGTTTCGATGCCTGTGACAGCCTCTCAGCTGGTCAAACAATGCTGCTCCGCTGTTCTACGACAGAAAAACAGGTGAGGACAAAGCGTACGACAGCTCCCGACCAGACGTGGTTTTTGTCTTGGCTCAAGTTCAAAATCAAACGTTGGCGCAAATGATAAATGCCGAAAATTGCGGTAATTTCGGCGTACACCCATATTTTGGCGTACGCACGGTTGATAAATGAGGGCCTATGTGTGTCCATATGCATGTCCATATATCTGTCCATATGCATGTCCATATGTCTGTCCATATGCATGTCCATATATCTGTCCATATGCATGTCCATATGTCTGTCCATATGCATGTCCATATGTCTGTCCATATGCATGTCCATATATCTGTCCATATGCATGTCCATATGTCTGTCCATATGCATGTCCATATGTCTGTCCATATGCATGTCCATATGTCTGTCCATATGCATGTCCATATGTCTGAGTAGTGAGTACGGCTGTCTGTCCATATGTCCATATGCATGTCCATATGTCTGAGTAGTGAGTACGGCTGTCTGTCCATATGTCCATATGCATGTCCATATGTCTGAGTAGTGAGTACGGCTGTCTGTCCATATGTCCATATGCATGTCCATATGTCTGAGTAGTGAGTATGTGTGTCCATATGCATGTCCATATGTCTGAGTAGTGAGTATGTGTGTCCATATGCATGTCCATATGTCTGAGTAGTGAGTATGTGTGTCCATATGCATGTCCATATGTCTGAGTAGTGAGTATGTGTGTCCATATGCATGTCCATATGTCTGAGTAGTGAGTATGTGTGTCCATATGCATGTCCATATGTCTGAGTAGTGAGTATGTGTGTCCATATGCATGTCCATATGTCTGAGTAGTGAGTACGGCTGTGTATGTGTGTCTGAGTACGGATTCTTTTTTTTTGCGTTACACCCAGAGGTCAAACATTCTACCCATTTTGACCTGAGATCAGAGTCTAAAAATATCTTCTACATTCTGACAGTTTTCTGAAAAAGCTATGTTTCTATGTCAGTCGATTTTTCAAAAATAGCAGACCTACAAGCTCGTAGCTATGAGCTATGAGCTTGTAGATCTGCTATTTTTCAATAGCTAAAGCATAACATAATGCGACTGTGGCTCAAGAGGTAGAGCAGGTCGTCCAATGATCCATGGGTCGGCGGTTCGAATCCCGGCTCCTCCTGTCTACATGTCGAAGTGTCCTTGGGCAAGACACTGAACCCCAAATTGCTCCCGATGTGCTGGTTGGTACCTTGCATGGCTTCCGCCGCAATCGGTGTATGAATGTGCGTGTGGATGGGTGAATGTAATGCACAATCTATGTAAAGATTGGTCTTCAACCAGCCAAAATTCTCACACGTCACCCCCCTTCTCCGCTCCCTCCATTGGCTCCCGGTCGCTGCCCGCACAGAATACAAAACTCTGATGCTGGCATTCAAAGCAACCAAAGGCATGGCCCCTCCATATCTCACAAGTATGATCGTACCCTACAAACCCTCCCGCGCACTCAGATCAGCCAACGCAGGGAAGCTGGAGGTACCTTCACTAAAAACGCCGGGACAACGCTCCACACGTCCCAAACTCTTCTCCCTTCTGGCTCCAAAACTATGGAATGCACTTCCCATCACAGTCAGAACTGCAGCCTCACTCCCAATCTTCCGCCGTAGTCTGAAAACCCACCTCTTCAGACTCCACCATGGCCCGTAGCACTTGCCCTAGCCTAGCCCCTTAGATAGCACATTATGTAGACTTAGATAGTATTTTAAACAGACTTATAGCTTGTTACGTAGACAGCTCTAGAATTGCACTTTATGTAGTCATAGCACTTTATAGTACACATGTATAATATATTATATAGTATAGTATGTATAGTTTACATAGATACTCCACTGTTACGTTCTTAGTCTACGCATGATTCATGATAACTACTTTTATATATGTGATGTATGCCATGCTTTTGTTATTGCTTAATGTAAGTCGCTCTGGATTAAGAGCGTCTGCTAAATGCCTAAATTGTAAATTGTAAAGCGCCTTGGATAAAGGCGCTATATAAATGCACCATTTACCATTTACCAAAAGGGGTTCCCGCCCAAAATGGGTTAAGTCAACAACGGTGCTTGACTCCAAAGCCACATTGGTGTGATTTTCTTTAACCCATTCAGGGCGGGAACCCCTTTTGGTGTTTTAAGCATTATGTCATACTTTAGCTATTGAAAAATAGCACTCGGTGCCGTACTATACGAGCTTGTAGATCTGCTTTTTAGAAACATCTTGAAAATGTGGCGCAAATATTTTCAGATGGGGGTCGGCGGCGGCCAATTACATATATTTTTGGGGGTCCTTGACATGGAAATGTTTGAGAACGACTGACATAGAAACATAGGGTTTTCAGAAAACTGTCTTGATTTAGAGGACATTTGTGACATAAATTTGACTGAAGGACTGCCATTGGATTTTTTTGAACTTTCGTTTTTTTCACGTCATATGAAAGCAGGGAATCATAGCTTCAAATTGACATATTGGTTGTTCAGTTTGACCCACCAGTTTTGGAGATATGGCTTATAGAGTAATGTCTTGCAGAGAAACAGCGAGTTGAGAAAACAGGCTTGAAAGGTTCACTTCTGTGGTCTCTAACATTACACCTAGGTACATGTTTGGGCATTTATTTCATATTTACATGTCGATTTCAGCTCTGACACTTATTTCAGACATGCTCTAGTATGTGAAGAGTCTGCCTGTGCTATAAACTCATTTTGGAAAAAAAAACAAAAAAAGTTTTTCTCCTCTGGTGAAAAGCTGTAATTTGCGCGATGGCAGGCTCTCAGTCAAATCTGGTCACATTTGTAGAATCTGCTTTCAGGTGGGTTAATGCTATTGCTACTTTTACTTAAGTAAAATCAGAGTGCTTCATCCACCACTACACGTATAGCCAGCCATGGATGGTTGATTTGGGGACCCCTCCCTGCGGGCTCTGTCGTCAGTCCAGAGACGCACTTTATCTGGGCTTGGGCCACACGGCTCAACCCTTGCGCTCTGAGGCTATCTGAGGCCACGCCGCTTCCGACCGCAATCAAGTCATCCTGGCGTAAAAAAACAACAACAAAAAGAAAAATCCTGAATCTTGGGCTTTGTTTATGGCCCAGGCTGTGGCTTGTTCTTTTTTTTCTCCGGTGCTCTCCATAAATCACACACGCCCCAAAATCAAAGCCCAAAGGATTTCCACTCTACGAGTGAAGTCTTACTGCTTTCATACTGCAGTTAACCCATTCTGGGCGGGATCCCTTTTTGGTGTTTTAAGCATTATGTTATGCTTTAGCTACTGAAAAATAGCAGATCTACAAGCTCGTAGCGCGCCACCGAGTGGCGCGCTACGAGCTTGTAGGTCTGCTATTTTTGAAAAGTCGTGAAAAAGGGGCCGCAAATCATTGAATATATATTTTAGAGCGAACATTTTTACTAAAATATTAGCTTCTGGGGGGGTCCCTGGAACAACATATTTTGAGATGGGGGTCTGTGGCCCAATAGAGGGTTTGCACATGCTTAAAGTGAATGGCACATCGAGTGGCAAATCGAGTGGTAAAGCAACATGCAAAGTGAGTTTAACATTGTTTAACGTTGTTTAATGCAATCAGATAAGACTTTTCTGTGTGGATGTATGGGCTGTCAAGGCCAGGAAAGTAGTTTTTTGCCACTCAGTAGGCGTTCCTGCATAACTTCCTGGTTTGATGATGATGTCACGCGCATATCCTCTATTGAGATAATTCTGGGGGTCCTTGACATGAAAAAGGTTGAGCACCACTGACATAAATGACTAAAAACTCTACGAGTGAAGTCTTACTGCTTTCATACTGCAGTTAACTGTATGTGTCCGTGTCTCTGTCTTTGTGTGTCCGCCATCACAAACAAAGCCATGTTTTGACTGCGTCGTCGTCTGGTGCAGGTTATGAATGTCACCTGTGTGTTTACAGTCGCTGGAAAGTGCATTTACTCAATTAAATACAAGTACTTGACTACACTTTTTGAGCTACTTTTAACTTTACTTGAGTATGCCCATTTTGACTTGTCTACGTCTACTTCTACATCTCAGGCAAATATTGCACTACTTTTAACCCATTTTGGGGCGGGAACCCCTTTTGGTGTTAGCATTATTATTATTATTATTATGCTTTAGCTATTGAAAAATAGCAGATCTCGGTGCCGCGCTACGAGCTTGTAGGTCTGCTATTTTTTGAAAAATCGAAGAACGACTGACATAGAAACATAGCTTTTTCAGTAAACTGTCAGGATGTAGAAGACATTTTTAGAATCTGATCTCAGGTCAAAATGGGTTAAAGTTACGTTGTGGCCTCGGCCGGCCTAGCGGTCCAGGCCAGGCACCGACGCTGGTAAATCCAGCATGACAGACAGCGTGTCGCAGGTTTGAGTCCCAATCCCGACAAATTTTTGCTGTGCGTCTTCCCCCGTTTCCTAAAAAAGCCCCCCCCCCCCAAACAAATAAACCCTATGACAGCATAGTTAACACATTTTGTGGACGTCTGTGGACGTCTTTGGTATTACCGCACGTGCAGTGCCCAAGACCTCTGTGGACGTCTTTGGTATTACCGCACGTGCAGTGCCCAAGACGTCTGTGGTATTTTTTTAATACGTGGTGCCAAAGTTTGTGTTTTCGCCATTGAGAATGCATTGGGCGTTTAAATTAAATAACTCAGAAACTATAAAACATTTCAAAGTAAAAAGTTCCAGCATGCGTCTCCACAGTCAGCTGAATTAAAAAAAAATGAATGGATTTTCTAGGTGAAAGTGATTTTCACCCACTTTTGCGTGGGCGCACAAAGTGTTAACTTGTTGCATGGAACACACGTCAATCATGCACATGCCATCATACAGTATGTACATTACATCATACAGTATGCACATTACATCATACAGTATGCACAATTGCAACAAGGGATTATCAGTTTTTTTCCTTTTTATTCCCAAATTCCATTGTAGTGCCGCTTCCAGACAGACGAAGTGTTGGCCGGTGTGTGTGGTACAGAAACACTTCTAATAAATCTATCACAGAAGGTCGGGGGGTGGGGGGGGGGGGGACGACGACCAGCAAGGAAATTGGATTTTGTCAAGCGTGTCGTCAAGTACTTAATCTAGAATATCTGTCGCATAATACGGTGAGAGCAGCACCTTCCTCGAGTGGAGGTCTCTCTCTCTCTCTCTCTCTCTCTCTCTCTCTCTCTCTCAACCCCCCCCCCCTAGTGTTTCTCACAGTGGGGACCACCAGGGGTCCTTCAGTGGGTGACAGTGTTTCCCCAGAGAAATTAGTCAATATAGGATCAAAACTCTACACATCGGCTATACTCACTGTATACTCACTGTATATGGAAATGTGTTGCATCGCGGCAAAGTTTGAGTTTGTAGATCTGCTATTGTCATGTCTTTGCAACACACATCTTGGTTGCCGTATGGCACAGGCCAAATTACTTTTCTTGTGACCACCGCGACCACACAAAATAACATGGAAAACAAAGGTAATGGTTTGCACGCAGTCGCAAGAGTACATTTCAATTCAAGTTGGAAATGCATGCCCCACCCAGTTATGTCTGTGTCCCTTTTATGCCCATATATGAAGTTATTTTTCAGGCATGCCCAAATGGAGTCTATGCAGATGTCAGAACATATTGTGACGTCACAACAGGCCAGCTCCATATATGGAGATCTAGGGCCTCTGTCCAGAGCCTGGGCAGAGGCCTTTTGTGGCGGTTCTGGACAACCGTGGGTCCGACCGACTCAATGCTGGGCACTGATACTAGGGCGACTGTGGCTCAGGAGGTAGAGCAGGTCGTCCAATGATCCATGGGTCGGCGGTTCAAATCCCGGCTCCTCCTGTCTACATGTCGAAGTGTCCTTGGGCAAGACACTGAACCCCAAATTGCTCCCGATGTGCTGGTTGGTACCTTGCATGGCTTCCGCCGCAATCGGTGTATGAATGTGTGTGTGAATGGGTGAATGTAATGCACAATCTATGTAAAGCGCCTTGGATAAAGGCGCTATATAAATGCACCATTTACCATTTACTGAACTGGCCTGTGGTGGTGTGGAACGCATGTGGCCCACACAGTTTCCTCAGGAACAGTAACCACTGTAGTTTTTGTTTTTGTTATAGTATCTGATGAGAGATAGTATAGTATCTCTCATCAGTTTCGACCCATAATTTCAACACCTTGTAAAACACTGGTTAAATAAAAACTGACCACAGCGAGGAAGGCAATTTATGAAGAAGCAAGATTTGAGTTAAAAACTCTCTCTGAAAGAATATATATTCAAAGATGTCAGGCACATTTTCACGAATTTTAAAAAATAGCAGACCTACAAGCTCGTAGCGCGCCACGAGCTTGTAGGTCTGCTATTTTTGAAAAATTTGAAAAAGCTTGTAGATCTGCTATTTTTCAATAGCTGAAGCATAACATAATGCTTTAAAACACCAAAAGGGGTTCCCGCCCAAAATCGGTTAATGAAATACAGTATGTCATTAACATAGTAATCTGAGTCAATATAATAGTATAATATGCGCAACACCCATATGACAAACATTGATTGCAGTGCTTTCCTACCAGCAGTAGGGGTTTTATTGTCAGTGTTTATGTCAATTTTATGTATATAGCACGTTTAAAAACAACAGCAGTTGACCCAAAGTAGTTTCCAGAAAACAGGTAGACCGTAGTCTATCCACAGTGCAAATGGTAGAACATGTAATACAATCATAAAACAGGCCAAGCAAACAAAATAACAACAAGAACAATGAACAACAATAAACAATAACTTCACACTGTGTTTTAAAAGCCAGATTAAAAAGGTGTGTTTTCAGGTCGGATTTAAATATGTACTGTATGTACTGTAGCACAGGGGTTATCAACGTTTTTGGCCGGGGACCCCCGGAAATGCTTTGGCAATGTCTCGGGACCCCCGCCCCGCCCCCTCCCGACCCCCAATATAAATTGACTGCTACAATAACCTTAAACCATTTTGGGCGGGAACCCCTTTTGGTGTTTTAAGCATTGTTATAATTTAGCTATTGAAAAATAGCAGTTCTACAAGCTCGTAGCGCGCCACCGAGTGGCGCGCTACGAGCTTGTAGGTCTGCTATTTTTGAAAAATCGTGAAAATATTATTATTATATATATTTTTTTGTAAATAATTTGGGGACCCCCTAAAATAATTTGGCGACCCCCCCGAGGGGTCGCGACCCACGGGTTGAGAACCCCTGCTGTAGCACACATTATTGTAAGGTGCTAAGAGGCAGGATCCTACATGTATTTGGGACTGGGATTTACCACAGGTTTTATGGTGAGGAAGGAAGTGGTTGTTAGAAGGAAGATTCCAAAGTGTAACGTGCAGTATGTGTAATGGCCTTGTTTTAAGAGCAGGTTGTCTTGTTCCTATATATAGCTCATCATTGTTTTCATGGGAAGTCATTAGTAGGACAACATGTGTACATAATTTCATGTATTATAATAAGCATTGTGAACACGACGAGCACCACACTGACTGACAGTGACTGACAACGCCCTCTCCCACTTCCTGATTGAAGTCCTCTTGAAAGCTGTGTGTGTGTGTGTGTGTGTGTGTGTGTGTGTGTGTGTGTGTGTGTGTGTGTGTGTGTGTGTGTGTGTGTGTGTGTGTGTGTGTGTGTGTGTGTGTGTGTGTGTGTGTGTGTGTGTGTGTGTGTGTGTGTGTGTGTGTGTGTGTGTGTGTGTGTGTGTGTGTGTGTGTGTGTGTGTGTGTGTGTGTGTGTGTGTGTGTGTGTGTGTGTGTGGATGCAAGTTTCTTTATTAGGAAAAGACCCCTTGAGATGTACCATCTCGTTTTCGAGGGGCTCCCAACACAGATACATGTCACAATCATTATATATTATACATGTAAAACAAATTACATACAACTAACATGGACAGGACAAAACACTAAACATAACAAACCTTGAAAACCTTACAACCTCATTACGGCATTGAATCCAATAATATACTGTAGCCCATTATGAAAAATGTCCTATACAGTGATTGCAAAAAATTAAATAAAAAAATGATAGAATAGTAATACAAAATGAAATTGTGTGTGTGTGTCTGTGTGTCTGTGTGACTGTGTGTGTGTGTGTGTGTGTGTGTGTGTGTGTGTGTGTGTGTGTGTGACTGTGTGTCTCTGCATTCATAACTGATGAATAAGCTAGCCGTAGCTCCAGCACAAAGCCTATTGAAGCCTCAGAAGAATGACAGAACACTGGCAACGTGACCCTGCAAATCACAGCAAAGCCACATCCACGCTTTAATCACGCCACCGTATCGCTCAACCAAAAGATGACAGATTCTCCGACTTCTGGCGGGCCGCGGGGCGACGGGGTCGTGCGCGGGAGTATAAATTAGGCTTAACTCGTCCTCTTTCTAGTGAGAAGGGACTGAGGGATGAGTGCCCTCTCTCTCTCTCCAGCTGCACTGAACGTGTGTCATCATCATGTGTGTGTGTGTGTGTGTGTGTGTGTGTGTGTGTGTGTGTGTGTGTGTGTGTGTGTGTGTGTGTGTGTGTGTGTGTGTGTGTGTGTGTGTGTGTGTGTGTGTGTGTGTGTGTGTGTGTGTGTGTGTGTGTGTGTGTGTGTGTGTGTGTGTGTGTGTGTGTGTGTGTGTCGCCAAATGGCAAGTGCCTCGTGCTGCTGCTCTGTGTTATGCGGCTCTGATGTTCGTTCCCCACGTAACGCCAGCCCTGGTTCCAGGATACGGCCGTCACCGTCACCACTGCATCTGGAAGTGTTCCCGCGCAGCCTGCCTACAGCGCTGCTTCTCAACGACAGGTCCGGGGGGTCGGGGACTACCAAATTGACCCTTATGGGTCTGTACAAATGGAACCAAATGGACCCATAAGGGTCCCATAAGGCCATATAAAGGGTCCATTTGGTTCCGTTTGTATTCTCTCTCTAGTTAAACAAGCACTGGGGCTTTTACAGTGTTTAGAGTGGAGTTCCAGTGTATTATAGTTCAGTCACAGTGATTCTCAACCCTTTTTAATTTCAAGGACACCCAGTTTTATGGTCATCTGCTGCATCAGACCTCCATTTGATAAACATTTGTGAGTGGTGTAAACCACTCCTACAACTGGCTTTGTTAGTTTACGTGTCTGTCTGTTTGTCTGTCTGTCTGTTCGTACCAAAAAATGAGCATGGTTGCTATGGTCACCCAGTTCACACGGGTGTGATTTCATTACGTCAGACATTACGTCAGACCACAGCTGATCAGGCTATATAAGACCTTACACCACTCAGTTCACACGGGGGTGATTTTTTAATCACTGGGACCCTCAGTATAATATCGTTGCTGTCAGGCAGGGAACCTATTTCCATATTCTTACTTTTTCATAAATTAACTCTAACTTGATCATACTCGCAGCGTCACACAATAGTAGCATAATATCCACAAGCTCAATTCGAAATGCCGTGTGAAACATCCCCCAGACCCGACGTTGAAAAGCAGTGGCATATTTAACACAGGATGATCAATGACTGAGGGGGGGGAGGGTTTACCCTGGGCTGGCGTGCGAAAGTCACTCCGCATGGTTAAGAAAGTGCAGAGATCTAAAAGCGGGGAGTGTTTTTATGTGGTCTGAATGCTAAAGGAGGGGGATAATAAATAAGGCAACATGTAAAAAGAAAAAAAAAGGAGGGAAAAAAAGAAGAAGAAGGAGAAGTGAGTTGTGGGCTTTGAACGACACAGATGCCTGCCCTGGGGCTGGGAGGGACACACATGGGGCTGGGAGGGACACACATGTGGAACTGCTGGCTGAGCACAGGGAGATGACTTACCTCTGATCTGATCCAGTGGTGAGTACTCATGTCTTGTACACTGAAGTACAATTTTGAGGTACTTCTTAATACTTGAGTACCGTTATTACATGTGTGATTATTTTATACTTCTGCCTCACTACATCACAGATGCAAATATTGTACGTTTTTAACTCCACTACAATTATTTATTTTTTCACTTAATTTTTATTGATGAAAAGACAGAGACAACAAAACAAAAAAAATGTCCAGAAAGGACATTGAGGGGGCCGTTTCTGGTGAATACAAGGGTTTTCATCGGGCTGTAGCAGGCGGGCTGACACTCGCGGCCTGCTTTTTCGCACCACCGAACTAGACAACAACATCCGGGCATCACACCACACACAGCAGTTTGTCATTGTAACATTCGGTTACGGATATTTGGCTCTTCAAAGTAAGTGTTACGCACGATAAAACCTTGGCAATACGCTATCAAGGGATTAATTAATGCTGGCGCGAATTGAGTTTTAACATCCCATGCTACTTTTACTTGAGTACCACCACTGCGTCTGATCCGTGAAAACATACGAGGCCGTGCATGTTGAACATGCACGTGTCTGAAATGTCGAAGTCCCGACCTTGCAAAAATGTATGTTATGTTAGATTGTTTATCAGACTGAAGCTGCGGCGCCCTGCGTGAGATGCAGTCCACTCAGAGAGTGGGCGGGGTCTATGGGCTGGATGCATCCAGGCCTTAGAGTATATATGAATAGAGACGGCACCCGGAGGAAACCCTGAGGCCAAATGGACATAGTGGTCCAATTTAGTATTGCAGCGTGGGCCAAACTCATGAACGCGCTGGTTCCGTTGACTATCATTGTGCACGTTCACGATGACACGTGAGCGCTGTTTCATACGTGAACGCCGCTGTTTCATATGAACGCGTGCAATGATAGTCAACGGCCAGCGCGTTCATGAGTTTGGGGCAAATCCATCCCAGAATGCACTCTGTTCCTGAGTGAAATCGCCTCATGCGCTTTTGAGCAACTTAAAGTTATATTCAGTGATTTCACTTAATTCAAATATCACTTATTTTTTCTTATTTTTTGGATAATCCTCCCTACTATAAAGTGTGCTGACCATATAAGGAGTTCCTCCCTGTCCCCAGTGAGCCCCTGGGGTCAAAAAAACCCTAGTTTCGGTTTGGGCTTTGGGTGGCAAAGCCTTCATCCAATCAGGATGAGAGGGGCCTTCATCCAATCATGATCGAGTGGGGCGGGCCTTGGTGCACATGCTGTTGGTCTGTTGTACTTCCCCCACTGTAGAATATGTGCACGTCTTGTTACCGGGGCGGACCAGGTTTTTTTTCCAAATCACTGAATGCTCCTTTAATGCAAGTGGATGGGAGGATAAATCCGGTGCCGTCTCTATTAACATATCCTCTAAGATCCAGGCTAATGGTATGTGTGATGAAATAAAACCATAGACGGAGAGACTCAGACAAACGCAAACAAACACTAAAAGAAAAAGCTTCTTGTCTCAGCATTTCCTTTTGGGAGCAGGATGACTCAGCATAATGCATCTCCTAATTACTTTAACCCATTTAGGCCTGTCGTCGAAATAAAAAAAACGTTCGCTCTGAAAGAATATATATTCAAAGATTTGTGCCGCATTTTCACGATTTTTCAAAAATAGCAGTTCTACAAGCTCATAGCGCGCCACTCGGTGGCGCGCTATGAGCTTGTAGATCTGCTATTTTTCAATAGCTAAAGTATGGGGCGGCGGTGATTCAAGGGTAGAGTGCCTGGATGGTAACCGCAAGGTTGCCAGTTCAAACCCGGGCCCCCCCCAGAGTTACTGTCGAAGTGTCCTTGAGCAAGACACTGAACCCCTAATTGCTCCCTATGTGCTGGTTGGTGCCTTGCATGGTTTCCGCTGCCATGTGTGTGTGAATGGGTGAATGTAATGCACAATCTCTGTAAAGCGCCTTGGATAAAGGCGCTATATAAATGCACCATTTACCATTTATAACATAATGCTTAGTTAAAACACCAAAAGGGGTTCCCACCCAAAATGGGTTAAGTTTGTTTTGAGGAAAATAAGTTGCATGATTTTGAAAACTTCACTGGCACTCCAATTAGACTAAAAGCTGTGTCAGCGAAGCTTAATTTGCCTGAAGACAAACTTTTTTTTTATTTTTTTTGTGCTGTGGCTGTTATTGGTCCCATTGCTTTCAGCTGGCTCCAACCACTGATTGATTTAGAAGGAGCGATTAGTGATTACACAGCAGTGAAAATAACCATTTTAATTTGCTGCTTTTCTTTCTGATCTCCATTGGCACTTTTCCACTATGAGAACGAACAGTATATCCGTGCTATATAACATATTTCACGGGTCCTGGATTTGTTTCCATACACGGTATAATGGCTTGTGAGCTTGTAGATCTGCTATTTTTATTATTTTATTTTATGGTTTATACCTAAACTCCATGGGTTGTGAAACGTTTCAGGTTGTGGAAGATTCTGGGTTACTCTTCGTGTGTGTGCGTGTGTGTGCGTGCGTGCGTGTGTGCGTGTGCGTGCGTGCGTGCGTTCAGTGCTCCAGCAATAACCTTGTCTCTCAGGAAACCTTTAAAATGAATTGCGTCTATTATTGTCACAGTTGCATTGTGGGAGGAGGTACACTGCTCCAGCAGCTCTGTCTTTGTCTGTGAAAAACCAGTTCTCTTCCTCACCCTTCTTGCTCATCTAATTTCCAGGGCTGTGTGTCCCAGCTAGGGCCTCCGTCCTCCACCAGGGACGTTCCATTGAATCCTAACCAGATTTGGCATCGCTTCTTACAAACCTAAGAAGTGTGTTATTGATATAGTAAACTGCATTATGTCAACGGAGAGGCCTGTGACTGTGATCGCGTCTCTGCTCAAATAAATTGCCTCGAGGCGATGGACGTGTCTTCTTGCCAAGAAGATGTTCTTTTGAAAACAAACCGCTGCCAAGTTCGCTCTCTCTCGTCTGATGACTGCATCAGAGAATTTTTGCTATTTGATTTTTTTTTGTTAGACAAGATAAGGTGGTCAGTCTTATCAGCAGAGGCAGTTGCAAAGGGTTTATGGGTTGCAGAGTTCCGCTTTGATTAGTGGATGTCAGTCTGCTGAGCAATAGGTCTACATGTCTGTAGCCTTTAGCTCCTGTCCTGTCCTGTCCTCTCCTCTCCTCTCCTCGTGCTTAACCCCACGGTCTGCAGCTTGCGTGCGCTGAACGCACGCACTTTTCATTCACTGGTCGCACGAACGCAAAACCTGTCGTTCTTGATTGCGTTGTTACCCGGCCGCCACGATTTGGCGTAGCACCAGCCAGGGCCCTCAGAGGGTTTGAGCCGTCACTTCCTCCGTTTCCCAACCTGAGGTCAGGAATTTAATATAGTGTAGCAGATACCATGTATACAAGTTCACACCTGCAAAACGGTGTGTGTGTAAAGCTTGTGGATTTGGCTGCACGTTTTGGTGGAGTCTCGTCTTTTTCAGATGTAAGAAGGCTTGGAGAAAAAGGTTGTGAACCACTGTGAGGAGGAGGTGTTTTTCTTCCTGCTGAAGAATGAAATGAGTAAATGACAGCGAAATGCCTTAACCCAGTTGAAGCGCTAAGCTCTGAGTCATATCAGGTTATCGGTGTCTGAAATCCAGACATAAATCACACTAGTCAGTCCCACCAATGTGGTTTCTTTTTTCCTACTTCCATTCTGTGCTTCCTTTTCCTTTTTCATAATTTTTGATCATGTAGGTTAATGCAGGGGTTCTCAACCCGTGGGTCTCGACCCCTCGGGTGAAGATAGCATATCTACAAAGCTCACATGTAGCATGGATGGCAATGCACTGTGAGCTTCTAAATATTATTTATTATTTATTATTGTTATTTTCTCTTTAATCTTTTCGTTCATTAATCGAGGCAATCGAGGCCACCATGGTCATGAGACTGGGAGGCCTGACCATTACTGCCATCAATCATCAGAGCACCTGTCTGACCCCCCCCCCCCCCCCCATGCCAAAGCGCCAGCACTCGCCCAGCGGTCTGCCGTCACCCAGGCGGATGCGTGCACTTCTCGCCCTCAGGGCGTCTAACTGGTTCATTATTAAAGGAGCATTCAGTGATTTGGGTGATTTGGAAAACCACCCAGTCCGCCCCGGTAACAAAATGTGCACATGCAGTGGGGGGAAGTGCAACAGGCCAACAGCATGTGCACCAAGGCCCGCCCCCACTTGATCATGATTGGAGGAAGGCCCCTCTCATCCTGATTGGATGAAGGCTTTGCCACCCGCCACCAAAACTGAAACTAGGGTTTTTTGACCCCAGGGGCTCACTGGGGACAGGGAGGAACTTCTTATATGGTTAGCACACTCTATAGTGTGTGTCTAAAAAGAAAAAACAAGTGATATTTGAATTAAGTCAAATCACTGAATATACCTTTAATACCGCGCACAACTGCTCAATGGGTGCATTGCAAGGAAACAATGAAAATCACACCTGTGTGAAGTGAGTGGTGCAACTCCGTGTGGGGGTCCCCGGGGGGGAGGGGGGGTTCCAGACCCACAGGAACGCACCCAGGGTGCCGGCCCGATTCCGGCGAGCCGCCCCATGTCCGAAACGGTTGAGAAATGACAGAGTGGGGGTCCCTCTACTGTACCCTCTACTGTACTGTACTGTCACTGTACTGTACTGGCACACCCGAAATCACCATATATACAGTTAATATGTGCGTGTGTGTTTGTGTGTGTGTGTGTTAGGTTGCGCACAGGTGGTGAAAAACAACCATGCTGTTTTCGTGCTCACACCCAGACACATAGTCACTTAAGGAAGTGGTTGCACCACTTAAAAATACAAAAGGCAATAAGCAAGTAAGAGAACAAGGTTCCATGTCTTCATCAGAGCTATTGAGGGTCAAAGTGCTTCCCATGGTGGCCCTTTCGGGGAACTTGTTGAGGAAGCTGTGTTTCTCATTCACTTCAACTTTGTATGTCAGTCTGTGTTTATCACTTCATAGTCTGCTGCATTTCTTACGCTTAGTGCTTAGTTGAAGTATTTTGATGCTCCAACAACAAGTACCAACAATGGACTTAATGTTGATTACACTTGCTCCAAAGTGCAATAATTACCATCACAGCAGTACGCCTGTTGCTAAGTGTTTTAGCCAAATCTTAAGCCATTTATCTGATCAACGTACTTTAGAAAACTAACCCTGTTGAGCCAGGGAACCCATTCTGTCTCTCCATTCTGGGTTTTAAGGAGATTCTCGGCCACATATTTCCGCTGCTAATGGAAGGACTGGGGCCCAATTTCATTGTAATCCTAGTAGCATGTTGAATGCCAAAGTGGCAGGTGTCTGCTGCGGTTCCCCTCCTTCACTAATGTTCTCCCCGCGTTGCTCTCCCGAGTTGGAATCGGCCTCATTCCATCACGAGCCACCCGTGATGCATTCTAACCCATTTTGGGCGGGAACCCCTTTTGGTGTTTTAACTAAGCATTATGTTATACTTTTAGCTATTGAAAAATAGCAGATCTACAAGCTCATAGCGCGCCACCGAGTGGCGCGCTACGAGCTTGTAGGTCTGCTATTTTTGAAAAATCGTGAAAATGCGGCACAAATCTTTGAATATATTCTTTCAAAGCGGAACGTTTTTAACTCGTATCTTTGCTTCTGAGGGGTTCCGGGAATAACATATTTTCAGATGGGGGGGTCGGTGGCCGATTACATATAATTTTTGGGGTCCTTGACATGAAATATTGAGCACAAACTGTCAGGATTTAGAAGACATAATTTTTTTCTTTTGACGTCAGGCCTAAATTGGCTAAGCAGCCCGTTCCTTCTCAGCACTGCGAGTTTGCCTCAGAACTGGCAGGTGTAAAAGACCGGGCCAACCCGGGACGCCATTGTGGCTCTGGATTCTGGAATGAGGGTAATTGAGTAAGTGCTTTATTCTCGTCTGCAGGCTATAGCGATACGCCCGGGCTACCAGGGGACGTGTGTATGTGTGTCTCTAAGCCTTAGCCAGGTTGCTTTGTGCGAGGCTAAAGGCTTTACATCCTTGCTGCTGAGTGAAGGAATGGTCCCCGTGCTGAGGTCACTGCAGTCTTTGTACCGAAGGGTGAATTTGACTTTCATGACACAAGTGTGGCTTTGGCCGTGGTCCTGACACGCCCTGGCATGCCAGGAGGCAGATGGTGTGTCCCCGGGCGGGCGGGCGGGCGGGCAGGAGGCAGGCAGGCAGGCAGGCAGGCAGGCAGGCAACCAGGCAGGCAGGAGGCAGGCAGGAGGCAGATGGTGTGTCCCCGGGCGGGCGGGCGGGCGGGCAGGCGGGCGGGCAGGCAGGCGGGCAGGCAGGCAGGCAACCAGGCAGGCAGGAGGCAGGCAGGAGGCAGATGGTGTGTCCCCGGGCGGGCGGGCGGGCGGGCGGGCAGGCAGGCAGGCAGGCAGGCAGGCAGGCAGGCAACCAGGCAGGCAGGAGGCAGGCAGGAGGCAGATGGTGTGTCCCCGGGCGGGCGGGCGGGCGGGCAGGCGGGCGGGCAGGCAGGCGGGCAGGCAGGCAGGCAACCAGGCAGGCAGGAGGCAGGCAGGAGGCAGATGGTGTGTCCCCGGGCGGGCGGGCGGGCGGGCGGGCAGGCAGGCAACCAGGCAGGCAGGAGGCAGGCAGGCAGGCAGGCAGGCAGGCAGGCAGGCAGGCAGGCAGGCAACAGTGTTGCCAGATTTTGCCAGAGGAAACAAGCGACCAGGTCGGGCTACGAAAACAAGTCCAAAAGAAGCGACCAGTTTTACCACTATACTGTATATAAGGCGACTATTTGAAAATAGCCACTTTTACTTTAACCCATTTTCTGCAAATGTCTTCTAAATCCTGACTGTTTTCTTGAAAAAGCAATGTTTCTATGTCCGTCGTTCTCAAACACTTTCATGTCACTTTTCACGATTCTTCAAAAATAGCAGACCTACAAGCTCATAGCGCGGCACTCGGTGCCGCGCTATGAGCTTGTAGATCTGCTATTTTTCAATAGCTAATGCATAACATAATGCTTAAAACACCAAAAGGGGTTCCCGCCCAAAATGGTTTAATAAAACTGGAGTGCTTCTTCCATCACTGTTTGTGTAGTGTTAAAGTGGGGAGAAATAGCTGGAGAAGTTTGGTAATATTAGCCCCCTAACTACACCTACGGTATACTTGAGGCCCTCAGGAGTAGGATGCTGGTGGCTTAAGGCCCTCGGGAGTAGGATGCTGGTGGCTTAAGTGTCTGTAAAACTGGTCTTAAGTGTCTGGGAAAGTCTGTGAGGAGAAAGTGAATGAGTATCATCTGCACTCTGTTGAGGTTCCCTTAAGCAAGGCAGATTTTGCACAATGTTCCATAGTAGGGGACTGACGTGAGGCTGCACCACAGAAGTTGGATGTTTCAGCAAAAAAAGGAACTTGGATGATGAACAAATTTGACATCTGACCCATTACATGAGTCACCTTTTATTGTATTCTTCACCTTAACAAAGGTTTGGCTTGTATACAGCAATGATGGATCTGCTATCATAAAAATGGCAAACCTTAGGCCATCTTATGCAAGGTTTCTCTATGACACACAGTACAGTAATCTCGAAAGGCCTGATAAGCCTTGTGACTCAAACAGAAAATAAAAACGTCAAGATACAACTAGCATGGAATGTCCCTCGACTGACTTCCTTCATCATGGCTCATTTTGCTCCATTCTCTTTCATTTAGGCCTGAATTTTAAAAATGTCTTCTAAATCATGACAGTTTTCTGGAATACCGATGTTTCTATGTCAGTGGTTCTCAATATTTCATGTCAAAAATGATAAGTATTTGGCCACCGACCCCCATCTGAAAATATGCTGTTCCAGGGACCCCCCCAGAAGAGTTAAAACGCTCTGAAAGAATATATATTCAAAGATTTTTTGCCACATTTTCACGATTTTTCAAAAATAGCAGACCTACAAGCTCGTAGCGCGCCACTCGGTGGCGCGCTATGAGCTTGTAGATCTGCTATTTTTCAATAGCTAAAGTATAACATAATGCTTAGTTAAAACACCAAAAGGGGTTCCCGCCCAAAATGGGTTAAACAACACACATTTAATTTGTTTTAAACTGAATTGGGATCAGTGTGATGAGAGAGCTCAGAGCGGGAATTGAAGAAAAGACAATTTATGTATTTTTAAAACTTCTCCAAACGAGCTCTGTCAGTACAATTTATAGAGTGGAAGTTACCATAAAGAGTAATAAAGATCATACTGTCATATTGCTTTAACCCAATCTGGGTGGGAACCCCTTTTGGTGTTTTAACTACCGCTAAGCATTATGTTATACTTTAGCTATTGAAAAATAGCAGATCTACAAGCTCATAGCGCGCCACCGAGTGGCGCGCTACGAGCTTGTAGGTCTGCTATTTTTGAAAAATCGTGAAAATGCGGCACAAATCTTTGAATATATATTCTTTCAGAAGACTTTTTTTTTCTCCATTTTGACGTCGGGTCTGAATGGGTTAATCAAATAGAGCTTTTACTCTCAGATATCCTTGAAATATTAGGGCTATTAATTAAGACTTTAAATGACCAAGATAAAAACGCGTCCTTTCTGTTCCAGCATATATACAGTTGTTTAGCGTGAAGTCCAGTGTAATTCTGTTGATCTTATTTTGACTCGGATCAACTTGTGATCGACTCGGATCAACTGAAAGCCAGAGTATGATGGGGCTTTCCCGTCCCTGCGCTCCGTGCTTGGCATAAGAGGACTTTTTTTTAAAGTTGAGTCAAGGATATTCCAGTAGATAAGTGGTGTTTTGATTCGGCGATACAGGCCTGTATTTGTATCCATGTTCAACTCCCAATCAGTGGTTGACGGTACTTAACCAATCAGGTGATGTCAGTGGTTGACGGTACTTAACCAATCAGGTGATGTCAGTGGTTGACGGTACTTAACCAATCAAGTGATGTCAGTGGTTGACGGTACTTAACCAATCAGGTGATGTCAGTGGTTGACAGTACTTAACCAATCAGGTGATGTCAGTGGTTGACGGTACTTAACCAATCAGGTGATGTCAGTGGTTGACGGTACTTAACCAATCAGGTGATGTCAGTGGTTGACGGTACTTAACCAATCAGGTGATGTCAGTAGGTTGACAGTACTTAACCAATCAGGTGATGTCAGTGGTTGACGGTACTTAACCAATCAGGTGATGTCAGTGGTTGACGGTACTTAACCAATCAGGTGATGTCAGTGGTTGACGGTACTTAACCAATCAGGTGATGTCAGTGGTTGACGGTACTTAACCAATCAGGTGATGTCAGTGGTTGACGGTACTTAACCAATCAGGTGATGTCAGTGGTTGACGGTACTTAACCAATCAGGTG